>NC_135235.1:615998754-616298754 GCF_051348905.1 Ranitomeya variabilis
CCGCTCCTCGGCGGCTTACCCTGGTGGCCCTAATAAATCCCTTAGGTACACAGGGACACTGCATGGGGAGGTGCCTATGGGACTACTACTAGTGAAAGGTTATTACGGACCCCGAGTATCAGTTAGACCATAACAAAAAATAAATAAAGAAAAAGAAAGTGAGGGCGGTGCAGTACAATCAAAAAACACTTGATAGAAGTCCTGGGATCAACCAATAGAGGTTTTTTCTCCGACCCCCAAACAAGTACATGCCAGATATATAGTTATTGCAACATACCCTTCATTCAGTGTATCTCAAAATTACTTATTGCACTATGCCCAGGTGGCGGGGCTAGAGCAATTTCTCCTCAATATTTGAGAGTGAGGGCATTTTTTGTATAGGGATGGGTAAGTGGTTTTGCAGCTATGAAGGCATAGGTATCTTCTGCAGTGCATATGTCATGTGAGTTGGTAGGATACGCTATAGAATCGAACGGGTACAAATAAGTATGTTAAGAGATGGATTTATGAACAAAGGGAGGCAGTGTATGGTATCTATATGGATAGATAGAATCAGCGGATTCTTTACTGTAAGAGCAGTGAGACTATGGAACTCTCTGCCATATGATGTTGTAATGAGTGATTCATTACTAAAATTTAAGAGAGGACTGGAAGCCTTTCTTGAAAAGCATGATGTTACAGGTTATATATACTAGATTCCTTGATAGGGCGTTGATCCAGGGATCTAGTCTGATTGCCGTATGTGGAGTCGGGAAGGAATTTTTTTCCCCAATGTGGAGCTTACTCTTTGCCACATGGGTTTTATTTGCCTTCCTCTGGATCAACATGTTAGGGCATGTTAGGTTAGGCTATGGGTTGAACTAGATGGACTTAAAGTCTTCCTTCAAACTTAATAATTATGTTACTATTTCAGAGCCCCATTCTCAGAATTTCTGTAGGTTCTTCAGAATATTGAGAATAACCCTTTAAGACATTGGAACATTTTGGATTTTAAGATACACTCTTACTAAGAAAACATAATCTCTAACCACAGATTGGCCTTATAAAATTCAAAAACATTTTACCTGTGATTCAAGTCAAAACTTTTAGGCAATCAACCAGGGGCAACATGTAACCAAAGGTGCTGGTTGACAGTTGGGGGCACCAAGAAGCTCCTCATGCAAGGCTGTGAGCTAGGATAGTATAAAGAATATTTGCACCAGGTGAAGAAAGGCATTGGCTAATGGCAACAACTTCATTGGGAACCGCTCTGTCTATGTGCTGGGTATCAGAGCTAAACAAGCAAGCCACTCTTCTTTGGCTACAGACAGCAAATGTAATCCTTGCCCAAAAGGAAGACAGCCTAGAGAGCACGTACTGTACACTTAGAGGTTTTGCATTTTATTTCACCAACGAGATCAGTAAGAGGCAGCAATGAGAAGCAGAAATATCATTGGGAATTGTGTTTTACTATACCGACTAGTGAACACTCCTCGGTATAAAATCTGCTGCTCCAGTCATAATACAGATGGCAAGAAGCCCTTCTGGTAAGACACCAGCTAACCAAACATTGGCAAGAGCAATTAAAATGCACTTCATATCATTACTTTATCTGATAGCTTTTGGGAATTTCAGCAGTTTGGCAGATTCATTTCTCTTTGAACTGTGCTATTATGGGTAAGAACTATCTTAGTGCACAGACACTACAGGCAGGAAATTCGAGGATTGTACCGGACATATTGGATGGCAAGACGAGGGGATTTTATGCTTTTGCTTTAATCCAACATTTTCAAGAACTTCCTGTACTGACTCATGCGATAAAGAGGTTTCTCAAACTCCATGACACAAAGAACATTTCTAGACAAAAAAAAAAAAAAAGAGATAATTTTTCAAATGCCCACGAGTCTGGGAAGATGGGAATAAGACTCTGCTAGACTGCTTTAGAAATCAAAACTCCTTTAAAATCTAACAAGCCTGATACTTCTTTTTCCAGACATTTTCTATCTCGGGAGATTAAGGACACTTCAGTACAGTGGCGTTTTCACAGTTTTTCATCTGTTGGTTATGGAAACCTTAAAAGGATTATCCAATTTGACAATTTGGGGGTACAAAAAACGAAAAAAACAAAACAAAAACATACTACTTTTACCAATCTCCCACCATTCTTGTTCAGATACCGTCACATTCACCCACTAAAAATGATGTCCACATAATGTGAGCACTGCAGTTAATCATTGGTTTTGATGGGTGTTCGCTGTGGCAAGTGTTCAGCTGAGCAGTTATTTTATTATTTATGAGGGATGAGAAAGTAGAGACCGACAGAAAATTTGAGCATTAAGGGGATCATGGGAATATCAAGCTGTTGGTTACTTATATGACTTCAGACTTCAACTCACCAGTAGTGTAAACATCAATTCTAGGATGGCAATTTTTGTTTTCTACAACCTTTCGCAAGAAAAGTTTATCTGAAGAGCCACTGGAAGAGAACAACATGTTCTATAGACCATCATGTAAAATAAGAACGTGAAGCTTTTTTCATGGCTTTGCTTTTTACAGTTTGCAAATTGTCCTAGAAAAATAGTCCTTGGGTGAAAATAATGTACGTTCTTCCAAATGACCCAACATTTTCATAGTTATTGTTCTTGATAGACCTTACACAATACTTTTTGAAAAGGTCTTGTAGGAGACCAAATTTCATTCTTGCTCTGTTTCTCACCACCCAAATGTGCACTTGATGCCAGGGGTCTGTCTGATGATGAATCATCCTAATGCATTGCATAAGAAACCTTTTTAGGAGGTTTGGGGAGGCTTTGTTAACACCAAGAAAGCTGCCTACTTTCTTGGGAGTCAAAGACATCGGCCATTTTTCCGTGAGCATCCAGGGCAGTCCTGGAGAGAGTGAATCTTGCCTTACGTTCCCCACATAGATTAGAAAAAAGTTGGCCAAGCCCATCAATTTTAGCTAGATTGACCAACCATCTAATTCATATATGGACCTTCTGATTGCCCCCAACAGATCATGTGAAGGAACATAAGGATCAAGCAGATGTATTTCAATTGACCTATCCTTTTGTTCAGTGGGAAGGTAAGTCACTGTGGTGCATCCTATAGATGGGGAGTCATAAAATATAGCTGTCCTTGAAATGATCATTTGGCAAATTGCTATTTAATGTGCATGGTGTAACTTGAACATTTTTGAGCCCTTTTCAGAACACTAGTCAAAATAGTGTTAAAGAGGTATTCCAATCTCGCAAGGATGTTCCATCACTTTATGATTGGTGGGGATCCGACCTATGGATTCACCACCCATCCATTCAGCACTGTTGTCACTTTACTGTTTTTACCTGCTTAGGGGCACTTTGGCTACCCATCTGTACAGGGAACTACTAGCAGTCCTATGCAACAGTTCCACTTATTATTCATAGGCTAATCAATTACATGAGACTAAGTTGCCATATAAAACACAACTTTTGGAAAAGATAGGTGGTGCTTTTAGTAGAAAAGAAGACATAATTTCCAAATATCAGAAAAACCTTCATTGTGCCCCAATAGTGAAGATGATTTAATTGAGGAAATGATACCCATCTGCTAAAAGAATATTTCTGATTTTGGCAATTACTTATACAGAAGATTCCAGCATGTTGTGGAGATATGTCTTTTCTTGTTGGCAATGAAATTAAAACTCAAAAAACACTTTTCACTCCAATGACAAAATTAATAAGGGATTTTACAATATTTCCAGAGCTCCAGAGTATGCTGGAAAAAGTAGTTGCCAGTGCTTACACTGGGAGCATATGCCATGAATTATACTATGATTGTATGCCATTATTAACCATTTAGCAATGAGCAAAAACACTGAAAAAAATACTATGAAAACATAGTAGTAGTAAATCAGTAAACCTTTGATTAAACGACATGATCTGATTCATAGAAAACTGACATTTAATAAGTAAACCACAAGATACGTTAGACCGGGGGTGGATTGTGTCTGGATTCTGATTATTTATAGAGGAAGGAGTAATATGAGAAGCAGGTTAACTTATTAAGTGCCAAGTGTCATCAAAGAAGATTTTCTCGCTTGTTGTGGCAAGTCAGCGAACTTATCAACTGCACTTCCGTACCTGGGTTTCTCCCTAATCAAAGAACTTCAGTGGATGATGTAAGAACTTCACAAAGTTTATGGAATGTAAAAGTCGTTCTATAATCAGACCCTGAACAGAATGTAATAGTAAATCAGCATACATCTGTAAATCCAGGGCTGTTACTGCAGAGTCTAGGAGTAGAAAAAAAACTTTTTCTAAAAGTTTCTCCTTGAAGGACGAACTGCAATAGTACCACCTTGAAGGGTCTCGGCAGGGGCAGACATATCATTTGTGCAACCTATGCAGCCGCACTGAGGCCTAAGAGGTAAGGCTGGTTTCACACTTGCGTTTTGATCTGCAGCGTTTTTACCGAAAAAAACGCATGAGTTTTTTTCCCTATGTTTAACATGTTTTTTTGCTGCATGCGCTCTTTTGCAGAAATGCAACATGTAGTAATTTTCAGAGGCTTTTTTTGCGCAAAAAAACGCATGCGTTCATTTGCGTTTGATTTGCGGCAAAAAATACATTGTCTATGGAAACGCATGCGTTTTTGCATACATGCGTTTGCTTGCGTTTTAAACGCATGCATTTTTATAGAAAAAAACAAGAATACACCCTGATAAGCCTCCCCCCACCATCAGGGTGATAAAGGGATCCTAACCCTAACCCTAACCCTAACCCTAGGGATCCAAACCCTAACCCTAACCCTACCCCTAACCCTAACCCTAGGGATCCAAACCCTAACCCTAACCCTACCCCTAACCCTAACCCTAGGGATCCAAACCCTAACCTTAACCCTACCCCTAACCCTAACCCTAACAATATGACAGTGAATACTCTCCGAGTTTATATTTTTAGCACTCTATAGCAATACCGTATATCTTGGGGTGTCCACATTGAACAAAGCTTTTTATTAGAAGAATGTCCTGGTCTCCAGGTCAACATAATAGCCAATCCCTATGGATCCCTAGGATCCCTAGGGTTAGGGTTAGGGTTAGTGGTAGGGTTAGGGTTAGGGTTTGGATCCCTAGGGTTAGGGGTAGGGTTAGGGTTTGGGTTTGGATCCCTTTATCACCTTGATGGTGGGGGGTGGCTTATCAGTGACCTGGTGACCAGGACACTCTTCTAATAAAAAGCCACCCCTAACCCTAGGGATCCAAACCCTAACCCTACTGTTTTGAACTATATTTGTTGGCTCCCTCTTGTGGTCACTAGCGGTATGGCACTTGGATTATCCTTCCCAAGGTTGGTACCCACCTGGTTCGTTAGGCCTTGGGTGTTCCTATTTAGACTTCCTGGAAACTCAGTCTAGTGCCTGGAATCGATGTAATCAGTCTATGTCTGTTTTCCTCCTGACTCCTGGTCCCTGAGTTTTGCAAGATAAGCTAAGTTCTGCTTTCTTATTTTTGTCCTTTTGCATTTGCTCTTATTTTGTTCCAGCTTGTTCAAAATGTGATTTCTGTTTTTGCTGGAAGCTCTAGGGGGCTGATATTCTCCCCCCACACCGTTAGTCGGTGCGGGGGTTCTTGGATCTTCAGCGTGGATATTTTTATAGGGTTTTTTGCTGACCGCATAAGTCCTCTTCCTATTTTCTGCTATTAATTAGTGGGCCTCTCTTTGCTAAATCTAGTTCATTCTTACGTTTGTCTTTTCTTCTTACCTCACCGTTATTATTTGTTGGGGGCTTGTATAATAACTTTGGGGTCTTTTCTCTGGAGGCAAGTGAGGTCTTATTTTCTCTGAAAGGGTTAGTTAGTTCTCCGGCTGGTGCGAGACGTCTAGAATCAACGTAGGTACATTCCCCGGCTACTTCTAGTTGTTGTGCTAGGATCAGATATGCGGTCAGCCAAGTTACCACTTCCCTATGAGCTGGTTCTTGTGTTTGCGGACTTAGCTGGAACTCCTGAGATCCTCTACCACTAGGATCATAACACCCTACCCCTAACCCTAGGGATCCTAACCCTAACCCTAACCCTAGCTAATTCTATTAATAGTGGATTTTCTAGTTGATTTTGATGATTGGCAGCTGTCACACACTTCTCAGCATGCGTTTCAAAAACGCAAACGCAGGAAAAAAATGCATGTAAACGCATCAAAACGCCGCGTTTTTTTACTGCATGCAAAAATGCATGGGTCTAAAAAACGCAGCATTTGCACGCGTTTACATGCGTTTTTTCACCACATGCGGTTTTTTTTTACAAACGCTGCAGATCAAAACGCAAGTGTGAAACCAGCCTACGGTGGACCATTTATATCTCCAAAAAATGTGGAAGTGTGCATTATGATCAGCTATTTGACTGCAAAGGGTCCATATGTTGTTCTTGCACAAGGGCCCCCCTTCTGCCTGTGCCCACCAGTGGATCTTGGACATTGACTTATAGGTATTACCTTTCTAATAAGACTCCATCCTTAGAGGGAAGATCAAGTTCCTCCTAAAGCTACCAAACCCTTTAAAGCCTTTATTTGACCCCAAGTTCCTCTAGACAAAGCAGCAGAAAGCCATAGATTTGCTAACCTGCCAACTGTCCCAAGTTACAGACACAATCTCACCAAATTTGGAAACAAAAACAGGTGAATTAATGTAAACTATGTCAAAAAGTGGGTACTTTGGCTTTGGTTGTATATCATAGTGAGGATCATGAGTTTATAGGTGGGAGTTTATAGGTGGGACTTAAATTTCGCTATTCCTCCAACAGAAAAGCATTTGTGATACATGGAAGGGCCAAATCTTCTAGGTTCTGTAGGACCTCAATATGCCCTAAGGGTTTATTTTCATTTTTATACCAATTTGTATGAATGGCCTAGTTTCCTCAACCAATGCATGGATTTCTGTAAGCCCAATTAAACGAACGAGACACTTAAAGGGAATTTGTCATCCCCTTGGTTGTAACTAAGTAATTAATATGAGCATACAGGTATTAGGATATTTTAAATAATCATACCTGTATGCCTCATATCTGCTGTCTTGTTCTTCTGAAATCATTTATAATAATATGTTCTTTCAGCCTTCGGGGCATGTGGTGCCTGTAAGAAAACTCGGCCACCGGTCTTCATTTGTTTTCCTGTTGCCTCCCATCAGCCTCACAGTGCACTCTGATGTCTAGTGGTTATCCCTCGCCTACGCCCTGGAATTGCGATATTCCGTCCTACGATGGGCATTGGCTTCTTATTTCTGCTTCCTTGGAAAATTCGTCCAGTTCTGTGAGATTCCTGGGTCATAGCACTGCTATTTTGAGGTCTAGCCACATATTTTCAATGATGTTCAGGTCAGGAGACTGTGAGGGCCATTGTAAAACCTTCAAGTTCGACCTTTTGAAGTAGTATATTGTGGATTTTGATGTTTGTTTAGGATCATATCCATTTGTAGAAGCCATTTTCTTTTCATCGTCAGCTATTTAACAGATGGTGTTATGTTTGCTCCAAGAATTTGTTGAAATTTCATTGAATCCATTCTTCCCTTTACTTGTGAAATGTTCCGTGTGCTATTGGCTGCAACACAACCCCAAAGCATGATTGGTCCACCCCCGTACCTAATTGTGGACAAGATTTTCTTTTTAATTGAAATTCTGTGCCCTTTTCTCTCCACACATACTTTGGAAAATTGTAGCCAAAAAGTTCTATTTTAGTCTCATTGGTCCACAGGACTAGTTTCCAAAATGCATCAGGTTTGTTTACATGTTCTTTTGCATACTTCTAATGCTGAATTTTATGTTGAGGACGCATATACTGTATGGGTCGTGGTGGAAACCAAACAGCTAAATAAGTGGGATCAACAAACCACACACCAAACTATCATTGGCTCTACCCAAAGTGATCAGACAGAGCACTTCTGAATCACTCTGCTCAATCATAAATTGAACTGTATCTGTACCAAGTCCTGTCTAATCTGTAATCAGATGTAGAGAATCTGGAAAGCTAGCACTCAATCAATATAGTTCACGGTGCCAGTGAACGGGACACTAAATCCCACAAGTCATGGAGTCAAAGTAATCACTGCACTCGTATAATTTCAAGTTGCATATATCAAAAGTTTATTTGACTTGAGTCAGTAGACAAATGCTTGGCGAATTTAATGCTTGGCGAATTTAACATTTCGGCCAGCCCGTGGCCTTGCTCACAAAATCGCTGCAACAAGCAAGAAGACAAACAGAATTGTTGTGAACTCTGTTTTCAGGCTCCCTCTTGTGGTCACTGGTGGTATGATGTGACTTTTGCTTTGGGCTCCCCCTGGTGGCTTTGTTTGTTATCCTGCTGGTCTCTGGCTATCAGCTGGTTCGTTATCCTCTGGGAGGTTCCTATATAGCTCTGTTTTACTTCCACTTGTTGCCGGCTGTCGATGTAATCAGTGCTACTCAGATTCCTTCTGACTACCTTGCTCCCAGTCCATCCAGGACAAGCTAAGTTTTGTTTGCTCATTTTTTGATCAGCAGTGTTTATCATGTTTTCTTGTCCAGCTTGCTAAAATGTGATTCCCTCGCTTGCTGGATGCTCTAGTGGACTGAGTATCTCCCCACACACCATTAGTTGGTGCGTGGGTTTTTGAAATCTCAGGATGGATATATTGTAAGGGTTTTTTATTGATCGCATAGACCCCTGCTCTATTTTCTGCTTTCTAGTACTAGTGGACCTCTTTTGCTGAATCTGATTTCATCCCTACGTATGTGCCTTCTTCTTACTTCACCGTTAATATTTGTTGGGGGCTTCTATATCTTTGGGGATTATTTCTCTGGAGGCAAGCGAGGTCTTTCTTTCTCTTTAGGGGTAGCTAGTTCCTCAGGCTGGCTCGAGATGTCTAGGAATTTTTTAGGCACGTTCACCGGCTACCTCTAGTTGTTTTGGATAGGTTCAGATTTGCGATCAGTCCAGTTACCATCTCCCTAGAGCTTGTCCTTAGTTTATTCACTTGCTGGTCTATTCGTGATCCTCAGCCACTAAGGATCATAACAGTACAGCCGGCCACAAAAGTGTTAATTGCATGGCAGAAGCAGGAGAAAAGAAGCCTTGAGAAATTTTTTTTTTTTTTTGCCGTGTGTCTAGCTGCTGTGACTAGCTTCTCTCCTCCTCTTAATCTTGGTGTGGCTCTGAGTTCAGCTGCTGACATGGATGTCCAGAGCTTGGCTTCCAGTCTGGATCATCTTGCTGCTAGGGTTCAAAGTATTCAGGATTTTGTTGTTCACAGTCCTATGTCAGAGCCTAGAATACCTATTCCGGAGTTGTTTTCTGGAGATAGATCTAGGTTCCTGAATTTTAGGAACAATTGTAAGTTGTTTCTTTCTTTGAAACCTCGTTCCTCTGGTGATGCCGTTCAGCAAGTTAAGATTATCATTTCCTTTTTGCGTGGTGACCCTCAAGATTGGGCCTTCGCATTGGCACCAGGGGATCCTGCATTGCTTAGTGTAGATGCGTTTTTTCTAGCCCTTCGATTGCTCTATGAGGAACCTAATCTTGAGAACCAGGCTGAAAAAACGTTATTGGCCCTCTCGCAGGGGCAAGATGAAGCAGAGGTGTACTGCCAGAAATTTCGGAAATGGTCGGTGCTTACTCAGTGGAATGAGTGTGCCCTGGCTGCAAATTTCAGAGAAGGTCTTTCTGAAGCCATTAAGAATGTCATGGTGGGGTTCCCTACGCCTGCAGGTCTGAATGAGTCAATGACTCTGGCCATTCAGATTGATCGGCGTTTGCGGGAGCGCAAACCTGTGCACCATTTGGCGATGTCTTCTGAACAGACACCTGAATCTATGCAATGTGACAGAATTCTGACCAGAAGTGAACGGCAAAATTATAGACGGCAAAATGGGTTGTGCTTTTACTGTGGTGACGCAGCTCATGTTATCTCAGCATGCTCTAAGCGCAAAAAAAAGGTTGATAAATCTGTCACCATTGGTACTTTACAGCCTAAGTTAATTTTGTCTGTTACCCTGATTTGTTCCCTGTCATCTTACCCGGTTAATGCTTTTGTAGATTCAGTTGCCGCCCTGAGTCTGATGGATTGGTCATTTGCCAGGCGCTGTGGTTTTGATTTGGAGCCTTTAAAATTCCCTATTCCACTAAGGGGAATTGATTCTACACCATTGGCTACGAATAGACCTCAGTACTGGACACAAGTGACCATGTGCATGACTCCTGTTCATCAGGAGGTGATTCGCTTTCTTGTACTGCATAATTTGCATGATGTCGTCGTGTTGGGTCTACCATGGTTGCAGACTCATAATCCAGTCCTGGATTGGAAAGCAATGTCGGTGTCAATTTGGGGTTGTCAGGGAATTCATGGTGACGCTCCTGTGGTGTCAATTGCTTCGTCCACTCCTTCTGAAGTCCCTACATTTTTGTCAGACTACCAGGATGTATTTGAGGAGCCCAAACTCAATTCTCTACCTCCTCATAGGGACTGTGATTGTGCTATAAATTTGATTCCTGGTAGTAAGTTTCCTAAGGGACGACTTTTCAATTTATCTGTGCCGGAGCATGCTGCCATGCGGAGTTATATAAAGGAGTCTTTAGAGAAGGGACATATTCGCCCGTCCTCATCCCCTCTTGGTGCAGGATTCTTTTTTGTGGCTAAAAAGGATGGTTCCCTGAGACCCTGTATTGATTATCGCCTTTTGAATAAAATCACGGTCAAATTTCAGTATCCTTTGCCATTGTTAACTGACTTGTTTGCTCGCATTAGGGGGTCTAGTTGGTTCACCAAGATAGATCTTCGTGGTGCGTATAACCTTGTGCGTATAAAACAGGGTGATGAATGGAAAACTGCATTTTATACGCCTGAAGGCCATTTTGAGTACTTGGTGATGCCTTTTGGACTTTCTAATGCTCCTTCAGTCTTTCAGTCCTTTATGCATGACATCTTCCGTGAATATCTGGATAAGTTTATGATTGTGTATCTGGATGATATTCTGG
Organism: Ranitomeya variabilis; assembly: GCF_051348905.1. Lineage (NCBI taxonomy): Eukaryota > Metazoa > Chordata > Amphibia > Anura > Dendrobatidae > Ranitomeya > Ranitomeya variabilis. The sequence goes on from NC_135235.1 coordinate 616,009,716, forward strand.
ATTTTTCGGATGATTGGGAGTCTCATGTTAAGCAGGTCAGGATGGTCTTTCAGGTCCTGCGTGACAATGCTTTATTTGTGAAGGGCTCAAAATGTCTTTTTGGAGTCCAGAAGATTTCTTTTTTGGGTTTCATTTTTTCTCCTTCTACTATTGAGATGGACCCAGTCAAGGTTCAGGCTATTCATGAATGGACGCAGCCTACATCTGTTAAGAGTCTTCAGAAGTTCTTGGGTTTTGCTAATTTTTACCGTCGCTTCATAGCTAATTTTTCTGGCGTTGTTAAGCCTTTGACGGATTTGACCAAGAAGGGTTCTGATGTGACTAATTGGTCTTCTGTGGCTGTGGAGGCCTTTCGGGAGCTGAAGCGTCGGTTTTCTTCGGCTCCGGTCATATGTCAACCAGATGTCTCACTTCCCTTCCAGGTGGAGGTTGATGCTTCCGAGATTGGAGCGGGGGCTGTTTTGTCGCAGAGAAGCCCCGATGGCTCTGTGATGAAGCCATGTGCTTTCTTTTCAAGAAAGTTTTCGCCTGCCGAGCGGAATTATGATGTCGGTAATCGGGAGCTGTTGGCTATGAAGTGGGCATTTGAGGAGTGGCGACATTGGCTCGAGGGAGCTAATCATCGTGTGGTGGTCTTGACTGATCACAAGAATTTGATTTATCTCGAGTCGGCCAAGCGGCTGAATCCCAGACAGGCTCGTTGGTCGTTGTTTTTCTCTCGTTTTGATTTCATGGTCTCGTACCTGCCGGGTTCGAAGAATGTGAAGGCTGATGCTCTTTCTAGGAGTTTTGTGCCTGACTCTCCTGGAGATTCAGAGCCGGCTGGTATTCTTAGAGAAGGGGTGATTTTGTCTGCCATCTCCCCAGATTTGCGACGTGTGCTGCAAGAGTTTCAGGCGGATAGACCTGACCGCTGTCCACCGGAGAGACTGTTTGTCCCGGATAGATGGACCAACAGAGTCATCTCCGAGGTTCATTCTTCGGTGTTGGTGGGCCATCCTGGAATATTTGGTACCAGAGACTTGGTGGCCAGGTCTTTTTGGTGGCCTTCCTTGTCGCGGGATGTGCGTTCCTTTGTGCAGTCTTGTGAAATTTGTGCTCGGGCTAAGCCTTGCTGTTCTCGTGCCAGTGGTTTGCTGTTACCTTTGCCTGTCCGGAAGAGGCCTTGGACGCACATTTCCATGGATTTTATTTCAGATCTCCCTGTCTCTCAGAGAATGTCTGTCATCTGGGTGGTGTGTGATCGTTTTTCTAAGATGGTCCATTTGGTGCCCTTGCCTAAGTTGCCTTCCTCCTCCGAGTTGGTTCCACTGTTTTTTCAAAATGTGGTTCGTTTGCACGGGATTCCTGAGAACATTGTTTCTGACAGAGGATCCCAGTTTGTGTCTAGATTTTGGCGGACCTTTTGTGCTAAGTTGGGCATTGAATTGTCTTTTTCGTCGGCCTTCCATCCTCAGACGAATGGCCAAACCGAGCGAACTAATTAGACCTTGGAGACTTATTTAAGATGTTTTGTTTCTGCTGACCAGAACGACTGGGTTACTTTTTTGCCGTTGGCCGAGTTTGCCCTTAATAATCGGGCTAGTTCTGCTACTTTGGTTTCTCCTTTTTTTTGTAATTCGGGGTTTCATCCTCATTTTTCCTCGGGTCAGGTGGAGCCTTCAGACTGTCCTGGAGTGGATGTTGTGGTGGATAGGTTGCATCAGATTTGGAATCATGTGGTGGACAATTTGAAGTTGTCACAAGAGAAGGCTCAGCTCTTTGCCAACCGCCGTCGCTGTGTGGGTCCCCGACTTCGCGTTGGGGACTTGGTGTGGTTGTCTTCTCGCTTCGTTCCTATGAAGGTCTCCTCTCCTAAGTTCAAGCCTCAGTTTATTGGTCCTTATAAGATTCTGGAAGTCCTTGGCCCTGTGTCATTCCGTCTGGACCTCCCAGCATCGTTTGCTATTCATAATGTGTTCCATCGCTCGTTGTTGCGGAGGTATGTGGTACCTGTGGTTCCTCCGGTTGGGCCTCCTGCCCTGGTACTAGTTGAGGGAGAATTGGAATACGTGGTGGAGAAGATCATGGATTCTCGTGTTTCTAGACGGAGGCTCCAGTATTTGGTCAAGTGGAAGGGCTTTGGTCAGGAGGATAATTCTTGGGTTGTCGCCTCTGATGTTCATGCGGCCGATTTGGTTCGTGCCTTCCATGTGGCTCATCCTGATCGCCCTGGGGGTTTTCATGAGGGTTCGGTAACCCCTCCTTAAGGGGGGGTACTGTTGTGAACTCTGTTTTCAGGCTCCCTCTTGTGGTCACTGGTGGTATGGTGTGACTTTTGCTTTGGGCTCCCCCTGGTGGCTTTGTTTGTTATCCTGCTGGTCTCTGGCTATCAGCTGGTTCGTTATCCTCTGGGAGGTTCCTATATAGCTCTGTTTTACTTCCACTTGTTGCCGGCTGTCGATGTAATCAGTGCTACTCAGATTCCTTCTGACTACCTTGCTCCCAGTCCATCCAGGACAAGCTAAGTTTTGTTTGCTCATTTTTTGATCAGCAGTGTTTATCATGTTTTCTTGTCCAGCTTGCTAAAATGTGATTCCCTTGCTTGCTGGATGCTCTAGTGGACTGAGTTTCTCCTCACACACCATTAGTTGGTGCGTGGGTTCTTGAAATCTCAGGATGGATATTTTGTAAGGGTTTTTTATTGATCGCATAGACCCCTGCTCTATTTTCTGCTTTCTAGTACTAGTGGGCCTCTTTTGCTGAATCTGATTTCATCCCTACGTATGTGCCTTCTTCTTACTTCACCATTAATATTTGTTGGGGGCTTCTATATCTTTGGGGATTATTTCTCTGGAGGCAAGCGAGGTCTTTCTTTCTCTTTAGGGGTAGCTAGTTCCTCGGGCTGGCTTGAGACATCTAGGAATTTTTTAGGCACGTTCACCGGCTACCTCTAGTTGTTTTGGATAGGTTCAGATTTGCGATCAGTCCAGTTACCATCTCCCTAGAGCTTGTCCTTAGTTTATTCACTTGCTGGTCTATTCGTGATCCTCAGCCACTAAGGATCATAACACAGAATATCAAAAACAAATAAGTACACATATACATATTTACATATTTACATGAATGAATACATGTCAAAGACACTGGCAGCCATCTATTATCCTCTTGTCCACAGCACTATCTTCCCCGGCTTTTCCTGGAATAGTCCAGAAGGCACATGATCTATACAGCCTGATCTGTACTCCTGAGTGTATATATATGACAGGTACCCTATAAGCCTTCTTTATGTGTCCACAATCTGGTAACCCATGAATTTCCCCCCCTATTACTCTCATGTATATCTAACCTCTATTTCAGCAATTGTTTACCCTCCGGCTGGAATTACAACTGTAGTGCACGGGCAAGTGTTGTGAATTCCGTTCTCGGGCTCCCTCCTGTGGTCATGAGTGGTACTTTGTGAGTTCTGTTCATGGGCTCCCTCTGGTGGCTTGTAGTGTTACGGCTGGTCTGTAGCTGGACTCCAGCTGCCTCGTTTCCTGCTAGGCCTGCTGCCTATTTAACTCCATCTGGACCTTTACTTGTTGCCTGCTGTCGTTGTATTCAGTACTGGTTCAGATCTCTCTGGGACTTCCCTTGTGACCTGTCTCCTCGTGAGAAGCTAAGTTCATGCTAGTCCTTTTTTGCTCATTTCTATTTGAAAATGTTTCTCAGTACGTTATGAGTTCAGTCCAGCTTGCTTATATGCTATTTGATTGCTAGCTGGAAGCTCTGGGGTGCGGAGTTGCGCCCCTCACATCGTGAGTCGGTGTGGGGGTCTTTTTGTATTCTCTGCGTGGATACTTTTGTAGTATTTTATACTGACCGCACAGATTCCTTGCTATCTTCTGACTTTTTAGTTATTAGCGGGCCTCATTTGCTAAAACCTATTTTCATTTTTATGTTTGTGTTTTCCCCTTAAACTCACCGTTATTATTTGTGGGGGGCTGCTTACACTTTGGGGAAAATTTCTGAGGCAAGTGAGGCTTTGTTTCTCTCTAGGGGTAGCTAGTTTCTCAGGCTGTGAACGAGGCGTCTAGGCCGAGTTAGGAACGCTCCACGGCTGCCTATAGTGTGGTTTGATAGGATCAGAATTGCGGTCAGTAAAGTTCCCACATTCCCAGAGCTTGTCCGTATTTTTGGGTTTACTTATCAGGTCAGTTCATGTGTTCTAACCACCAGGATCATAACAGGCAAGCGTTTATATCATATCAGTTTGGTTAGTATGTGTGTAGTATGTCTTTGGCACATAGTCCACCCTTATGGCCTATATAACTAAGTGCATATTGACCTGGGGCTCCATCCCCCCTCCCTCCCTGATAATAAAGGTGACAATCAATGGGGTCTTCTCTCTGGAATCTAGTCAGACTACAGCATTCCCATATAACACCTCTCTTTTGAGATCGACGGGTAATATCCCACTTAGCACATTCCAGGTGTACATTTGTATATATACTGTTTTTTTGCAACCTTATGGTACATTGTTCCTTCCAGGTTACACATTTGGGTCCTCCTATCTGACTCATCAGCCATACGGTATCCTTACTTTAAAACAACAGATTTCCATTGGGGTATGTTCTCTTGCCTCGTTTGGCTCCATATCACATGTATACATTTCTTTCAAACCATTCTCTTTGATCCCTGTGACTTCTTATCCTTCTGGACTTCACTTACCAGATGCAGTTTGTGCTCTTTATTTTGATATATTTGTCCTACCATGGCTGCCAGTGTCTTTGACATGTATTCATTCATGTAAATATGTATATGTGTACTTATTTGTTTTTGATATTCTGTTTGTCTTCTTGCTTGTTGCAGCGATTTTGTGAGCAAGGCCACGGGCTGGCCGAAACGTTAAATTCGCCAAGCATTAAATTCGCCAAGCATTTGTCTACTGACTCAAGTCAAATAAACTTTTGATATATGCAACTTGAAATTATACGAGTGCACTGATTACTTTGACTCCATAATCTGTAATCAGTACAGACAGGAAACAATAAGTTATGGGTGGGAAGTTGAATGCTAAGGGTTTGCTTCTGAATCTAAGTTGAATTTTTTCACTAAGTCATCATGAGCCACAAGCCCCACCTGTGATGCCCTAGTGGGGAATATGGACAGACCAGACCTTAGGCTTCGTTCACTTGTAAGTTTTTATGCGTTCATTTGCATGTGCTGGATTTGATTTCGGGGTATTTTTGGTCCATGTTTTCCTTTTATTATCAACATGTCTCCTATTTTTCTCTTTCGAAAAAAAAGAAAGTGATGAATGTTTTCCATGTTTCTCCTAACATTGGTTAATAGCAATGTTGGTATCCATTTGTAGATCTTTTTTTTTGTGTGGATCCATTGATGAGTTGTATCATGAAATCTGATTAAATTAGGACGTCCCTTTTTTTTTTCTTGTGAGTTGTTTAAAAATTAAGTATAGAACATGGATGTGTGAAAAAAGACTCATTCAGACATCCGTTCTTGTTGTACGTGTTTCATACATAGAACACGTATCCATCATAATCCATGGGTTTTTCTAAACAAAAAAAGAGAACATGTCCGATTTTGATTTGTTTTTTACAAGCCCTTGAAAAATGCTGACAGCACATGGATGCCTTCCTTGTTCTATGCTAGTGCTATCCATTTTATAAAGTTTGCAAACATTTATCTTTTTGCATATGAAAAAACGAATGCTACGTCTATGGCAAAAATAAACAGACCAAATGGATAAAAATTAATAAATTTTTTTGGGAAAGGAAAAAAAACCTGATTTGTAAAGGAGGCAAAAGGCCATGTGAATATGCCAGTTATTTTCCTGAAGAAACTTGACCAGTAGTTTTGCCACCACTTTGCGGCGGCTCTGCGCTGGCGTCTTACACTTTATTCTGTGAAGTATAGAGAGCAGGTTCTTCCAGAGAAGAAGCAACCTGAAAAATTAGCACGTCAGGTCTCTTAAAAGACATACTACATCTATTTCCAAAGGATGGAGGTGCATGTGTCAAGTGATGGTGTCCAAATTATGAGTATATACGAAGACCGGCACTCACGTACGTTGCAATTAATTCTTGACTTGACTTTATTCCATAGAAACTTCAATACATCAAATGTATATGATGTATTTCAACTTCAAGATTTTGTTTGAAAAAGTCTTCAGGATAGAAGCCGAAACGCGTCACATGCATTTGATGTATTAAAGTTTAAATGGAATAATGTCAAGTCAAGAATTAATTGCAACTTATATGAGTGCCAATCTTTAAATACAGTATACTTGCTCTTGTAAAAGACATGGCATAAGACTAAACTTGTACATGTCGTGCATTATATTAATTTTTTGGGCGCTATTGCAGCACCTCTACAAGCAGAATCAACCTGAAAAAACGCTGTGTGCACATAGCCAAAGGGTGGTTTACATTGCTGATCCCTTAAAAAAAAACCGATGCTCGTCTGTTTAATGTCCACTGTTAATCTAAAGCTTATGTTCAGGAAAATTGTGCATAAAGATAAATTTGCTTTTTTTAACTTCACTTTTTTTTTTAATCGGTCGTGGGTTATAAATAAAATGTAATAATTTAAGCAGCCTGCATCCATTAGGAGGATGTACGCTAAGTGGTATGATTCAGTCTAGAACCCGATGACGGTGTAAGGTGCGCCCTCGTCTTACATTATTACAGTGCTGAGACCCCCGAGTATGCATTCTTTATTCTTCATTTTTTTATGTGTTTATTGTCTGTCTGCACTGTAGGTGTTTTTTCAGTTTCCATGCGAGATATAGGTCTATAACCTGCGGCTGAACTTTGTAATATTTTAGCCCCGGAACTGTGACGGTAGACAAGTCAACACATGTGGCACGCAGGTGTCGGAAGAATGTGCCTACCACATAATGTCTTTTAGGAAAATCATCAAGTTAGAAAAAAAAGTAAGAGGCAAAGACTTTACTAATTCGGCACATTCTGCAATAATAGATATTATAACTGCAATTTTCAGAATAGGTCTCCATGTATAACTTTTTTTTATTACATCTGGTATAAATTTTCATATACTGTAATCCATAGGTAGAAAGGAAAACTACTGTAGGCAATTTCTTTTAGGTTGTTGTTAAAAAGATTGGCCATCAATTCCTACGCGCTGTGGTCCATTTTCTATTTTGTGCTTTTGTCTCTCTCGCTCCCTTTTTGGGCAAGAAATTTTGTAGTCATAAAAATGTGTATACCATATAGGTTAAATAATTTTTATTTTTTAAGCTCTCAAATTTTTATGGTCATTGCAATAAAAAATATGATTATGATGCACTTGTTTTTATGACAACAAGACAATTTTGAATAAGAAGAATAAGGAAGGATGTTGGTATGGTCACTTAAATAGTCCTTCACCATCTTGGTCAACTTCTCCCTCCTTGTCATAGTTACACCCACAGATAGCCCTTGTTGATGGTCTCATGAAAATGTGTCAGTTGGTCGACTTTTAACCCCTCCCCCCCGAGTTGCACCTGGTGTGTGTGGCCCTCCCCTGTAATCCTTGTGGGTGAAAAAAGCTGGTACCTCTGTCAGCAGTGTTGTCTCAGGGTAATCTTTTTAGCAAGTCCTCCACAATGGCCCTCTAGCATACATGCATTGAAAATGGCACATCTGCCTGTGACATGAGAGAAGTTAATTTCTCCTTGTACCATAGGTCAAGAAAGATGCACAGCCGGTATTTCATGTTGGACAAAATGTGTTTCATGCAAGGGTCTTGGGAAAGGCGTCTGTACATGAACTCTGCCATGTGTGGCAGACTACAAAGAGTCATAGCCTCCTACTTCTTCTCCTCTTCAGGCCATCCATGCTGGACAGGCATGAAGATGGGATTGGAAGTCCCCTCTGTAGCGCAGACCAAAAACTCCTGTTCCTCCTCATCCTCCACCTCCTCCTCCTGTTCCTCATCAACACTAGTGTTGAGTAGGGTTGAGCGAAATGGGTCGTCAATTTTCAGAAGCCGCCGACTTTTGGCAAAGTCGGGTTTCATGAAACCCGACCCGACCCCTGTGTGGGGTCGGCCATGAAGTCGGCGATCTTCTGAATCTGGAATCGGAATTCCGATACCGATTCCCGATATGTTTAATATATCGGGAATTGGTATCGGAATTCAGATTTAAGTGTAAAATAAAGAATTAAAATAAAAAATATCGCCATACTTACCATCTGATGCGCCCTGGTACTAAGCGGGAACCTTCCTTCCTTAGAATCAGCCTTCCAGGACCTTGCGGTGACGTCGCGGCTTGTGATTGGTCGCGCGGCCTGTTATGACCCCAATGGCGAGGGTCTCAGAGGAACGTGGAAGTCTGCAGAATACAAAAATCCAGCTCATAGGGCAGTGGTAACTGGGTTGACCATATATCTACTCCTAACGCCAACACTAGAAGTAGCCGGGGATCATTCCTACGTTGATTCTAGATGACACGCGCCAGCCGGAGAATCTAGCTACCCCTAGAAGAGGAAAACAAAGACCTTTCTTGCCTCCAGAGAAGGGGACCCCAAAGCTGGATAGAAGCCCCCCACAAATAATGACGGTGAGGTAAGAGGAAATGACAAACACAGAAATGAACCAGGTTTAGCACAGAGAGGCCCGCTTACTGATAGCAGAATAAAGAAAGGTAACTTATATGGTCAACAAAAACCCTATCAAAATCCACACTGGAAATTCAAGAACCCCCGAACCGTCTAACGGTCCGGGGGGAGAACACCAGCCCCCTAGAGCTTCCAGCAAAGGTCAGGATATAGATTTGGAACAAGCTGGACAAAAATACAAAACCAAAACAAATAGCAAAAAGCAAAAGGCAGACTTAGCTGATATAACTGGAACCAGGATCAGTAGACAAGAGCACAGCAGACTAGCTCTGATAACTACGTTGCCAGGCATTGAACTGAAGGTCCAGGGAGCTTATATAGCAACACCCCTAACTAACGACCCAGGTGCGGATAAAAGGAATGACAGAAAAACCAGAGTCAAAAAACTAGTAACCACTAGAGGGAGCAAAAAGCAAATTCACAACAGTACCCCCCCCTTAGTGAGGGGTCACCGAACCCTCACCACGACCACCAGGGCGATCAGGATGAGCGGCATGAAAGGCACGAACTAAATCGGCCGCATGAACATCAGAGGCGACCACCCAGGAATTATCCTCCTGACCATAGCCCTTCCACTTGACCAGGTACTGAAGCCTCCGCCTGGAGAGGCGAGAATCCAAGATCTTCTCCACCACGTACTCCAACTCGCCCTCAACCAACACCGGAGCAGGAGGCTCAGCAGAAGGAACTACAGGCACAATGTACCGCCGCAACAAGGACCTATGAAATACATTGTGAATAGCAAACGACACAGGAAGATCCAGACGAAAAGATACAGGATTAAGGATTTCCAATATCTTGTAAGGCCCAATAAAACGAGGTTTAAATTTGGGAGAGGAGACCTTCATAGGAACAAAGCGGGAAGAAAGACAATGACCAGCGGGCCTGTCTCGGATTAAGGCGTTTAGCAGACTCAAGATACATCAGATTTTTGTGATCAGTCAAGACCACCACACGATGCTTAGCACCCTCGAGCCAATGACGCCACTCCTCAAATGTCCATTTCATGGCCAACAACTCCCGATTGCCCACATCATAATTTCGCTCGGCAGGCGAAAACTTCCTAGAGAAAAAGGCACAAGGTTTCATAACAGAGCAACCAGGGCCTCTCTGCGACAAAACGGCCCCTGCCCCAATCTCCGAAGCATCCACCTCAACCTGAAAGGGAAGTGAGACGTCAGGCTGGCACAAAACAGGCGCCGAAGTAAACCGGCGTTTCAACTCCTGGAAAGCCTCCACGGCAGCAGGAGCCCAGTTAGCTACATCGGAGCCCTTCTTGGTCATATCCGTCAAAGGTTTCACAATGCTAGAAAAATTAGCGATAAAACGACGGTAGAAGTTAGCGAAGCCCAAGAACTTCTGAAGACTCTTAACTGACGAGGGCTGAGTCCAATCAAGAATAGCTCGGACCTTGACTGGGTCCATCTCCACAGCAGAAGGGGAAAAAATGAACCCCAAAAAGGGAACCTTCTGTACACCAAAGAGACACTTTGAGCCCTTGACAAACAAAGAATTTTCACGCAAAATTTTAAAGACCAACCTGACCTGCTCCACATGCGAATCCCAATTATCAGAAAAAAACAAAATATCATCCAGATAAACAATCAAAAATTTATCCAGATACTTCCGGAAAATGTCATGCATAAAGGACTGAAAAACTGAAGGCGCATTGGAGAGCCCAAAAGGCATCACCAAGTACTCAAAATGACCTTCGGGCGTATTGAATGCGGTTTTCCATTCATCACCTTGCTTAATGCGCACAAGGTTGTACGCACCACGAAGGTCTATCTTGGTGAACCACTTGGCACCCTTAATCCGGGCAAACAAGTCAGACAACAGCGGTAAAGGATACTGAAATTTGACAGTGATCTTATTTAAAAGCCGATAATCAATACAAGGTCTCAAAGATCCGTCCTTTTTTGCCACAAAAAAGAATCCCGCACCAAGAGGGGAAGAAGACGGACGAATATGTCCTTTCTCCAGAGACTCCTTGATATATGAACGCATAGCGGTATGTTCAGGTACCGACAGATTAAACAGTCTTCCCTTAGGAAATTTACTGCCTGGGATCAAATCTATAGCACAGTCACAGTCCCTATGAGGAGGCAGTGCACTGGACTCAGACTCACTGAAGACATCCTGATAATCAGACAAATACTCCGGAACTTCCGAAGGCGTAGAAGAAGCAATAGACACAGGCAGGGAATCCCCATGAATACCACGACAGCCCCAACTTGAGACTGACATAGCCTTCCAGTCCAGGACTGGATTATGGGTCTGTAACCATGGCAGCCCTAAAACAACCAAATCATGCATTTTATGTAAAACCAGGAAACGTATCACCTCGCGGTGTTCAGGATTCATGCACATGGTAACCTGTGTCCAATACTGCGGTTTATTTGCTGCCAATGGTGTAGCATCAATACCCCTAAGAGGAATAGGATTTTCTAATGGTTCAAGAGTAAAACCACAGCGCTTAGCAAATGAGAGATCCATGAGACTCAGGGCAGCACCTGAATCTACAAACGCCATGACAGGATAAGATGACAGTGAGCAAATCAAAGTTACAGACAGAATAAATTTAGGTTGCAAATTACCAACGGTGACAGGACTAACAACCTTAGCTATACGTTTAGAGCATGCTGAGATAACATGTGTAGAATCACCACAGTAGTAGCACAAGCCATTCCGGCGTCTATGAATTTTCCGCTCATTTCTAGTCAGGATTCTATCACATTGCATTAAATCAGGTGTCTGTTCAGACAACACCATGAGGGAATTTGCGGTTTTTCTATCACATTGCACCGAATTAGGTGTCTGTTCAGACAACACCATGAGGGAATTTGCGGTTTTGCGCTCCCGCAACCGCCGGTCAATTTGAATAGCCAGTGCCATAGTATCATTCAGACCTGTGGGAATGGGAAAACCCACCATAACATTCTTAATGGCTTCAGAAAGGCCACTTCTAAAATTAGCGGCCAGTGCACACTCGTTCCAATGTGTCAGCACGGACCATTTCCGAAATTTTTGGCAATACACTTCAGCCTCGTCCTGCCCCTGAGACATAGCCAGCAAGGCCTTTTCTGCCTGAATCTCAAGATTGGGTTCCTCATAAAGTAAACCGAGCGCCAGAAAAAACGCATCAAAATCAGCCAATGCCGGATCTCCTGGCGCCAACGAAAAAGCCCAATCCTGAGGGTCGCCCCGTAAGAACGAAATAACAATTTTTACTTGCTGAGCAGAATCTCCAGATGAACAGGGTCTCAGGGACAAAAACAATTTACAATTATTCACGAAATTCCTAAACTTAAACCTGTCTCCGGAAAACAGTTCAGGAATCGGTATTTTAGGTTCTGACCTAGGATTTCTGATAACATAGTCTTGTATGCCCTGCACACGAGTAGCCAGCTGGTCCACACTTGTAATCAAAGTCTGGACATTCATGTCTGCAGCAAGCATAGCCACTCTGAGGTAAAGGGGAAAAAGAAAAAAAAAACTCAGAATCTTCTTTCGTATAATCCCTCTTCTGCAATGCATTAAACATTTAATACTGGCCTGGCAAACTGTTATGACCCCAATGGCGAGGGTCTCAGAGGAACGTGGAAGTCTGCAGAATACAAAAATCCAGCTCATAGGGCAGTGGTAACTGGGTTGACCATATATCTACTCCTAACGCCAACACTAGAAGTAGCCGGGGATCATTCCTACGTTGATTCTAGATGACACGCGCCAGCCGGAGAATCTAGCTACCCCTAGAAGAGGAAAACAAAGACCTTTCTTGCCTCCAGAGAAGGGGACCCCAAAGCTGGATAGAAGCCCCCCACAAATAATGACGGTGAGGTTAGAGGAAATGACAAACACAGAAATGAACCAGGTTTAGCACAGAGAGGCCCGCTTACTGATAGCAGAATAAAGAAAGGTAACTTATATGGTCAACAAAAACCCTATCAAAATCCACACTGGAAATTCAAGAACCCCCGAACCGTCTAACGGTCCGGGGGGAGAACACCAGCCCCCTAGAGCTTCCAGCAAAGGTCAGGATATAGATTTGGAACAAGCTGGACAAAAATACAAAACCAAAACAAATAGCAAAAAGCAAAAGGCAGACTTAGCTGATATAACTGGAACCAGGATTAGTAGACAAGAGCACAGCAGACTAGCTCTGATAACTACGTTGCCAGGCATTGAACTGAAGGTCCAGGGAGCTTATATAGCAACACCCCTAACTAACGACCCAGGTGCGGATAAAAGGAATGACAGAAAAACCAGAGTCAAAAAACTAGTAACCACTAGAGGGAGCAAAAAGCAAATTCACAACAGCGGCCGCCCATGTGACCGCTCGCGCGACCAATCAAAAGCCGCGACGTCACCGTGACGTCACCGAAGGTCCTGGAAGGGCTGATTCTTAGGAAGGAAGGCTGCCGGAAAGAAGCAGGGCGCGTCCGAGGGTGAGTATATACCTAATAGGAATATACTCACCCTCGGCTTCTTTCCGGCAGCCTTCCTTCCTAAGAATCAGCCCTTCCAGGACCTTCGGTGATGTCATGGTGATGTCGCGGCTTGTGATTGGTCGCGCGAGCGGTCACATGGGCGGCCGCGCGACCAATCACAAGCCGCGACGTCACCGCAAGGTCCTGGAAGGCTGATTCTAAGGAAGGAAGGTTCCCGCTTAGTAACAGGGCGCATCAGATGGTAAGTATGGCGATATTTTTTATTTTAATTCTTTATTTTACACTTAAATATGGATCCCAGGGCCTGAAGGAGAGTTTCCGCTCCTTCAGACCCTGGGAACCATTGGAAACCCAATGCACTGCATTGGGTTTCGAGTTTCGGCCGACCCCGACCACGACTTTTTTATAGGATCGGCCGATTTCACTCGACCCGACTTTTGAAAAAGTCGCGTTTTGTGAAACCCGACCCGATCCTATAAATGTAAAGGTCACTCAACCCTAGTGTTGAGCGATACCTTCCGATATGCAAAGGTATCGGTATCGGATTGGATCGGCCGATACCGGCAAAATATCGGATCTCGCCGATACTGATACCCGATACCAATGCATATCTATGGGACACAAAATATCGGAATGGTTCCCAGGGTCTGAAGGAGAGGAAACTCTCCTTCAGGCCCTGGGATCCATATTCATGTATAAAATAAAGAATAAAAATAAAAAATATTGATACACTCACCCCTCCGGCGGCCCCTGCTCTTAGCGGTGCCTCCGTTCCTAAGAATGCCGAGTTAAGGACCTTCGATGAAGTTGCGGCTTGTGATTGGTTGCGTGACCGCTCATGTGACCACTCACGCGACCAATCACAAGCCACGACGTCATCGCAGGTCCTTCACTCGCTCATTCTTAGGAACGGAGGCTGCCGGTTGCAGCGGTTACAACCAGGGCGCGTCAGACGGTGAGTATATCCCTATTTTTTATTTTTATTCTTTATTTTACACATGAATATGGATCCCAGGGCCTGAAGGAGAGTTTCCTCTCCTCCAGACCCTGGGAACCATAGACTGGGAACTTCCGATTCCGATTTCCGATATCACAAAAATATCGGAACTCGGTATCGGAATTCCGATACCGCAAATATCGGCCGATACCCGATACTTGCGGTATCGGAATGCTCAACACTAATCAACACAAAATGTGGCTTGAGAAGATTGTGTGAACTTGGGCTGTGTGGCATCAGCCACTGTAAAATATTGCTCCATAGCCACCTGCTTAGCATTCAAAGCTTCCTCTCTGAGATTCTGCAGTGAACATTTTAACAGACAGAGCAGCGAGATGGTTACGCCGACAATAGTGTCATCAGCGCTCACCGTCTTGGTGCAGTATTCAAAATTTAAGAACCTCACAAATGTCATTAATCCACACCTTAATCCACTTGGCCATTGTTATGTGTGGGGGCTGAGTGTTAAGGTACCGTTACACTAAACGACTTACCAACGATCACGACCAGCGATACGACCTGGCCGTGATCGTTGGTAAGTCGTTGTGTGGTCACTGGGGAGTTGTCACACAGACAGCTCTCTCCAGCGACCAACGATCAGGGGAACGACTTCGGCATCGTTGAAACTGTCTTCAACGATGCCGAAGTCCCCCTGCAGCACCCGGGTAACTAGGGTAAACATCAGGTTACTAAGTGCAGGGCCACGCTTATTAACCCGATATTTACCCTGGTTACCATTGTAAAAGTAAAAAAAAACAAAACACAGTACATACTCACATTCTGATGTCTGTCACGTCCTCCGGCGTCCACAGGGTACGCACTGCTGCTCAGAGCTTCCTGCACTGACTGTGTCAGCGCCGGCCGTAAAGCAGAGCACAGCGGTGACGTCACCGCTGTGCTCTGCTTTACTGCCGGGGCTGACACATTCAGTGCAGGAAGCTGTGAGCAGCAGCGCGTAACCCTGTGGACGCCGGGGGACGTGACAGACATCAGAATGTGAGTATGTACTGTTTTTTTTTTTTAACTTTTACAATGGTAACCAGGGTAAATATCGGGTTACTAAGCGCGGCTGTTGTGAATTCTATTTTTGGGCTCCCTCTAGTGGTCACAAGCGGTACTGTGTAGTGTTGTCTTTCTGCAGGTTGGCTGCATCAGCTGGTTCGTTATCCTTGGTTGGTTTCCTATTTAGCTCACCTGGAGACTCAGTTCCTTGCCTGCTATCAATGTATTCAGTGCTCTTCAGATTCCTTGTGTCTACCTTGCTCCCAGTCTCTCCAAGACAAGCTAAGTTTTTGTTTGATCATTTTTTGATTATCAGTGTTCATTATGTTTTTTTGTCCAGCTGGCTAAAATGTGATTTCCTCGCTTGCTGGTTGCTCTAGGGGACTGAGTTTCTCCCCCCACACCGTTAGTTGGTGTGGGGGGTTCTTGAAATCTCAGAGTGGATATTTTGTAAGGGTTTTTTACTGACCGCATAGATTCTCTTTTCTATTTTCTGCTATCTAGTATTAGTGGGCCTCATTTGCTGAATCTGCTTTCACCCCTGTGTATGTGCCTTCCTCTTACCTCACCGTTATTATCTGTTGGGGGCTTCTATATCTTTGGGGATTATTTCTCTGGAGGCAAGAGAGGTCTTTCTTTCTCTCTAGGGGTAGTTAGTTCCTCAGGCTGGCTCGAGACGTCTAGGATTTTTAGGCACGTTCACCGGCTACTTCTAGTGTGTTTGGATAGGTTCAGATTTGCGGTCAGTCCAGTTTGCCACCTCCCTAGAGCTTGTCCTATGTTTGTTACTTAGCTGGAGTAATTTGTGATCCTCAACCACTAAGGATCATAACAGTATAGCAGGCCCAAAAAGTGTTTAATGCATCGCAGAAGTGGGATAAAAAGACGACCTGAGTACATTTTTTTTTTCCCTCCCGCTTTTCCTTTGCTGCAGTCTGTTTAGCTTCTCTCATCCCCTTGAACTCTGGGTGGTTTTGAGCTCAGCTGCAGACATGAATGTTCAGACTCTGACTTCTAGTGTGGATCATCTTACTGCACGGGTGCAAAGTATTCAGGATTTTGTTATTCATAGCCATATGTCAGAACCAAATATACCCATTCCGGAGTTGTTTTCTGGAGATAGATCTAGGTTTCTAAATTTTAAGAATAATTGTAAGTTATTTCTATCTCTGAGACCTCGTTCCTCTGGTGATTCCGCTCAGCAAGTTAAAATTGTTATCTCCTTGTTGCGTGGCGACCCTCAAGATTGGGCTTTCTCTCTGGCGCCAGGAGATCCTGCATTGCTTAATGTACAGGTCCTTCTCAAAAAATTAGCATATAGTGTTAAATTTCATTATTTACCATAATGTAATGATTACAATTAAACTTTCATATATTATAGATTCATTATCCACCAACTGAAATTTGTCAGGTCTTTTATTGTTTTAATACTGATGATTTTGGCCTACAACTCCTGATAACCCAAAAAACCTGTCTCAATAAATTAGCATATCAAGAAAAGGTTCTCTAAATGACCTATTACCCTAATCTTCTGAATCAACTAATTAACTCTAAACACATGCAAAAGATACCTGAGGCTTTTAAAAACTCCCTGCCTGGTTCATTACTCAAAACCCCCATCATGGGTAAGACTAGCGACCTGACAGATGTCAAGAAGGCCATCATTGACACCCTCAAGCAAGAGGGTAAGACCCAAAAAGAAATTTCTCAACAAATAGGCTGTTCCCAGAGTGCTGTATCAAGGCACCTCAATGGTAAGTCTGTTGGAAGGAAACAATGTGGCAGAAAACGCTGTACAACGAGAAGAGGTGACCGGACCCTGAGGAAGATTGTGGAGAAGGACCGATTCCAGACCTTGGGGAACCTGAGGAAGCAGTGTGCAGGAAATGGGCTACAGGTGCCGCATTCCCCAGGTAAAGCCACTTTTGAACCATAAACAGCGGCAGAAGCGCCTGACCTGGGCTACAGAGAAGCAGCACTGGACTGTTGCTAAGTGGTCCCAAGTACTTTTTTCTGATGAAAGCAAATTTTGCATGTCATTCAGAAATCAAGGTGCCAGAGTCTGGAGGAAGACTGGGGAGAAGGAAATGCCAAAATGCCTGAAGTCCAGTGTCAAGTACCCACAGTCAGTGATGGTGTGGGGTGCCATGTCAGCTGCTGGTGTTGGTCCACTGTGTTTCATCAAGGGCAGGGTCAATGCAGCTAGCTATCAGGAGATTTTGGAGCACTTCATGCTTCCATCGGCTGAAATGCTTTATGGAGATGAAGATTTCATTTTTCAGCACGACCTGGCACCTGCTCACAGTGCCAAAACCACTGGTAAATGGTTTACTGACCATGGTATTACTGTGCTCAATTGGCCTGCCAACTCTCCTGACCTGAACCCCATAGAGAATCTGTGGGATATTGTGAAGAGAAAGTTGAGAGACGCAAGACCCAACACTCTGGATGAGCTTAAGGCCGCTATTGAAGCATCCTGGGCCTCCATAACATCTCAGCAGTGTCACAGGCTGATTGCCTCCATGCCACGCCGCATTGAAGCAGTCATTTCTGCCAAAGGATTCCCGACCAAGTATTGAGTGCATAACTGAACATTATTATTTGATGGTTTTTTGTTTGTTATTAAAAAACACTTTTATTTGATTGGACGGGTGAAATATGCTAATTTATTGAGACAGGTTTTTTGGGTTATCAGGAGTTGTATGCCAAAATCATCAGTATTAAAACAATAAAAGACCTGACAAATTTCAGTTGGTGGATAATGAATCTATAATATATGAAAGTTTAATTGTAATCATTACATTATGGTAAATAATGAAATTTAACACTATATGCTAATTTTTTGAGAAGGACCTGTAGATGCATTTTTTCTGGCTCTTGGACTGCTTTATGAGGAGCCTAATCTTGAGAATCAGGCAGAAAAAGCGTTGCTGGCTATCTCTCAGGGTCAGGATGAAGCAGAGGTGTATTGTCAAAAATTTCGGAAATGGTCGGTGCTTACTCAATGGAATGAGTGTGCCCTGGCTGTAAATTTCAGAGAAGGTCTTTCTGAGGCCGTTAAGGATGTTATGGTGGGGTTTCCCACCCCTGCAAGTCTGAGTGATTCTATGGCTTTAGCCATTCAGGTTGATCGGCGTTTGCGGGAGCGCAAATCTGCTCATCCTTTGGCGGTATTTTCCGAACAGAGACCTGAGTCTATGCAATGTGACCGAACTCTGACCAGAATTGAGCGTCAAAGTCATAGACGTCAAAATGGGTTGTGCTTCTACTGTGGTGATTCTACTCATGTTATCTCAGCATGCTCTAATCGCTTAAAAAAAATCGCTAAACCTGTCACCATTGGTACTATACAGCCTAAATTTATTTTGTCTGTTACTTTGATTTGTTCTTTGTCGTCCTACCCGGTTATGGCTTTTGTGGATTCGGGTGCGGCCCTGAATCTGATGGATTTGTCGTTTGCCAGGCGCTGTGGTTTTGTCCTGGAGCCTTTGGAATTTCCTATTCCTCTGAGGGGAATTGATGCTACGCCATTGGCTGAGAATAAGCCTCAGTATTGGACGCAAATGACCATGTGCATGACTCCCGTACATCAGGAGCTGATTCGCTTTCTTGTTCTGCATAATTTGCATGATGTTGTCGTTTTGGGTCTGCCATGGCTGCAAGCTCATAATCCAGTTTTAGATTGGAAAGCTATGTCTGTGTCAAGTTGGGGTTGTCAGGGAATTCATGGCGATACTCCGTTGGTGTCTATTGCTTCTTCCACTCCTTCTGAGGTCCCTGAGTTTTTGTCTGACTACCAGGATGTATTTGATGAGCCCAGGTCCTGTGCCCTGCCTCCTCATAGGGATTGTGACTGTGCTATAAATTTAATTCCTGGTAGTAAATTCCCTAAGGGACGACTTTTTAATTTGTCTATAACAGAGCATGCCGCGATGCGGAGTTATATAAAGGAGTCTTTGGAGAAGGGACATATTCGCCCATCCTCTTCCCCTCTTGGTGCAGGATTTTTTTTTGTGGCCAAGAAGGACGGTTCTTTGAGACCTTGTATAGATTATCGTCTTCTGAATAAAATCACAGTCAAATTTCAGTATCCTTTGCCACTATTGTCTGATTTGTTTGCTCGGATTAAGGGTGCCAGTAGGTTCACCAAGATAGATCTCCGTGGTGCGTATAACCTTGTGCGCATTAAGCAGGGAGATGAATGGAAAACAGCATTTAATACGCCCGAAGGCCATTTTGAGTACTTAGTGATGCCTTTTGGACTCTCTAATGCTCCTTCTGTGTTTCAGTCCTTCATGC
This sequence comes from Ranitomeya variabilis, assembly GCF_051348905.1. Lineage (NCBI taxonomy): Eukaryota > Metazoa > Chordata > Amphibia > Anura > Dendrobatidae > Ranitomeya > Ranitomeya variabilis. The sequence goes on from NC_135235.1 coordinate 616,029,071, forward strand.
ATGACATCTTCCGAGAATATCTGGATAAATTTATGATTGTTTATCTGGATGACATTTTGGCCTTTTCTGATGATTGGGAGTCCCATGTGAAGCAGGTCAGGATGGTGTTTCAGGTCCTGCGTGCTAATGCTTTATTTGTGAAGGGCTCAAAATGCCTCTTCGGAGTACAGAAGGTCTCCTTTTTGGGTTTTATTTTTTCTCCTTCTACTGTGGAGATGGACCCAGTCAAGGTCCAGGCTATTCATGACTGGACTCAGCCCACGTCTGTTAAGAGTCTTCAGAAGTTCTTGGGTTTTGCTAATTTTTACTGTCGTTTCATCGCTAATTTTTCTAGCGTGGTTAAACCTTTGACGGATTTGACCAAGAAGGGTTCTGATGTGACTAATTGGTCTCCTGCGGCCGTGGAGGCCTTTCGGGAGCTGAAGCACCGGTTTTCTTCAGCTCCAGTCTTATGTCAGCCAGATGTCTCTCTCCCCTTCCAGGTCGAGGTTGATGCTTCTGAGATTGGAGCAGGGGCTGTTTTGTCACAGAGAAGCTCTGATGGCTCTGTGATGAAGCCATGTGCTTTCTTTTCAAGAAAGTTTTCGTCTGCCGAGCGGAATTATGATGTTGGTAATCGGGAGTTGTTGGCTATGAAGTGGGCATTTGAGGAGTGGCGACATTGGCTCGAAGGAGCTAAACATCGTGTGGTGGTCTTGACTGATCACAAAAATCTGATTTACCTTGAATCTGCCAAGCGCCTGAATCCTAGACAGGCTCGTTGGTCGTTGTTTTTCTCCCGTTTCAACTTCGTGGTCTCATACCTGCCTGGTTCGAAGAACGTGAAAGCTGATGCACTTTCTAGGAGTTTTGTGCCTGACTCTCCGGGAGTTTCTGAGCCGGCTGGTATTCTCAGAGAGGGAGTGATTTTGTCTGCCATTTCCCCAGATTTGCGATGAGTGCTGCAGAAATTTCAGGCGGATAGACCTGACCGTTGTCCACCAGAGAGACTGTTTGTCCCGGATAGATGGACCAGCAAAGTTATTTCCGAGGTTCATTCTTCGGTGTTGGCGGGTCATCCTGGGATTTTTGGTACCAGAGATTTGGTGGCTAGGTCCTTCTGGTGGCCTTCCTTGTCGCGGGATGTGCGTTCCTTTGTGCAGTCTTGTGGGATTTGTGCTCGGGCTAAGCCTTGCTGTTCTCGTGCCAGCGGTTTGCTTTTGCCTTTGCCTGTTCCGAAAAGGCCTTGGACGCACATTTCCATGGATTTTATTTCGGATCTTCCAGTATCTCAGAAAATGTCTGTCATCTGGGTGGTGTGTGATCGTTTTTCCAAGATGGTCCATTTGGTGCCCTTGCCTAAGTTGCCTTCTTCCTCCAATTTGGTTCCTCTATTTTTTCAGAATGTGGTTCGCTTGCACGGCATTCCTGAAAATATTGTGTCTGATAGAGGATCCCAGTTTGTGTCCAGGTTTTGGCGGACTTTTTGTGCTAAGATGGGCATTGATTTGTCTTTTTCGTCGGCCTTCCATCCTCAGACTAATGGCCAAACCGAGCGAACTAATCAGACGTTGGAAACTTATTTGAGATGTTTTGTTTCTGCTGATCAGAATGATTGGGTGACTTTTTTGCCATTGGCCGAGTTTGCCCTTAATAATCGGGCTAGTTCTGCTACTTTGGTTTCGCCTTTTTTCTGCAATTCTGGTTTCCATCCTCGTTTTTCCTCGGGTCAGGTTGAGCCTTCTGACTGTCCTGGGGTGGATTCTGTGGTGGATAGGTTGCAGCAGATTTGGAACCATGTGGTGGACAATTTGAGGTTGTCACAGGAGAAGGCTCAGCGCTTTGCCAACCGCCGCCGCGGTGTGGGTCCCCGACTTCGTGTTGGGGATTTGGTGTGGCTGTCTTCTCGGTATGTTCCTATGAAGGTCTCCTCTCCTAAATTCAAGCCTCGCTTCATCGGTCCTTATAAGATCTTGGAAATCCTTAACCCGGTGTCTTTTCGTTTGGATCTCCCAGCATCGTTTGCCATTCATAATGTGTTCCATAGGTCTTTGTTGCGGAGGTATGTGGTACCTGTGGTTCCTTCTGTTGAGCCTCCTGCTCCGGTGCTGGTCGAGGGCGAATTGGAGTACGTGGTGGAGAAGATTTTGGATTCTCGTATCTCTAGACGGAGGCTTCAGTATTTGGTTAAGTGGAAGGGCTATGGTCAGGAGGATAATTCCTGGGTTGTCGCCTCTGATGTTCATGCGGCCGATTTGGTTCGTGCCTTCCACGCGGCTCATCCTGATCGCCCTGGGGGTCTTGATGAGGGTTCGGTGACCCCTCCTCAAGGGGGGGGTACTGTTGTGAATTCTATTTTTGGGCTCCCTCTAGTGGTCACAAGCGGTACTGTGTAGTGTTGTCTTTCTGCAGGTTGGCTGCATCAGCTGGTTCGTTATCCTTGGTTGGTTTCCTATTTAGCTCACCTGGAGACTCAGTTCCTTGCCTGCTATCAATGTATTCAGTGCTCTTCAGATTCCTTGTGTCTACCTTGCTCCCAGTCTCTCCAAGACAAGCTAAGTTTTTGTTTGATCATTTTTTGATTATCAGTGTTCATTATGTTTTTTTGTCCAGCTCGCTAAAATGTGATTTCCTCGCTTGCTGGTTGCTCTAGGGGACTGAGTTTCTCCCCCCACACCGTTAGTTGGTGTGGGGGTTCTTGAAATCTCAGAGTGGATATTTTGTAAGGGTTTTTTACTGACCGCATAGATTCTCTTTTCTATTTTCTGCTATCTAGTATTAGTGGGCCTCATTTGCTGAATCTGCTTTCACCCCTGTGTATGTGCCTTCCTCTTACCTCACCGTTATTATCTGTTGGGGGCTTCTATATCTTTGGGGATTATTTCTCTGGAGGCAAGAGAGGTCTTTCTTTCTCTCTAGGGGTAGTTAGTTCCTCAGGCTGGCTCGAGACGTCTAGGATTTTTAGGCACGTTCACCGGCTACTTCTAGTGTGTTTGGATAGGTTCAGATTTGCGGTCAGTCCAGTTTGCCACCTCCCTAGAGCTTGTCCTAGGTTTGTTACTTAGCTGGAGTAATTTGTGATCCTCAACCACTAAGGATCATAACACGCGGCCCTGTGCTTAGTAACCCGATATTTACCCTGGTTACAAGTGAACACATTGCTGGATCGGCGTCACACACGCCGATCCAGCGATGACAGCGGGTGATCAGCGATGAAATAAAGTTCTAGACTTCTAGCTCCGACCAGCGATATCACAGCGGGATCCAGATCGCTGCTGTGTGTCAAACACAACGAGATCGCTATCCAGGACGCTGCAACGTCACGGATCGTCGTCGTTCTCGCTGCAAAGTCGCTTAGTGTGAAGGTACCTTTACTCTGATGGACATTGAGAAGCTGGAATTCAGACAGGCGGGAGATAAGGGCATTCACTAGTGTTTTTGTGGTTTCATGGTCAAGGAATGCACGGATCCGGGAAATGTTTTTAATTTGGAATCAGCAGGAGGAGGCCAGGGCTTGGATATGTGGCTTGAAAGAGAGGGCAGAGTCAAGGATCACCCCAAGGCACCGAGCGTGCGGGACTGGGGAAAGTGAGCAGCCATTGACATTGATGGATAGGTCGGGTGGAGGGGTAGAGTGAGGTGGGGGAAAGACGATGAATTCTGTTTTGTCCATGTTCAGTTTTAGAAAGCGAGCAGAAAAGAAAGATAAAATAGCAGACAGACATTGTGGGATTTTGAACAGTAATGAAGTGAGGTCGGGTCCTGATAGGTAGATCTGCGTGTCATCAGCGTAGAGATGATATTGTAAACCGTGGGATTCTATGAGCTGTCCCAGGCCGAAGGTGTAGATGGAGAAGAGTAGGGGTCCTAGAACTGAGCCTTGGGGAACACCGACAGATAGGGGGCAAGATGAGGAGGTGGTGTGGGAGAGAGAGACACTGAATGTCCGGTCTGTTAGATATGATGAGATCCAGGATAGGGCCAAGTCTGTGATGCCAAGAGATGAGCACTTTTTTTCTTCAAAAAATTTTTTTTGTTTGGTAGGTCTTTTTAGAAATCCATAAAAGCGTGCAACAGTCTGACAGATACTATATGTGAGTCAGAAAGTCATGCAAGCACCTTCTCCATGCTGTTCCCATCAAGTTTTAGCTCTTTCTCATCCATTTCAGAATTTTTCTCATGCCCCCAGACCTGTTTGTTGGGTCCAGCAGAAAAATATTTAGCTTTCCCATTTACTTGCATTGGATTCATTATTCGGTACTAATAAACAGATAATAGAAATTATTTATGCCAATTTTCCCGAATCCAAATATTTAACTATTCGATCATCACTAATTAGCTAATTTTTACTATTTGAGGGTTGCTGTGTTTTTTTTTAATGTGTCATTTTTTAAAGTGCCATTTAGCCAAACGCGTAAGATTTAAATTTGAGTTAACCTTTTTTTTGGGATAAAGAACGTACAAAAAGAGCAATCACACAATTTTTTGCACCACTTACTGATAATTGCAGGGATATCAAGTATGTTTATGCAATTTACTGGTTTGTGATGTTTATTTTTTAAAAATGCATCATAATGTGTAATTATTGTAATCATTATTCATTAATTTTATAGAAACAGAATATTATTGACTTTTATTTTTCCTCTAATATATTATATAGAAAGGAATATCAAAGTACCAGTACAGTTTGCCTGTAAAGAAGAATAATACTTTTTAGTTCTGTGGACAGAAAATATCTCCCATACTTCGAAGTGCAGCCTATGGCTCACAGCAAAAGCATGTGACATGGAACAGGTTGTGAGTTTGACAGACCACATTTCAAAAACAATAAATAATTAAAGGGGGTTGTTTGGGACCTTTTTTCAATTCCATATAATTCTGCACTAGGTAATGGCTATCTACCTACTTCTCCTCCAAGTGTATAGATCTCTTGCTCTTAGAGGTCACATAACTGTTTTTGGCTGAAATTTTCCATCTTCCTGTGATGTCTCATCAACAGAGCGGTTCCTTTTCTTTCGCTCTGCAATATTCTCGGGGCACCATTATTATGCTAATTGTCAGCTAGCTCCTGGCTGCCTAACCCAGTGAAAGCGCGCTGAGAGATGTAAAATTTTCATTAGATAAGCAGGAGGATGCACAGCGCAGAGGAAGGAAGTTACACTGATTACCTACATAGACGCTGAGGATCACTTGAAGACTTCAATGTCTGCACTTCTCATGTGCACGCTCAGCTAATAAAAACGTGTGTGGGGGCATCATGCTATATGGGGGAAGTGTGCTGGCAATATACTATATGGGAGATGTGGTGTCATCATACAGTATGGGAGACTTGGTGGCATTACAATATATGTGGGATGTGGTGACATCTTATAATATGGGTGACGAGGTGGCATTATACTACTTGGGGATGTGGTGGCATCATATTATATGAGGGATGTGGTGGCATCCCACTGTATGAGGGATATACTGGAATTAAACTGTATGGTGGATATGCTAGCATTATGCTATATGATGGATGTGGTGTCATCATTCTGTATGAGGGGTGTGTGCTGGCATTATACTGTAAGGGGGATGTGGTGACATTATACTGTGTGGGGGAAGTTGTGGCATTATGCTTTCTGGGGAATATGCGAACATCATTCTGTGGCATGTGTGGCTGCATTATACTGTATGGGGGATATGATTACATTATACTGTCTGGGGGGCATGAAGTCATTATACTGTCTGGGGTATGTGGTGTCAATATACTGTATGGGGGAGTGTGGTAGCATTACACTGTATAGCGGATATGCTAGCATTATACTATATGGGGATGTGATGGCATTATACAGTACTAGATGGTAGCCCGATTCTAATGCATCGGGTATTCTAGAATATGTATGTAGTTTATTTATGAAGATTTTAGAATAGTACATTGAATACACAGGATTCGGCCGGCCGTGACCAATTAGCGAAGCGTGGTTAAAATCCTGCGCCAATTCGCGGCCGGACTGCGCCTGTCGCTGATTGTTCGCGGCCGGCCACGTAGTATATAGCACAGCCACCTAGTATATAACAGCCCACGTAGTAAATAGCACAGCCATGTAGTACATAGCACAGCCACGTAGTACATAGCACAGCGGAGTATATAGCCCAGCCCACGGAGTATATAGTACAGCCACGTAGTATATAGCACAGCCACGTAGTATATAGCACAGCCCACGGAGTGTATAACAGCCCACATAGCATATAACACAGCTCACATAGTATATAACAGCCCACGCATGCAGTGTATAACACAGCCCATGTAGTATATAGCACAACCCACGTAGTGTATAACACAGCCCAGGTAGTGTATAACACAGGCCACGTAGTATATAACAGCCCACGTAGTGTATAACACAGCCCACGTAGTGTATAACACAGCCCATGGAGTATACAGCACAGCCCACGTAGTATATAGCACAGCCCACGTAGCATATAACACAGCTCACGTAGTATATAACAGCCCACGCACGCAGTGTATAACACAGCCCACATAGTGTATAACACAGCCCACATAGTGTATAACACAGCCCACATAGTGTATAACACAGCCCACGTAGTGTATAACACAGCCCACGTAGTGTATAACACAGCCCACGTAGTGTATAACACAGCCCACGTAGTGTATAACACAGCCCACGTAGTGTATAACACAGCCCATGGAGTATATAGCACAGCCCACGTAGTGTATAACACAGCCCACGTAGCATATAACACAGCTCACGCAGTATATAACAGCCCACACACGCAGTGTATAACACAGCCCACATAGTGTATAACACAGCCCACATAGTGTATAACACAGCCCACGTAGTGTATAACAGCCCACGTAGTGTATAACAAAGCCCACGTAGTGTATAACACAGCCCATGGAGTATATAATAGCCCACGTAGTGTATAACACAGCCCACATAGTATATAGCACAGCCCACGTAGTATATAGCACAGCCCACGTAGTATATAGCACAGCCCACATAGTATATAGCACAGCCCATGTAGAATATAGCACAGCCACATAGTAAATAGCACAGCTACATAGTATATTGCACAGCCCATGTAGTATATTGCACAGCCAACTTAGTATATTGCACAGCCCACGTAGTGTATAACACAGCCATGTAGTATATAGCACAGCCCACATAGTATATAGCACAGCCGATGTAGTATATTGCACAGCCACATAGTATATTGCACAGCCACGTAGTATATTGCACAGCCACGTAGTATACTGCACAGCCACCTAGTATATAGCACAGCCCACATAGTATATAGCAATGTGGGCATAATATCCCTGTTAATAAAAATAATTAAAATAAAAAATAGTTATATACTCACCTTCCGTTGGCCCCCGGATCCAGGTGAAGCGTTTACCGATGCATTGCGTGCATTGCGGTATCGCGAGATGATGACGTAGCGGTCTCGCGACACCGCTACGTCGTCATCTCACGAGATCGCAATGCATGGGCCGACGGACGGTTAGTATATAACTATTTTTTATTTTTTAAAATTATTTTTAACATTAGATCTTTTTACTATTGATGCTGCATAGGCAGCATCAATAGTAAAAAGTTGGTCACACAGGGTTAATAGCAGCGCTAACGGACTGCGTTACACCGTGGCATAACGCGGTCCATTAATGCTGCCATTAACCCTTTGTGAGCGCTGACTGCGGGGAGTAAGGAGCGACCATTTTGCCGCCAGACTGTGCCCGTCGCTGATTGGTCGTGGCTGTTTTGCCGCGACCAATCACGACTTGGGATTTCCGTGACAGACAGAAAGAAAGACAGACAGAAGGACAGACAGAAAGATGGAAGTGACCCTTAGACAATTATATAGTAGACTAGATGGTGGCCCGATTCTAACGCATCGGGTATTCTAGAATATGTATGCGTAGTGTATAGCACAGCCCACGTAGTAAACTGCACAGCCATGCAGTACATTGCGCAGCCCACGCAGTACATTGCGCAGTCCACGCAGTACATTGCGCAGCCCGCGCAGTACATTGCGCAGCCCAAGTTGTATATTGTGCAGCCCACGCAGTACATTGCGCAGCCCACGCAGTACATTGCGCAGCCAACGCAGTACATTGGTAGCCCACGTAGTACATTGCGCAGCCCACGTTGTATATTGCGCAGCCCACGTTGTATATTGCGCAGCCCACGTAGTACATTGCGCAGCCCACGTTGTATATTGCGCAGCCCACGTAGTATATTGCGCAGCCCACGTAGTATATTGCACAGCCCACGTAGTATATTGCGCAGCCCACGTTGTATATTGCGCAGCCCACGTAGTATATTGCGCAGCCCACGTAGTATATTGCGCAGCCCACGTAGTATATTGCGCACCCCACGTATATAAAAAATTGTTATATACTCACCTTCCGTTGGCGCCTGGATCCAGGAAGCGGTTACCGACGCTTGGGATCCACCGAAGCTCTGCCAAGCCGTTCGCGCCGGCCGCCATCTTCCGTTCCCAGGATGCATTGAGAAATTACCCAGATGACTTAGCGGTCTCGCGAGACCACTAAGTCTTCTGGGTAATTTCGCAACACATCGCCGGGAACGGAAGATGGCGGCCGGCGCGAGCGGCTCGGTGTACTACGGAGGGTGAGTATAGCAGGTTTTTTGTTTTTTTTTATTATTTTTAACATTACATTTTTTTTACTTTTGATGGCGCATAGGCTGCATCAATAGTAAAAAATTGGGGACACACAGGGTTAATAGCAGCGGTTACGGAGTGCGTTACCCGCGGCATAACGCGGTCCGTTACCGCCGGCATTAACCCTGTGTGAGCGGTGACCGGAGGGGAGTATGCGGGCGCCGGGCACTGAGTGCGGGGAGTAAGGAGCGGCCATTTTCTTCTGGACTGTGCGCGTCGCTGATTGGTCATGGCAATGGTGGTGGGCGTTTTGCCATGACCAATCAGCGACTTGGATTCCATGACAGACAGAGGCCGCGACCAATGAATATCCGTGACAGAAAGACAGAAGGACAGACAGACAGATGGAAGTACCCCTTAGACAATTATATAGTAGATGGCGGATATGCTAGCATTATACTGTAGGGGGTGTATGGTGGCATTATACTGTATGGGGACACGCTAGCATTATACTGTATGGGTGATGTGGGTACTATACTGTCTGGGGGAGATGTGAGATGTGATTATGCCATATGGGGATGTGGGGCCAACATGCTGTATGGGGGGGGGGCGTTTAAAATCATACTGTGTGGGGTATGTTGGGACATCATACTGTGTGTAAAAGCTGTGATGGAATCATACTTTATTTGGGCCAGAGAGAAACAGCAGATCAGGTATCTTAGTGCTCGATGATATACAGCATCATGTAACAAGTTTTGCAGCTTTATTAATACCATGGGCACAGAGTAGGTGCTATGTGATGTACTAGTAAGAATGAGGAGGACCAGAAGACAGTGGCTACTTAGAGAAGAGTCCTGGCCAATGAAGTTGGAGTGTCGACAGAGAGGAGTACAAGAGCAGAGTCAGGACGGTGCTAACACTGGTTGTGAGGACGATGAGTTTGGTTAAAAAAAAGCACAGGAAGCGGCCTAACCAGGAAGAGGAGCAAGTAAACAGCCAACATGGAGACACTGAGCTAAAAAACTGGAGGAAGAGATGGGAGAAACAAACAAACAAGCAAAACAAAAATATTGTGAGGGCCTTTTTCATTACATTCAAGCACAGATTAATTTACAACAATATGCGAACCCATTTTAAGAAGGTATAATATTAATAATATTAGCAAATACCTCCAATTAGAAATGTAGCATAGTTCCTAGGATTCGTTATGTTGCTTACCCCATGTGCAGATCCATGGTTGTAACCATTAACAACTGTCACTATATGAGTGGCCGTAACCATGGATACCTAAGCTACTGCAATGCCCTGCACATGGGGTTAGTGAAATAGCGAACCAGAACTATTCTCCTAATATTATTATTACATGTACTACATATTGGGAGAGGATCTTGGAGATGAGAATAGTCCTATAACACAGCACCATCTGCTGAATCCTGAAAATTCCCTGTAACATGAACCTGCAGCTGTTGTATAGTCCAACATATTCACCAAATTTAATCTATCCACATGAAAGGTGATAAGTGTATTATCACTGAGGATCCCAACAACACTTAGGGCCCCTTCACACTGGTCGATTCTGCTACGATTACGACGCATTTGCGTCATATTCGACATCGCAGTACGAGCTCGTAGCCAGCGGTCACACTCTACGATGTTAACGCTTTTTCTGACGTAGTTGCGATGTGAACGTCACGCGTCGCAATCGTACGCTACCCTTCACACCGCCATAGTCCTACGACTCCGAGCGTGACGTATTACCAGCATGGGCGTGCTAAAACGTCACGCCCAATCAGGAGACAGGTATGCGGAAGCCCAACCCACGTAGTCGCATTACGAGCTCGTATGACCGCCGTCACATACTACGATTTCGACCGCCACAGCGAGACATTTACGACGAAAGAAAGTTCTGCTCTTTCTTTCACATCGTACGATGCTGGGCTGCGTCGCAAATCGTAACGCCATGTCACACTTTGCAACCTCGGAACGAGGACGGATAAACGTCACAAATCAAACGCTCGTTCAGACTTTGATTGCACAGTGTGAAGGGGCCCTTAGTGCGGGACCAGAGGCAACCTTAAAGAGTTTGCATGAAGCAATGATCACTCATTGGTGCAGAGGAAGTAATCCAGTGCTGTAGTTAGCTACAGTCATATGAAAAAGTTTGGGCACCCCTATTAATCTTAAGCTTAATGTTTTATAAAAATTGTTTTTTTTGCAACAGCTATTTCAGTTTCATATATCTAATAACTGTTGGACACAGTAATGTTTCTGCCTTGAAATTAGGTTTAATGTGCTAACAGAAAATGTGCAATCTGCATTCAAACAAAATTTGACAGGTGCATAAGTATGGGCACCCTTATCATTTTCTTGTTTAAAATACTCTTACCTACTTTTTACTGACTTACTAAAGCACTTTTTTTGGTTTTGTATCCTCATTGAGCTGTGAACTTCATAGCCAGGTGTATGCAATCTTGAGAAAAGCTACTTAAAGTGGCCATTTGCAAGTTGTTCTCCTGTTTGAATCTCCTCTAAAGAGTGGCATCATGGGCTCTTCAAAACAACTGTCAAATGATCTGAAAACAAAGATTATTCAACATAGTTGTTCAGGGGAAGGATACAAAAAGCTGTCTCAGAGATTTAACCTGTCAATTTCCACTGTGAGGAACATAGTAAGGAAATGGAAGAACACAGGTACAGTTCTTGTTAAGGCCAGAAGTGGCAGGCCAAGAAAAACATCAGAAAGGCAGAGAAGAAGAATGGTGAGATCAGTCAAGGACAATCCTCAGACCACCTCCAGAGAGCTGCAGCATCAACTTGCTGCAGATGGTGTCACTGTGCATCGGTCAACTATACAACGCACTTTGCACAAGGAGAAGCTGTATGGGAGAGTGATGTGAAGAAGCCGTTTCTGCACGCACGCCACAAACAGAGTCAGCTGAGGTATGCAAAAGCACATTTGGAGAAGCCAATTTCCTTTTGGAAGAAGGTCCTGTGGACTGATGAAACCTAGATTGAGTTGTTTGGTCATACAAAAAGGCGTTATGCATGGCGGCAAAAAAACACAGTGCGTTGTATAGTTGACAGATGCACAGTGACACCATCTGCAGCAAGTTGATGCTGCAGCTCTCTGGAGGTGGTCTGAGGATTGTCCTTGACTGATCTCACCATTCTTCTTCTCTGCCTTTCTGATGTTTTTCTTGGCCTGCCACTTCTGGCCTTAACAAGAACTGTACCTGTGTTCTTCCATTTCCTTACTATGTTCCTCACAGTGGAAATTGATAAGCTAAATCTCTGAGACAGCTTTTTGTATCCTTCCCCTGAACAACTATGTTGAATAATCTTTGTTTTCAGATCATTTGACAGTTGTTTTGAGGAGCCCATGATGCCACTCGTCAGAGGAGATTCAAACAGGAGAACAACTTGCAAGTGGCCACTTTAAGTAGCTTTTCTCATGATTGCATACACCTGGCTATGAAGTTCAAAGCTCAATGAGGATACAAAACCAACAAAAGTGCTTTAGTAAGTTTGTAAAAAGTAGGTAGGAGTATTTTAAACAAGAAAATGATAAGGGTGCCCATACTTATGCACCTGTCAAATTTAGTTTGAATGCAGATTGCACATTTTCTGTTAGTACAATAAACCTCATTTCAAGGCAGAAACATTACTGTGTCCAACAGTTATTAGATATATGAAACTGAAATAGCTGTTGCAAAAAAAACAATTTTTATAAAACATTAAGCTTAAGATTAATAGGGGTGCCCCAAATTTTTCATATGACTGTATCTCCATCCCTTCCATAGGCATTAAATGGCTTGGCAGTGCATATGCTGCAAATCTAATTGGTGCTCTGTTTCCATAAGTCTGTCCAGAATGGAATATTCTGCAGCCAGTTGCATTTTAGATGACCCTGAAATTCATTCTCAAATTCAAGCATTAAAATATCTGGACTGTCCAAACCTGGATCAAAGCAATGTTGCTTTGCCTTTTTGCTTTCCCATTTGCTTGCTTTGATTGTATATAATACAGCATCCCCAGGGAAAATATAAATGACCTTGTAAATCTGTAATAATACCATGTGAATGGAAGTTCTCTGTGTACACCTTGTGGTCTGCTGATGTACTGCAGTTTTCGCTTTCCTTCTTTTCGGCCTTGTTTGTCATTAGAACCTCATTGGTTAACTAATTCCGATCTAATTTCTGATTAATCTCATTAGTGTAAGGGTATGTGCACATGTTGCGGATTTCTTGCAGAAATTTCCTGAAGAAAACCGGAAATTTTCTGCAAGAAATCCGCATTTTTTTTTTTGCGTTTTTTTTCCGTTTTTTACGCGTTTTTTTAGCATTCTGCAAGCGTAATTAGCTTGCAGAATGCTAAAGTTTTCCAAGCGATCTGTAGCATCGCTTGGAAAACTGACTGACAGGTTGGTCACACTTGTCAAACATACTGTTTGACAAGTGTGACCAACTTTTTACTATAGATGCAGCTTATGCAGCATCTATAGTAAAAGATAGAATGTTTAAAAATAATAAAAAAAATAAAAAAATGCTTATACTCACCCAGACATCTCCTCACCGGCGTCCGTTCCTCTTCCTATAGCTGGTGTGTGCGCACAGGACCTTCCGTGACGTCACGGTCACGTGAGCGGTCACATGACCACTCACGACCAATCACAGGACAGTGACGTCATCGGCAGGGTCCTTCGCCGCACATCAGCTACAGGAACCGAAGCGACAGCGTGCAGTGGAGGCGGGAAGACATCGAGGGTGAGTATAGGACTATTTTTTATTTTAATTCTTATTTTTTGACCACTTATATGGTGCCCAGTGCGTGGAGGAGAGTCTCCTCTCCTCCACCCTGGGTACCAACCGCACATAATCTGCTTACTTCCCGCATCGTGGGCACAGCCCCGTGCGGGAAGTAAGCAGATCAATGGACCCCTAGGTGTGCGGAATCCCCTGCAATTCCGCATTTTAATGAACATGTTGCTTTTTTTTCCCGCGATGCGATTTTTTCGCGGAAAAAAAGGCTACATTTGCACAAAAAATGCGGAATACACTTAAAATAATGGGAGGCATATGTAAGCGTTTTTTTCGCGTTTTTATCACGTTTTTATAGCGAAAAAACGCGAAAAAAACGCGAAAAATACTTAACGTGTGCACATGGCCTAAATCTTTCATATGTACCTTATTCCCATCATTAAAGGTTATCATCACCAATCCACATGATACTTTGTGATTGGTTTGATGACTCCTAGAGATCCCAGGCACAATTAACAGAGCTGTGGCCACACATGTGCTCCAGCTCCACACCTAAGGGGCATTTTTGCTGACTAATTCCATTTAAGAAAATCTATTACATTTCTGATTAATCTCACACAGAAGTGTAGTTTTTTTTTATATAAGACCTTTCATCAGTTATACAAACACTTCCATAAATCTTTAAAATAAGATTGTGTCTATGAAATTTGCGGTTTCCCTAAAATTCGAACATTTTGAAATTCAGTTCATGGTTTGCTAAAAATAAAACTTGCCCAGAACCATGCTCACACTTCTGAAGCATCAGAAAGAGGCAAATGAAATTAGGTGATGTCACATGGGTCTTCCCATAATGCCCTGAAGCCATGACATCAAGCGGATTATCATACCTAGTACAGTGGCGGTCAGTACCTGGGAGATCACAGATCAGTGGTATCCAGCAGCCACGATTTGTATGGCTGAGTTGTTTTCCATCTCCAGAGTCACTTGATAAGTTTCTCTCTCCTGTAGAGTGTAAGCTCTTATGGTCAGCATTGTCCTCTCTCTCTCCTGTAGAGTGTAAGCTCTTATGGTCAGTGGGGTCCTCAACCTCTCCTGTAAAGTGTAAGCTCTTATGGCCAATGGGGTCCTCTCCCTCTCCTGTAAAGTGTAAGCTCTTATGGTCAGTGGGGTCCTCTCTCTCTCTCCTGTAGAGTGTAAGCTCTTATGGTCAGTGGGGTCCTCTCTCTCTCTCCTGTAGAGTGTAAGCTCTTATGGTCAGCAGGGACCTCTCTCTCTACTGTAGAGTGTAAGCTCTTATGGTCAGTGGGGTCCTCTCTCTCCTGTAGAGTGTAAACTCTTATGGTCAGCGGGGTCCTCTCTGTCACCTGTAGAATATAAGCGCTTATGGTCAGTGAGGTCCTCCCTCTCCTGTAGAGTGTAAGCTCATATGCTCTGCGGGGCTCTGTCTCTCTCCTGTAGAGTGTAAGCTCTTATGGTCAGTGGGGTCCTCCCTCTCTCTCCTGCATAGTGTAAGCTCTTATGGTCAGTGGGGTCCTCTCTCTCCTGTAAAGTGTAAGCTCTTATGGTCAGTGAGGTTCTCTCTCTCCTGTAGAGTGTAAGCTCTTAGGCTACTTTCACACTAGAGTCGTACGACGCACGACGAATTGCGTCGTTGCGACGTACCGATGCTAGCAGTGAATGCGCCGCACAACGGGGGCAGCGGATGCTGTTTTTCAACGCATCCGCTGCCCCATTGTGAGGTGCGGGGAGGAGGGGGCGGAGTTTACGGCCGCGCATGCGCGGTCGGAAATGCTGGACATGACGCACCAAAAAACATTACATGCAACGTTTTTTGGTGGCGACGGTCCGACGCAACACGACGCAACTGTCGCACGACGTTTGCGACGCGTGGCAATGCGTCGCACTGCGTCGCGAATACTAGTCTATGGAGAAAAAATGCATCCTGCAAGCACTTTTGCAGGATGCGTTTTTTCTACAAAACGACGCATAGCGACGTGCAGTGCACGACGCTAGTGTGAAAGTAGCCTTATGGTCAGTGGGGTCCTCTCTCTCTCCTGTAGAGTGTAAGCTCTTATGGTCACCGGGATCCTCTCTCCTGTAAAGTGTAAGCTCTTATGGTCATTGGGGTCCTCTCTCTCTCCTATAGAGTATAAGCTCTTATGGTCAGCGGGGTCCTCTCCCTCTCCTGTAGAGTGGAAGCTCTTATGGGCAGTGGGGTCCTCTCTCCTGTATAGTGTAAGCTCTTATGGTCAGTGGGGTCCTCTCCCTCTCCTGTAAAGTGTAAGCTCTTATGGTCAGTGGGGTCCTCTCCCTCTCCTGTAAAGTGTAAGCTCTTATGGTCAGTGGGGTCCTCTCCCTCTCCTGTAGAGTGTAAGCTCCTATGGTCAGTGGGGTCCTCTCCCTCTCCTGTAAAGTGGAAGCTCTTATGGTCAGTCGGGTCCTCTCTCTCTCCTGTAGAGTGTAAACTCTTATGGTCAGCGGGGTCCTCTCTGTCACCTGTAGAATATAAGCGCTTATGGTCAGCGAGGTCCTCTCTCTCTCCTGTAGAGTGTAAGCTCATATGCTCTGCGGGGTTCTGTCTCTCTCCTGTAGAGTGTAAACTCTTACGGTCAGTGGGGTCCTGTCTCTCTGCCTTCTGTAGAGTGTATGCTGCTATAGCAATATAAAAAAATCACTGTACTCCTGGAACAGGTGCTCAAGTCCAATACCAGCAATTATAATCAAAAACTTGGAACTTAAATAAGTGCTGAATGGTAAAACATATTTAATTGTATGGCAGTCAAAAACAGCAAGAGTAATACATGTAGACGTTTGAGTCTCATAGGACCTTCCTCAGTATATTCTAAAAGAATTAAAAGTGATAATTTGTCAACAGTGGAATGCATCTTAGAAAAAAAAACAGTCAAAACATGTAATAGAATAAGATATGTCATATAATGTAATAAATCGCAAATGCTGTAGAGGCTCCACAATCATTTTAGTTCATATTAAATATATGATATCAGAGTCAAAATCATTCATCAGCTCTGTAGGAATAGATTCAAAATACTGCAGCAATTAATCAAATGAGAATAACTTACCCAACTGCACAGGTAAGAAGAAGTAAAGGAGGTAAGGGAGGACCCAATAGGAAATATTTCTAGGAGAGAACATGAGAGATTGAATTAAAAGATGTGGTACATAGTAAAGTCACATTTAAATAGGTGGAATGTGCATAGAAAACATAACACAGTCCAGATTGAAGGTAGTGTGTGGTGGCATCACTGAACAAGGTTTCTACCCCTTCTTCTATGTGCAACAATGTAAATGTGGAAGCCCGATACAAAAAAGGTGAGGGCGGGACCAGAAGCACAAAAGCAGCCAATAGAAACAAGTTCTGACCGTGGATAGTGGAAGTGACGTCATCGTTTCCTGGGCTGAAGAATATGGCCAGTGGGTTCCTCTCTCTCATGTATAGTGTAAGCTACTTAGAATTGCTACTTCTATTGATTTAATGCATTCAACATTCGTTCTGCGCACCGCTCTTGCGTTGCTTATGCAATCCCAACGGACGGAGCGCTATGCCACTATTGCAGCTTGATACATCTGTAAGTGGAAAGTTACTGTCTATTACTATTATTTTAAAAAGTGGCTCTGCCTTCACAAATCACTGTCTATGGTGAAGGCGCTGAAACTATTTTGACTTTTGTTCTCAAAATGGTGCCATTCTGAGCTTGACATTAGGTAAGAAAATGAAAGACAGTCCTATTTAAAGGATTGTTCCCTTCATTAAAAATGATCAGCAATCCACAGGATACAATGATTGATTTGTCTGTCTTTGGCATTCTCTTAGGGAAGGACTGGAGTGGTGGTTGCACATGCTCTCCATACTGATGGGGGTTATCAGGGCTCTATTCTCAAGATCTGTGGCACAATGCGAAGTCATAATTTTAATAGTACTCTTAAAATAGCAAATGGACCAAATGACAGAAGCAGGAGACCAAAATCAAGGCCAACTTAGATTAGTTGGCTAAAGTGAATGATGTCTCAACCGGAATGGTGCCAATCACAAATGAAAAGGAAATGCCTAGAAGAAGTACAACATAAGTTCAATAGCTTTTAAAAACAATAAAGATGGATTGCAACTTGGATTCCATATGTTTGTTGTCATGTTGTAGCCAATTATTCCCATATGGTAGTGATGTCATCATAGCCACTAAGTGATGTATAGAAAAATCACGTAAACAAGAAAACAAAACCTTCGCGTAAATGATGAGGACAGAATGAAACAAGGCACAAAAAAAATTCAAAGCTTGAAGTCTTTAAAATACCATCCATCTATTGTAGATTCTCCGGTAATAAATTATTTGCAGGGCATGAAGCAGACACATGGCCAGTCACTCCTTGCAGACCAAAGACAGCTGTCACTGGGAGATGCCTAGTTTAGACATGTGGTTAGACTTAATTATTATTTGGATGGTCCCATGTCATGGTCTAGTGCTTTCTTCGGGATAAACTTTTCTATTGCTTAAGATTTAAGAGGCGAGCCGCCATGTGTGGTCTATAGTGAAAGCTTGAGTCACTTGGCCACATTGAAAAGTAATGTCACTACAGCGTGAATCTAAACAGGCCCCTCCAATAGCCCACCAACCGAGTAGCAGATAATTTAGAAGCTTCTATGATTCAGATATTTTAGTCATCTTGTTGAGGCAAAGAAAACCACAGGATCTATTACTATTCATAGCTGACAATGGATAAAGTATAAAAAAAAATCATGTGGTGATAAAACTGGGCACAAAGCAAAAAAATAGCCAGCTTAGGCTGGTTTCACATTTGCGGTTGTGTCCGCAGCGTTTGTACCGTATATATCCGCATGCATTTTGTATTCCTATATTTAACATTAGGGACGCATGCGTTTTTGCTTTTTCGTGTTTTGCCGCGTTTGACGACGCATGCGTTGTTTCGTTGTTTGCTGCTTGGCGCGGAAATGCAACATGTAGTAATTTTTAGAGGCGTCAATTTGTTGCCTGGAAACGCATGCAGTCGATTGCGCAAGGATTGCAACAAAAAAACGCATTGCTGTCTATATGAACGCATGCGTTTACAAGCACATGCGTTTGGTTGCGTTCATGAACGCATGCGTTCCACAAGAGAAAAACATGTCTAGAAACTGATATGCCACCCCCCATAAAGGGAGGGTGTGGACAGTTGCAGGTCACTTCTCAGCAGACAGCCAAGCAGAGCAGACAGACCACAGCACCTTGGAGAAAACAAGCCTCTGAACAATGTGAGTATATCCTAGCCAATGCCTTTATTTTCTATTTTCTTTTTCTACATGTCCTAATTTCTGCCATTTCTTTCTTTCTACATGCATCATGTCTTCTTCGGATTCTTCCCATGAGGAGTTTCTTCCTGGGCCGTCTAAAGTCGAGCATGTCAGTGAGGTGAGTACTTGCCTCGTCAGATTGGTAAGTATTCACTGTCACATCTACACATGTGACAATTTGAATTTTTCTTTTTTTTAGAGCTCTTCTTCTACTGCGGCAGAGACAGGGCAGGAGCAGCGGAGTCAAGGTCCGGTGGAAAGACGGCAGCGGGTACGTATACAAGGCTTACTGTTATCTTGAATTTTCCTTTCTTTCCATTCGTATTTCTTAACTTTTTTCTTCTGGAATCCTTTTGTATGTTGACTTTCCTATTCATGCCATTTCTCAGCATCTTTTTTCTTTCTTTTCCTTATGTTAATTGAGCAAACTTTAATTACTTTATTTAATTTTTAGGTTTCACAACGGGAGGATGATCTTATTGAGAATGACCTCCTCATCTCGCTGGTCCAGGAGCGAGTCCCGTTGTGGGACACCCGGGATCCACTGCACTCAAACAACGTCACGATCCGGCGCTTATGGAATGAGGTGGCCAAAGAGATGTGGGATGGCTGGGACAACGCCCCGCCACGGGTCTGAAATGCATTTGGTAAGTATTGCACTGCAGTGTGAAGCAGCAGAGACCTTGGCCGTGCTCACTCGACTGTGTGTGATGAAAGAAACTCTCAGGAGTTTCTGTCATCACACACAGTTGTGTGAGCACAGCCAAAAGTCCTTTTTCTGATCACAATTTTTTTTTAACAGTGGCCAAAGTCAAAATTGGTGTTCGATGAAGGACCGCTTCAACAAGGACCTGCATCAAGAGAGCCGTGTTCCCGGTGGTTCAGGAGCAAGGATCAGAAGATACAAATACCATCGAGTTCTGGCATTTTTAAGACCGGTCCTTGCCCAGAGAACGTAAGTATCACGTGCATTAGGTTGTATTGTATTGCCATAATCTGTATTTTTATATTCCACAGGATTTTGCGTCTGGTTAATATTTGGTATTAATTTTCTTTTTCCTTTTTTCACAGCACATACAGCACTACTGTTGGCCCAGGTTCTGGAGCAGTCCTTCATCCGACAGCCACGGACCCGTCCCAGCCATCCAGCAGCGCAGCAGCAACTGGGCCTTCCACACTAACTGGAGACCAGGGAGCTGGTCCATCAGGTCTTCCCCTTTTGCAGTCCTCTTCCACTGCCCCTTTTTTTGGGCTCCCGGCAGCGGCAGAGGGCTTCGGACAGGTCACTCATGCCTGAGTTTTTGCACTTGAGCTCGGTTTTACATGAAGCAATCAAGGCTTTGGGTGACTGAATGGATGTTTCCCATAGCCTCTTGAATGCACATTTCCAGGAGGTCAGCAAAAGCCTTGACCAAGTGAAAGCCGACTTCCAGAGGCCAGCACATCATTTTTTTAACCAAATTGAGCAGGGCATGTCGGAACACCTTACTCCTGATCTCCAGCTGAGTGTCATGCAGGCCTGCAATGCTGCTTACGTGCAGGCTATGCAGCAGAGTCGGTATTTCCAGCAGACAGTGGCGGCATATCCACCTGTGCCTTCACTGTCACTATTGACCTCAATGCCGACCTCTGCTGCATCCCACTGCACGGCCACCTCAATTCCTTCCACAGCCGGACACCACTACAGCACCACCACCATGCCGAGTGCAGTTGGACATCCCGCCGCCACCACCATGACAACCGCTGCTCCTGCTTGGACCTCCTCCACTGACACCACGAGGCAGCAGGACTCTGGCATGGCCTTCCGTACGGCCACCACCACGATGCAGCAGGACCCTGGCATGGCCTTCCGTACCGCCACCACCACGATGCAGCAAGACCCTGGCATGGCCTTCTGTACCGCCACCACCACGATGCAGCAGGACCCTGGCATGGCCTTCCGTACCGCCACCACCACGATGCAGCAGGACCCTGGCATGGCCTTCCGCTCTACAAGCGCTATAGACTCTGGCAAGGCTGCACACTCTATGAGCACTATGGACTCTGGCATGGCTGCACCATGGACTGACACAGTGCAGCCGGACCCTGAAAGGTCACCCACCACTACGCCACGCCATATGAGCCCACCAAGACCTCCCACAACCAGGCAAACCAAAAAAACACACACAAAAAAAAAAACACACAGAGGACTCTTAGCATTCCTCCCCCTTCACCTCCCAATGTGTCTGTAATGTTAGGTTTGTCTCACCCTTCCAGTGCGTCTCAAGCCTCTCATGTGTCAAGCCCCATCCCCGAACTACCAGACCCCAGTAGTTTCATTGCCCCTTCTCCTGCCACCTCTGCGTCGTCCACGGTTAGCCAGGCCTCAGTGCTTAACACCCCCCGTTTACATCACTCTACCCCAAGCCGGCGCAGTTAAATAAAGTTTTTTGGTTGTAAAAAAATAAATACAATTTGATTTGCCCAAATTAGGTTTGGTTTATTGTATCTATCGCCGCCGGCAACACACACCGTGCACCAACTAAGAAACTTCGCCACACACTTACTTTTTGGGCCACATCATATCTCCAGTAGTTATAAAAAAAAGACTGCAGCTTTGTGTGTCTTTAGTATACAGATATGAGGTGGGCCCAAAAATATTAGATGTATTATCTCCATAATCTCTTCTTTCTGCTTAGTCTTTGACTAGTGTGGCAGTCTGAAGAGAAAATGGTGGAAATACAGTGCAGACCTCTACTGAACAGGTCAGGTGTCAAAAAACTCATTAATTATGACACCTGACCTGGTGAGTAGAGAACTGCCTTGTATAACCTCCATTTTCTCTTCTTTGTACATAATCTTTTACACACAAATTGAGTGGACAATGGTGGTCACACACTACATATCTATGCTCACCTGCACAGGTGTCAGAAATAGTGAATTCATGAAGCTTATATGTGCATCATGAATTCATTATTTCTGACACCTGACTTGATGAGTATAGATCTCTTTAGTGTGACAGTCATTGTCTCTTCAGTCTGTGTCCAATGGATAAAGCAGAACAGAATCAGGACGCAATGAAGTCAACAAGCTTAAATAAAGCAACATGGTTGCCATAACACTAGCAGTATGTGGCCAGTGTTTTATATCAGTAGCCAAAGCAAGGAGTGGAACAAATAGAGGTAAATTCTGATATTAATATAATAACTATCACCTCTGCCTTTATCACCCACTCCTGGTTTTGGATTACAAATACTGATATTAATTACAAACCAAATACTGCTAGTTTTAGGACAGCCTTGGTTTGTAGAGGAAATAAATAGGAGACACGGTCAACACAACCAAAAGTAAAGTTTATTAATGAGAAATATTATTATCATTGCAGAAAATTACTGGTACAGATCGAATTACAACAGAACATTTACACAACATTGTCCTGCCATGACACACGTCCAATATCTGAATAAAAAAAGGCAGCAAATTGGTCCCGCATGTGACCAACTGCTGCAGTTGACCGCAGCGGGTGATGCTGGAAATCGGGTAGTGGGTGTGCAACTGGTTCATCCAGTTCAATGTTGGGTTGCTCCTTAGCCATTATATAATTGTGTAGAACCACACAGGCTTTAACCACCTCGTCGACTGTTTCCACTTTTAGATTTATGACTGATGCAAGAATGCGCCATTTAGAGACCAGAATGCCAAAGGTACACTCTACAGTTCTTCGGGCCCTGGTCAGTCTGTAGTTAAAGATCCTTCTAGTGTGGTTCAAGTCCCGAACGGAATAGGGCTTCAGTAGGTTTTCACACATCTGAAAGGCCTCATCCCCAACCATAACAAATGGCATCGGTGGACCTTGAGTGTTGGGGAGAGGTTGTGGCGGTGGAAAATTGAAATTTTTGCCATACATACGGCTGCCCATATCCGAGTTCTTGAAAGTCTGGGAATCGTTGCCACGGCCAAAAGCTCCAATGTCCACGGCGATGAAGCGACAGTTCACATCGGCTATTGCCATTAGCACAACAGAAAAATATTTTTTGTAGTTGAAATACTCCGATCCTGCTCTGGCAGGTTTGATAATGCGGATGTGCTTTCCATCCACCGCTCCTAAACAGTTGGGGAAATCACACACACTCCAGAATTTTTCCGCAATTTCAAGCCACATGTCCAAGGTGGGTAGGGGTATAAACTCATCCCGGAGTACATTCCACAAAGCCCGGCAGGTGTCTGCAACTATTCCGGACAGGGTGGATATTCCAAGCCGGTATTGGAAGTGGAGGGATGATAAACTCTCTCCGGTTGCCAGAAATGTGTAAGAAAAAGAAACCCCCCAAAAATTACAAACTATTCTATTTATGGTGTGGTTACGCTAAAGAAAGAAAGGAAAATACCCAAAACATACATGTCAGAAAACACAAAATTTGGACTGTCATTGTTTTAGATTTGGAAGTACCTTAATGTAACCAGCAGACGTTCCTCCGGTGGAATCGCTCTATGGAGCTGGGTGTCCTGTCGCCGTATGGCTCCTTGGACACGACCAAGCAAATCCTGGAAAGAGTCTTGCGACATCCTTGTGTATTCCTGGAATTTCTCCGGGTTGGCATTAAGCTCGGCATACAGCGTGTGATAGGCTCCACGGCTCTCACGTAGTTCGATAATGGGGTGTCTCCAAAAACGCCTACGTTGTCTCCTTCTCCATCTTTCGCGATTTCTGTCTTGCTCCCAAGCAAACGCACAGGCAAGAAACAGCTTGATGCTTAAATCCAGGTTGAAATAAAAGCTCTCCATGCAAAGATCCATTATGACACAGCATACAGGAGCAAAATCTGAACATTTCAGCTGTTCAAGGGTCTATATATAGAGATTCCATAATACACGCCCTCTGTAGTCCCATTGGCTGTTTGGTTGTCTAGATTTTTCTCTTGTGAAATTTCACATCATGTGCACCAAAAACGCAAACGCAGGAAAAAAGCATATAAACGCGTACAAACGTGGCGTTTTTTTAACCGCATGCGATACCGCATGCGTCTAAAAAACGCCGCGTTTGTACACGTTTATATGCGTTTTTTCCACCACTTGCGGATGCGTTTTAAACGCTGCGGATTTAAACGCAAATGTGAAACTAGCCTTAGTGGCAGTATTTGAGGTCAGGTAGCTGCTGCTACAGCAAGTAAATACTCTGGCTTGCTCAGTACTATACTTTAATGTATTCACAGTAAAGCTGATAATATGTACTAAATATGCCAAATACTCACAATTCCGTACTCCGGTGCCAATTCAGTCTGCCACATACCACTGGTTTACTCTTTACAGCATAGCTGGAAGAGTCATTAAGTGGCGCATGCTCAATATATCTGCCTGCACAGCTCCGGTTATTGGCGGTGTTATTGGTCAAACAGGAAATTCTGTTTGATTTACCAATCGATTGAGCCAGTCAATAGACAATGAACAAATGAACAGAAGGGCCAGTAAAAGAGTGAATCAGGGCCTCATGCAATTTACTTGGACAACCCCTTCTCAATGCCTATGTTCCTCTCACCTCCGGTGCCGGTTAGGTTCCAGCGATTGAAATTTGCTCTTCCAGGTTGAAATTGTTATGTCATGCAGTCATTGTGGTCAACCAGTGCTGGCTTCACCATCCCCTATTTGTCAATTAGAGGAAAGAGTGAAGCCAGCAGTAATTGGACACTGAGATCGCTTGACACAACAATGTCATTCCAGCCCCTGAAGAGCTAGGGCCAACACTTCTGAAATGGCACCACCATTGGAAACGAGAAAACGTCTATTTTTTTAATGGGGGAAACATAGGGTTTCAGAAAGTGTGAACGAGTAGGGAAAAACTTCTTAAAAAATCACTAAGCCTTGCATTCAGCAACTCATCAGCTGGTTGCTGATCTCCTGACTGCTGGGACCCAATGTCAATCCACAAAATGGGACTCAAATTCCCTGTAAATGGACCTGAACACAGTACCTTTCACTGCCTTAGGGCCATTTATATGTCTGATTTTTCCACGTATGAGAAAAACAGACCAATTATTTAAATGAGACTTTGTTTAAAGTGTGGCCCGAGTGTCATCCGTTTTTCCTGCACGTGGAGAGAAAAAAAAAGTTTATCCACCTTCTCCAATCTGACAGTCCCTAAACTGTAGTACGATGTCAAGTGCGGTCCGATATTTTCACAGATCCAATAACTTGCTTTGCTTAATTTGATCCTTCACATGGATCAAAATTGGATATGTCTCTGATTGTCTCTGAAATTAATCAGCAGATCCACATCAGTCTGAGAAAAAAAAATGATCATATGCACAGCCCCATACAATATTATGGGTATAAGTGCTACCCGTGAAAACCTCACAGATAGCACTCGTTCGCGAAAAATAGAAGAGTGAATAAGCCATTAATATTTATGGTGACCTCTTGGACTTTGATCTGGCTATTCTTGATTATGCTTTTGAACTTGACTCTGACCCAGTTGTTATTTATCTGGTTCTTACCCTGACCTATTTGGTTTTCCTGTAGCTTGTTCTACCATTTGTATAAAGGATTGATACCAGGGAGTCTCTTATATTCCGCTAACTAGAGTGGCCGGCGTCAACTTTAACCATGGGAGTCCATTTCAATTTAAAGAATTAGTAAAAATAGTTCAAGAAAATAAGTTTGAGTGATCCTGGTGGTCATCATAAATTGTAGCTTTGAGACTCAAAGAAAAGAAAAAAAAAGGTCATCCAAAATAATTGTTCTAAATTCTTAACATTTTTTACGGATTTTACAATACCTGGTCGCAGAGCTTTGTACCATGCTGAAAAATCTAGCTATCCAGGGGGGAATGTTTAAAACTTACAAACCCTCACAGTGAGTTATGTGCACAACCCTGAAACTTTCTTTTATTAGTAATAAACATTTTACTAGATGACTGAAATGATTTAGAATTGTAAATACCCCATGGTATTTGCTTTAGGAATATCCGTGGAAAACGGCAGGACGACCTGTGGCTTGAGCTTCCAACACGGAGCCATGTCTTGCCGAGTAATGGAAGGTCTACATGACTAATGGGTTGAGGTTCCTCTAAGAGGGAGGTCCCCTCCATATACCCATGTGCAACAATGTTTTATCTCAATTACTTTCAAAGTCGTTGGCCTGTTTCTCCTGCTGGGTTTTGACCATAAGTTCCCTTTCAACATCCAGATAATCCACCCAAAACAGACCAGCAAAATAAACACGTTGACTGGGAGAGCCCGGGCTCTGGTGGTCCTTTTTTGGTTTTATGATCTTTCTTTATGATTACCATTATGTTTCTCAATTTATCAACTTGCAGAAGAAACATATAGTGGTGGAGGACATGGCTATAGAAAGGTCGACAAGGGATACTCTAATAAAAATAATAATAATGTTTCCAATGGGGGCCGTTAAAGGAGATTTTTCTCAACACTTTATCCTGAAACATTGCAAATGAGCCAGAACTGAACATGTTTGCCCTTTTTCCCTGCTGTACACTAAATTTCTGCTCATGATACTCCCACTTCAAAAGCCGCTGTGGCATCTATGATAACAATTAGAAACCATGAACAATGCAAGAGAGTTACATTTATACAGTACATTATAACCTTCATATTGTGTAGAAAAACGGAAAATGTAGATAAATGCTGGTGAAGTAACAATTAATGGGGTCGTTGTCCAAGAAATAAAAAAAATATATATATATTTTTAAGTGAGATTTTTTGTAGTTACAGTTTTTACAAAATTGCTGCAAATCACAACAACAATCGACGTGTCCTACATGCAAAAATACTGTATTTTTCTCTGCTGCATTTTTTTCGGCAAGTGTCTGCATCAAAATATACACTTTCTTTAGACTGCTTTTCCCTTTCTTGATGCGTCGTTGGTGCATATTTGATGCAATGTTTTTTAATGCTTTCTTTAGTGCAGAAATGTTGGGATTTTTTATTTGAAGCTATTTAACCACAAGAGTGGTATCACTAATGCATAGTAAAATAGTTACCAGCTGCCATCTTCTGCTCTTCCCAGTGCCGCTCCCGTCCCGTTTCACTACCTTGTAACCACAGCTCCTGATTGATCAGACATCAGCTTTAACGGTCACAAGTTAAGTCTGGACAACTCATTTTATGGTATGCGCACACGTTGTAGATTTGCCTGTGGAATTTTCTGTGCAGATTCTTCCCTCTCTTGCCAGAAAACGCAGGTGCGGATTTGCTGCATTTTTGTTGCAATTCTTAATGCATTTTTGATGCATTTTTTCATGCAGATTTCTATGCGTTTTTGAAAGCTAAATAAAGATCTTTTATTGAACAAAAAAAAAAAAATTGTGATGTCATTTCTGGTCCAACCTCCTCTTTAACATTTGTCCAACTCACACTCCATTACACACAAAGATAGACAGACAGATAGATAGAAGGATTGAGATAGATAGAAGGAATGAGATAGATACACAGATACAGTATATATCTATAGATAGATATATCGATTGATAGATCTATCGATCTATTGATAGATAGAAAAAAATCTGCGTTAGGCTGGGGTCACAATTTACGAGAAACTCGCACCTCAATACCCGGCACTGCCGCCAGGTGCATTCAGCTGCATAGAAATACATGCAGCTGCACAGTCCGGTGGCAGTGTCAGGTATTGAGGTGCGAGACTTGTGCAAGTTTCTCGCAAGTGTGACCACGGCCTTAAATGCAATATCTATTTAATTAAAAAAAAAAGAAAAATGGAAAAAAAAAAAATGCGTGGGCTCCCACGCAATTTTCAAGTCCAGAGTGGAAAAGCCAGCGCCTGGGGGCCGGTGTTTATAGCATGGCAAGCAGGTAATACCCATGGATCTTCGCAGGCTATGAATATCAGCCCACAGCTGTCTGCGTAGCCTTTACTGGCTATTAAAATAGGGGGACCCCCAAAAAAATGAAGTGGGGTCCCCCTATGTTTTATAGCCAGAAAGGCTACAAATTTGAATAAAAAAAAAAACATTAAAAAAGTAAATCGCTGAAAAAAATGCAACATGTGAACATGACCTAAAGATACGGATGTAGATCATAGGGAGAGACCACTAGTTTGACGTCGCCCCCCGTTGGCTTTTCCCATCACTGCTCCTGGTAATTGACAGACCTTTTGCTATGAGAGAGAGACCAGAGTTGCCAGCATGACTTTTTATTTTTTCTGCACAGCTATCAAAAAAATTTTCAGTTTCTTCAGCTTCAAAAGAATCACAGACACCCTCATTTTTACAGACTGTCCTGGGATTTCTGGATGGTTGGAACCCTGGGAGAGACTTTCTAATCCTCTCCAGCAGTGCTGAGAAAAGCTAATGATGGCGGAGCTGGATCTTTAAAATGCATGTTGTCGGAAACGCCAAAGCGTCTTGAGGAAACATGTACTTGGCTGCAATCATGCAGTCAGGCTCTGCTTCGTGATGCCCACACCGTGGTGGCAGGTTCCCTTTAAGGGTACATCCATACCAGATGGAAAAACATGAACTGGCAAATTCAACCCAAATTCCTCTGATATCGGTCTCATTAAAAAATCCTTTGATGACAGTCCAAGTACAAACCTTGATGTCTGGACCCGCCTAGGGTCCCATGACTCAAACTCAGCACGCCTCTCAGGCTTCCGAGTTCATGTCAGGAGTAGTGTTGAGCATTCCGATACCGCAAGTATCGGGTATCGGCCGATACTTGCGGGTATCGGAATTCCGATACCGAGATCCGATACTTTTGTGGTATCGGGTATCGAAACAACATTAATGTGTAAAAGAAAGAATTAAAATAAAAAATATTGCTATACTCACCTCTCCGACGCAGCCTGGACCTTACCGAGGGAACCGGCAGCGTTCTTTGCTTAAAATGTGCACGTTTACTGCCTTCCGTGACGTCACGGCTTGTGATTGGTCGCGTCGCGGTCACATGGGCGACGCGACCAATCACAAGCCGTGACGTCACGGGAGGCAGGAAACGCGCGCATTTTAAAATTACGTCACGGCTTGTGATTGGTTGCGTGCCGCCCGTGTGACCGCGACGCGACCAATCATAGCAAGCCGTGACGTAATTTCAGGTCCTGAATGCCTAATTCTGCATTGAGGACCTGAAAATTACGTCACGGCTTGCTATGATTGGTCGCGTCACGGCCACATGGGCGGCACGCGACCAATCACAAGCCGTGACGTCACGGAAGGCAGTAAATGCGCGCATTTTAAGCAAAGAACGCTGCCGGTTCCCTCGGTGAGGTCCAGGCTGCGTCGGAGAGGTGAGTATAGCAATATTTTTTATTTTAATTCTTTCTTTTACACATTAATATGGATCCCAGGGCCTGAAGGAGAGTTTCCTCTCCTTCAGACCCTGGGAACCATCAGGGATACCGTCCGATACTTGAGTCCCATTGACTTGTATTGGTATCGGGTATCGGTATCGGATTAGATCCGATACTTTGCCGGTATCGGCCGATACTTTCCGATACCGATACTTTCAAGTATCAGACGGTATCGCTCAACACTAGTCAGGAGACCATTGGCCGGTCGGACATCACGGTCTGTACCTGAACTGTGTTTTAGGCCGGGGTCAAACTTGCGTGTGCAATGCGAGGAACTCGCACGAGTCTCTCACATCAATACCCGGCACTGCCGCCGACATTTGGGACCGGAGCGTTCAGCTACATGTATTTCTATGCAGTAGAACGCTCCGGTCCCGAGTGCCAGCGGCAGTGCCTGGTACACTCGTCAGTGTGACCTCGGCCTTACAGTCGGAATCTTGTTACCAGGTAAAAACAGAACTAAAAAAACAATGGCAGGATGATGGGTTTTTTTTTTTCACTTTCTCATCCCGCTTGGAAATTTGTTCCGAATTTTTTAGCATCTCATATGGTAAAGTGAGTGAAGTCATTCAAAACTACAACTCATCCTGCAATAAATGAGCCTTTGTAAGGCAGAAAAAAAAAAAAAGTTATGGCTCTTGGAAGAAAGACATGGAAGAGCATAAAAGAAAATTTGCTGGACTAACAGGGGTTAAAGTCTCATCCATTTTGCCGTTACTTTATTTTTCTGCGTATTTTCCATTCACACATTTCTGCTTTGTGTGAACGTACCCTTAATCCCACTTATTTTTCCAGGATCTGGATCCCATGTAAGGTTGCTGCTTTTATATCTTATAAAGGACATAAAGGATCATAGGAAAAAAATGGATTTTGACCAGTTTCATATTTCACACCCAAATCTGCACACACACAAAAAGGCTTACAACGAACTTTCCATTGAGAAAACATGTTTGCCGTGAACATTGTGTTTTTTTCTGTACATTTAAAAAAAAAGTTTCAAGTCAATTTTGTGGCCAAGCAAGGTGTGAGGTTTTTTTTATCACATTGTTTTTCGATAGATTCTTGCAGCTTGAACTAATTAAAACGTCAGACCACATGTTTTTTTTTTTTTTTTTTTTTTTTACAAAACTGTACCAAAGTCGAAGTGTCTTTTACAGGCTTATTTTAAGTGTGGATTTTTCTGCAGGAAATGTTCACTTAAATAAAAAAAAACTGTACACATGTTTCTCAGGGCATGTTTACACTCAGCTTGTTCAATGCATTTTTTTCTGCAGAAATAAAAACAGAGCATTTTGGCTTACAAATAATGATATAAAATAGTGACTAAATACTGAACGTGTCCTTATATATGTGGGAAAAACACATTTAAAAACACATAAAAAACTAGGCAAAGTTGTGCAATTTTAAGCAGTGTTTTTCCCGCTAACACTCTGGCAGCTGCTACAAAAAAAAATAAAAAATAAACTACTGCAATAACCCCATGTGTGAACATATCCTTAAGTGCTTATTCACACTTTGCGTTTTTATGCTTTTTTCAGGAAAAAAAAGTGTTTTACAGCACACCAGTAAAGTTAATGAAATTTCCGACATCTCCTGCACACTCTGCTTATTTTTTCCTTGGAGATTTGATCAAATCTAATGCGTGCCTCTTCGTTAGTATTTTTGCATTATTTTTCACTCATTCTAATGAATGGCAAAAAAAACTTTTGTAAATATGCATCAAAAACATGTATATATTATGCAATTTTTTTTTCTGCCAACACTCAGGTTTTTGCAGCAGATTTTTCTCTGGTCGACATGTAAAGATACTGTACCTAGGGACAAACTGCGTTTTTGATGCCTTTTTATTCCAGTCATTTGAATGGGTAAAAAAACATTGCAAAACACACACACACAAAAAAATTGACACGCTGCAGATTTGAAAAACAAAAAACAAAAACGCTTTGGAGGTTCAAATTTGCAAGGAAAAAAAAATAAATGACATGTGCTTGAGATTCCAGAAACCTCATTCACTTTGCTGGTACAGTGAAATGCTGTGTTTTTTTTCAGTTGAAAAAAAAAAATAAAAGCGCTGAAAAGAAGGGTCAAAACCGTGAACAAATTGTTAGAGTGAATTATGCGGCAGATTTGTGGCAGAAATGTCTTCGCTGTCTCATTCATCTGCATCCTGTTTGCAGAAACCAATTACACCCGACTTCTAAGTATGCTGAAATGTGCCAAGAGAGTTTTGACATTTCGACTTTTTTCCCTTACTCCATATATGATCTTTCTATGGTATTTGTAATGACCTGGGTGGCAACTATATCAAAGCAAAATGTATTCATTCATCACATTCTCACCGTCCTTCTATGAAGGTGAACGTTTCGGAGTCAGGAGAGACACTACCTGTGCAGACAGAGGCGAGTGGGAATGTGGGAGTGGGTGTGTGGCCTTAGGTTACAATCTGTAAACCCTACCCAGGTGCTCAGCGGATTCTGGAAATCCCCCGTGTGATGCTTGGGGATTTTCTGTGGAAATGTTGTGTGGTCCCCGCACATCCTGTCAATGTAGTAAAGGTATAAACAGCAGTACCAAAGTGGGCAGTGGCTGTGTCTAGGAACCGGGGAGCAGCACTTAAAACAGGACCATGAATAGTGTTAAGTTTTTTTTTTTGTGGCATTTTTATTCCCATGATTAATTTCTGATGTTATAGATATTCTGCACCTATTAAGTTAATTAGGTTACTAGTGCTTTTTATTGCATTTGTGACTGCGTTTTTTAAGATGCAATTTTATCGCACTTTTTTGCTGTTTTGTTTTTTCCACATCTGATGCAAGTCTATGGGAAAAAGCCACCCATTATATTTGGCATACCCACGAGAAAAATTGATATGTTATGGATATGAAATTCGTGCTGCGTAGGTCAGTTAACGCTGAGTTAAAAAAAAAAAAAAAAAAGCTAAGTGGATAGAAGATTTCTAAAACTCCCATCCACTTTGCTGGAACTGTAAGACACAGCAAAAATACATTGCATCGAAAAACTCACGTTGGACACACAGCCTAAGGCCAGTCTCACACGTCCAGATAATTCCGGTACCGGAAAAAATCGGTACCGGAGTTATCCATGTCTGTGTGTCCGTGAGCTCATGTAGGCCATCCGTGTGGCACACGTGCAGCAGCCGTGTGCCGCCTGGGTACCACACGGACCGTGCAGGAGAGACAGCGCTAAAGTTTAGCGCTGTCCCCTGCATCGTGCTGAAGCCGCGATTCATATCTTCTGTGCAGCAGCGTTTGCTGTAAAGAAGATATGAATAATCCATTTTTTTAGTGGTATTTCGTGTTTAAAATAAAGCTCCATGTCCCCACCCCCTGTGCGCCCCCCCGCTGTTCTGAAAATACTCACCCGCCTCTCTCGCAGTGTCCTGTCCTGGCCGCAGCTTCTCCTGTATGCGGTCACGTGGGGCCGCTCATTTACAGTAATGAACATGCGGCTCCACCCCTATGGGAGGTGGAGCCGCATATTCATGACTGTAATCGGCGGCCCCACGTGACCGCATACAGTAGAAGGTGCGGCCAGGACAGGAAGCAGCGACAGCCAACGAGGGAGCCGGGTGAGTATTTTCAGAACAGCGGGGGGGGGGCGCACAGGGGGTGGGGACATGGAGCTTTATTTTAAACACGAAATACCACTAAAAAAATGGATTATTCATATCGTCTTTACAGCAAACGCTGCTGCACAGAAGATATGAATCGCGGCTTCAGCACCATGTTGGGGGGACAGCGCTTACTGGAGCGCTGTCTCCTGCACGGCACACGGAGAAGGTCCGTGTGTGGTCCGTGTTTTACACGGACCCATTGACTTTAATGGGTCCGTGTAATACGTGCGCTCCCACGAACACTGACATGTCTCCGTGTTTGGCACACGGAGACACGGTCTGCAAAAAATCAATGACATCTGCACAGATGCATTGATTTTAATGTGTCTACGTGTGTCAGTGGCTCCGGTACGTGAGGAAACTGTCACCTCACGTACCGGAGCCACTGATGTGTGAAACTGGCCTTAGGGCTCATTCACACATCAGTTTTTCACATACGAGTGTTATCAGTTTTTATCATGGATAGCACTAATACCTGGGACACTCTATGGGGCTGTTAACATCAGACTTTTTCCTCCGTCCGAGTGGTTCGTTCAAAATCGCAGAGATATGTCTGATTTTGATCAGTGTTGGATTAAAATCGGCAAAAGCAAGTCTATGAAAAAAAAAAATCGGACAGCATTCGGATGACATCTGTGTTTTTCACTGACTGATAGGAGAAGGTGGAGAAACATTTTTTTTTCATCAGTGAAATAAGCTGATGAAACTCTGCCTGTTTTTCTCATACATTAAAAAACCTACGGCTGAATGAGACCTTATGGTCAGAAAAATGCCTTATAAAAAAAAAAATCTAAACATTCTAAGGGCTGTCCCACACGTCCAGATAATTCCGGTACCGGAAAAAATCAGTACCGGAGTTATCCGTGTCCGTGTGCCCGTGAGCTCACGTAGGCCATACGTGCGGCACACGTGTGCCACCCGTGTGCCGAGTGGGTACCACACGGAGCGTGTGGTACCCACGCGTGTGGTACACTGCATCGTGCTGAAGCCGCGATTCATATCTTCTGTGCAGCAGCGTTTGCTGCATAGAAGATATGAATAATAGTGTTTAAAATAAAGATCTATCTGTCCGCCGCCCTCTCACCCCCTGTGCGCCCCCCCCCCCTGCTGTTCTGAAAATACTCACCCGCTCCCTCGTTGGCTGTCGCTGCTTCCTGGTCTGGCCCCATCTTCTCCTGTATTCGGTCACGTGGGGCCGCTCATTTGCAGTCATGAATAGGCGGCTCCACCCTTATGGGAGGAGGAGCCACATATTCATGACTCTAATCTGCGGCCCCACGTGACCGCATACAGTAAAAGGGGAGGCCAGACCAGGAAGCATCGACAGCCAATGAGGGAAGCAGGCAGGGGCGTAACTACCGCGGTCGCAGCGGTCGCAGCTGCGACGGGGCCCAGACTACTTAGGGGCCCCATGGACAGGAGTGAAGGAGAATGAAATGACCCATGATTGATGATGATCCACCATTTGTGAGTGACCCGCAGCAGGGAGCCGTCACTGCTCTCTAATTATACTTACCTACTCCCGGCGCGGTCCCTGGACGTCCCTGCTTCTTCCAGCGCTGCAGATTCTTCCTGCACTGAGCGGTCACATGGTCCCGCTCATTACAGAAATGAATATGCGGCTCCACCTCCCATAGGGGTGGAGCCGCATATTCATTTCTGTATTGAACGGTAACTGTGACCGCTCAATACAGGAAGAATGTGCAGCGCTGGAAGAAGCAGGGACTTCCAGGGACCGTGCCGGGAGTAGGTGAGTATACAGCGCTGCGCAGCGCTGCGCGATATTTACCGCTCCTCGTTCCGGTGCGGCTCTGTCATCAGCGTCCTCTGGCAGTGACGCTCAGGTCAGAGGGCGCGGTGACGTAGTCAGTGCGCGCCCTCTGCTGAACGTCAGTGCCGAAGACGGAGCCGCACGAGGAGCAGCCAGGTAAATATTGAAAGTGCCGGGGGTCCTGAGCGAAGAGAGAGATGTGAGGTGAGTATGTGATTTATTTTTTTTATGGCAGCAAAAGCATAAGGGGCAAGTGACTGTACGGAGCATTTTATGGGGCCATAACGCTTGTGCAGCACTATAAGGGGCAGTGACTGTGCGGAGCATCTTATGGGGCCATAACAATTGTGCAGCACTATAAGGGGCAGTGACTGTGTGGAGCATCTTATGGGGCCATAACAATTGTGCAGCATTATAAGGGGCAGTGGCTATACGGAGCATTTTAATGGGGCCATAACACTTGTGCAGCGCCAGCACTATAAGGGGCAGTGGCTGTGCGGAGCATCTTATGGGGCCATAACAATTGTGCAGCACTTTATGGGGCAAGTGACTGTACGGAGCATCTTATGGGGCCATAACACTTGTGCAGCACTATAAGGGGCAGTGGCTGTGCGGAGCATCTTATGGGGCCATAACAATTGTGCAGCACTATATGGGGCAAGTGGCTGTGCGGAGCATCTTATGGGGCCATAACACTTGTGCAGCACTATAAGGGGCAGTGGCTGTGCGGAGCATCTTACGGGGCCATAACACTTGTGCAGCACTATAAGGGGCAGTGACTGTGCGGAGCATCTTATGGGGCCATAACACTTGTGCAGCACTATAAGGGGCAGTGGCTGTGCGGAGCATCTTATGGGGCCATAACTAGTGTTGAGCGATACCGTCCGATACTTGAAAGTATCGGTATCGGAAAGTATCGGCCGATACCGGCAAAGTATCGGATCCAATCCGATACCGATACCCGATACCAATACAAGTCAATGGGACTCAAGTATCGGACGGTATTCCTGATGGTTCCCAGGGTCTGAAGGAGAGGAAACTCTCCTTCAGGCCCTGGGAACCATATTAATGTGTAAAAGAAAGAATTAAAATAAAAAATATTGCTATACTCACCTCTCCGAGGGAACCGGCAGCGTTGTTTGCTTAAAATTCGCGCTTTTCTTTCCTTACGTGAAGTCCCGGCTTTGTGATTGGTTGCGTCGCAGTCACATGGGCGACGCAACCAATCACAGCAAGCCGTGACGTAATTTCAGGCCCTTAAGGATTTTAAAATTACGTCCCGGCTTTGTGATTGGTTGCGTCGCAGTCAACCAATCACAAGCCGGGAGGCTGGACAAGCACTCATTTTAAAATGCGCGCGTGTCCAGCCTCCCGGCTTGTGATTGGTTGACCGCGATGCAACCAATCACAAGCCGGGACATCACGGGAGGCTGGACAAGCGCTCATTTTAAAATGCGCGCGTGTCCAGCCTCCCGTGACGTCACGGCTTGTGATTGGTTGCGTCGCCCATGTGACTGCGACGCAACCAATCACAAGCCGGGACTTCACGTAAAGGAAAGAAAAGCGCGAATTTTAAGCAAAGAACGCTGCCGCTTCCCTCGGTAAGGTGCAGGCTGCGTCGGAGAGGTGAGTATAGCAATATTTTTTATTTTAATTCTCTCTTTTACACATTTTTACATTAATGTTGTTTCGATACCGATACCCGATACCACAAAAGTATCGGATCTCGGTATCGGAATTCCGATACCCGCAAGTATCGGCCGATACCCGATACTTGCGGTATCGGAATGCTCAACACTAGCCATAACGCTTGTGCAGCACTATAAGGGGCAAGTGGCTGTGCGGAGCATCTTATGGGGCCATAATGAACGGTGCAGAGCATTATATATGGCACAGCTTTATATGGCATATCTATGGGGCCATAATGACCGGTGCAGAGCATAATACATGGCACAGCTTTCTATGGAGCATCTATGGGGCAATAATGAACGGTGCAGAGCATTATATATGGCACAGCTTTCTATGGAGTATCTATGGGGCCATAATGAACGGTGCAGAGCATTATATATGGCACAGATTTCTATGGAGCATCTATGGGGCCATAATGAACGGTGCAGAGCATTATATATGGGGCAGCTTTATATGGACCATCTATGGGGCAATAATCAACGGTATGGAGCACTATGAGGGGGGCTGCGTTGTATTCTATGGGGGTTACCTTGAGTTGTATGGCAGGGCTGCGGGGGGGCCCCATTTGGAAGTTCGCACCGGGGCCCATATCTTTGTAGTTACGCCACTGGAAGCGGGTGAGTATTTTCAGAACAGCGGGTGGGAGGGCAGTGGACACATAGATCTTTCTTTTAAACACTATTATTCATATCTTGTATGCAGCAAACGCTGCTGCAGGGAAGATATGAATCGCGGCTTCAGCACCATGTGGGGGGGACAGCGCTTACTGTAGTGCTGTCTCCTGCACGCCACACGGACTGCACACGGAGAAGGTCCGTGTGTGGTCCGTGCTTTACACGGACCCATTGACTTTAATGGGTCCGTGTAATACGTGCACTCCCAGGAACACTGACATGTCTCCGTGTTTGGCACACAGAGACACGGTCCGCAAAAAATCAATGACATCTTCACAGATGCATTGATTTTTATGGGTCTACGTGTGTCAGTGGCTCCGGTACGTGAGGAAACTGTCACCTCACGTACCGGAGCCACTGACGTGTGAAACCGGCCTAAAAAGCACAGTATCGTGAAAAAGGCACAAAAGAATTTGCAATTTTTTTCTGTCTTTAAAAATGAATGACGCAATTCGAAATTAATCAAATTCGTATCAGATTTCTTGAAAAATACAGATTTTTTTCCCGGGTTTTGCTTGGGATCTTATGAAAGCTGAGAGGAGGTTAAGTAATAAAATAAAAGAAAGATTATGTTCACCTGTCCTAAGTCCCTCATGGATCTTTGACATGTACAGCTTCTATCCTGGTCCTCTACTCACTTAGGCCAGTCTCACACGTCCAGATAATTCCGGTACCGGAAAAATCGGTACCAGAGTTATCCGTGTCCGTGTGTCCGTGTGCTCCCGTGGCACATCAGTGTGGCACACGTGCGGCAGCCGTGTGCCGCCCGTGTGCCGACTGGGTACCACACGGACCGTGCAGGAGACAGCGCTAGAGATAAGCGCTGTCCCCTGCATCTGGTGCTGAAGCCGCCATTCATTTCTTCTCTCCAGCAGCGTTCGCTGGAGAGAAGATATGAAAAATCATTTTTCTTTTTTTTTTTGTGTTTCAAATAAAGATCCCTGTCACCACCCCCCTCCCACCCCCTGTGCTCCCGCCCGCTGGAAATAAAATACTCACCCGGCTCCCTCGCTGCTTCCTCTCAGCGCCGCAGCTTCTTCCTGTATGAGCGGTCACGTGGTACCGCACATTACAGTGATGAATATGCGGCTCCACCCCTATGGGAAACACACACAAAAAAAAAAGATTTTTCAGATCTTCTCTCCAGCTAACGCTGCTGGAGAGAAGAAATTAATGGCGGCTTCAGCACCACAAGCTGGGGGGACAGCGCTTACTGTAGTCTTCTGCACGGCACATGGACGGCACACGGACAGCATCCGTGTGCGGTACATGTTTTACACGGACCCATTGACTTTAATGGGTCCGTGTGATCCGTGCGCTCCCACGAACACTGACATGCCTCCGTGTTTTTCAAACGGACACACAGTCCGTGAAAACACGCTGACATGTGCAGAGACACATTGATTTTAATGTGTCTACGTGAGTCAGTGTCTCCGGTACATGAGGAAACTACACACGTACCGGAGCCACTGACGTGTGAAACAGGCCTCAGGATCAGTCTTCAGTCCTTCCTGATGCGGTTCCTGAGGGCTGTGGTACACAACATTGACACGTGTTTCACTCTTCGTCAGCTCTAGAAGACTAAGATCGAAGAGAAGGCCAATCTGAAGCAAGTGGGTAACTGTGCCGGTGGGGCAGGTGAGGGGCAAGCACAGAACAGGTGAGTAATCTTTTTTTCTTATTTTTTTTTTATTGCCTTCCTTCTATTAATTATTTTTTGGGAGGGTCTGGAGAGGCCTCAAAGCATAAGAAACATCTTTACGGGCAGATTTGATTCAGATCGAATCAAAACTGCTGGCCGATTTGAATGAATCTGTCCAATATTAAGTTTGGGAGATTCGCTCATCAAAAATTAAATTTCATGATTCATTATTAATTGACAGCTAACATCTGGGGCAGCGTTACGACATCCGGAAAAAGGCTGCAATGGAAAAACAGGAAAAAAAACATCACCATGCTGCCAGTTCAAAACTGCCACATCCAAAAATATTCAATATAGACTTTAAGGCCACATGCAGATGTTGGTGAGTTTTTTACCTCAGCTTTTATGAAACCAGGAGAGGAACAATCAGAGGAAAAGTATAATAGAAACACATCACCACTTTTGCATTTTTCATCCACTCCTGGTTTTGACTTACAAATACTGAGGTAAAAAACTCACCAAATACTCATCTTGTTCACATGGCCTTAAGATAACATCTGTAAGGCAGCAGCGTTTTGACGTGGAAGTCCAGGATTAAAAAAAAATCATTGCCAACTTATAAAAACAGGGCCACCCCTATCTTCAGGTGGTAGTCAGTATTGCATGTCTGCAAAATTCATTTCAATTGAGCTGCTTTACCAGACAACAGTAGACAGGTGTGTAGGGCCAGCATCAGCACCTGGCTGTCAGGACTCTGAACATTTTTTACCTTTTGTGCATTACTGCTCTTTTCCAAGATGGCGTCTTTGGTCTCATGTGCACTGTGTCTTCCTGCTATAAACTCCACCCCAGCCTTCAGTCTGTGCTAGAGTATTCTGCCTTGCATCCAGCTCCTGATCTCTGATTACTCCCTGGCTATACACCTGCTCCTGTGAACCTGTGTGGTGACCCTGCTACTCTGCTCTGAGTTCCTGCTGCATACACAAGTTTCCAGTAATCCTCCTTCATCTGCTGTTCGTGTTTACTTCCACCTGCATTTGCTGGACATGTAAACTGCTGTGTCAAGTATCCACAAGAATAACTGTGCTTCATAGACTTTCTGCTTGATTGCATTTTGCTCTGAAGTTTCCTATAGACTGCTAAGCTGCGTTTATTATTTGCACCAAGTGTTGTGGACTTGAGTTTCTCTCTGCATCTGTTGGAATCCCCGTGTGATAATATAGACTTTACCACTTATAAAACTGTGTCCTGTAGCTGTCTTGTTCCACGCAAAGAGTCTCCTGAGTTATCCCCTATAATTATTACACTGGCAAGTGTTGGGACCTACTGCATCTGGACACCACTAGTCCCAGACTTCCTTTTGGCAACAGCCATTGTATGTGTATAGAGTGGTCTCAAGCGCTTGGGCCACTTCTTAGGGTACGCTCACACTTGTGCCGAAATGGACAATCATATGATTGATAATTTGCACCAATCAACAGTCTATTTTTCTAGAACCCACCATTCACGTATACATTTGGCCGTGTCCAGTTTTGCAGCTTACAGCTGCATTGATAGGTCTTGTAAAGTATGTGATGCCAGCAGAAGGAGCCTTGATTATTAGATTTTTTGAGGGAATTGCATGGAGTGGGCTGAGATGCTCAGAAAATGTGTGAGTGAATGTAAGGAGTTAAAAGCACAAGAAGAGTCTGGGGGCGGTTACCTTCTTGGCTCTGTGCCCGGAACCATTGAGCTGTGCTGCGGGTTCCCTAGGGAGAGACTGATAGACTGGGACAGAAAGGAAGCAGCCAGAGGGCGGAAAAGGGACGCGCGCAGGAGACAGAGCAGCGTGCAGAGCAGGGTGCAGCTGCGCTTCAGAAGAGAGAGAGAGAGAGCTCCCGGTCTGAAGACAAATAGAGAGAGACTGCCCAGAAAGACTGTATCTCGTGAGTACATAAGGCGGACTCTGCTGTGACTGGAGAGGGGCACTTTGAGACCCGTTTTAGAGACTATGACACCCTGGTCCCCGCGGTATCAGTACAGAGACTTAACAATACAGAGCCCCTGTTTTCCTGGTACAGAGACTTAACATTGCGGAGCCCCTGTTTTCCTGGTACAGAGACTTAACATTGCGGAGCCCCTGTTTTCCTGGTATAGAGACAACATTGCGGAGCCCCGATTTCCAGGTTGTGCTGTAAAAGTTAAAGACTCAGAGCCTGTGCATACCACATTAACTCCCGAAACCCCAGGCAGCAGGCTCTCAGAGACTACTCTGCCCACGGACAACAGAGGGACGTCAAGTGCCACTGTTTCTCGGTACCTACGTTGGAGAAGACGACCCTCCAAGCAAGTCATCTTCAGACTGATAAGTGTTATTTTCTCAAGGAATCCTGCTTAATTCGGTTATATTGTTTATCTCCCGTATTTTTGCATTGTTTTATTGTTAGTTATTTTGCATTGCTTCCTCCCTGCGAGGAGAACCATATCCCTGTTATTAAACCCCTCAACTGTTGGTCTGTCTGTTCCGTGGTGACATACTCAGTACCTGCATTCTATTACATTTGGCGTAGTCGGCAGGATCGGGGAGGTAACCACCACCGCAGACAATATTCCCCAGTGGGTGGAGGACCTGAGAATGGAGATTAGACAGGTCCGTGAAGAAATGGCGGCCACCAGAAGAACTCTGGCAGAGGGGCCTGGCCCTCTGGTGCGAGACAGAGAAGCTGCCCCCCCGAAGGGAGGGTGAAACTACCAGGAGGAGAAGCCCTCTTACATGCTACACTTGTGGAGAGTCCGGCCACATTGCTCGATGGTGTCCCCGGCGGAGCCGACCATCCCCACATCCTCCTTTAAACTAGGTGGCTCTGGGCTTGAGGGGCGCCGCTCAGAGCGTGAAGAACAGAGGAGGAGGAGTGTTGTGAATTCTGTTTGTGGGCTCCCCCGGTGGTGTTTTATGGTATTGCCACTTATTTGCCTTCTTCTATCCTTGATCACCTGTTGACACCCATTAGGGGAGTTTCCTATTTAAGGCTGCTTGGCTGCTGGTCCGATGCCGGCCAACAATGTATCAGTAGCATTCTGTTGCATTCTCCTGCCTCAAGATCCTGTTCAGCTAAGTTGTATTTTGTTTCTAGTTAATGCTATTTTTGTCCAGCTATTTGCAATGTGACTCTCTGTAGCTGGAAGCTCTCGTGGACTGAAATTGCCACTCCAGTGGCATGAGTTGTCACTGGAGTTTTAAAGTAATTTCAGGATGGTGTTTTTGAGTAGTGTTTTGAAGTTGACCGGGAAGTGACTCTTTCCTGTACTTCTGCTATCTAGTAAGCGGACCTCACTGTGCTAAATCTGCTGTTCATCCTACGTATGTCTTTTCCTCTTGACTCACCGTCAATATCTGTGGGGGACTGCTATCTCCTTTTGGGGTTCATCTCTGGAGGTAAGGCAGGCCTGTATATTCCTCTGATAGGGGTAGTTAGATCTCCGGCTGGCGCGTGGTGTCTAGGGCATCGTAGGAAACACTCCCCGGCTACTTCCAGTGTCGTGTCAGGTTCAGGTCACGGTCACTTTAGTTCCCATCACCCGAGAGCTAGTCCGTTGTTATTTAGATTTCCCTGCCATTGGGAAAATCATAACAGTTTGGCCGGCCTCATGTGTTAAAACTATGCACTAAAGCAGGAAAGGATATGAAAAGGTTTTTTTTTTTCTCCTTCTGTGTTTGGAAAGTGCACCTTAGTGCTTATTTGTACTCCTTGCTTAAACTGCAGTCTTCAGCCTTTTTTTTTTTTTTCCTTTCCTCTTAATCTCTGAATGGCTTTGGTTACACCTGTTTGAATCATGGATCCACAGAGTTTGGTTGCAGGTCTGAATAACCTGGCTTCAAAGGTCCAGAACTTACAAGATTTTGTTATACGTGCTCCAATGTCTGAACCTAAGATCCCTATGCCTGAATTTTTTACCGGAGACAGATCCCGTTTTTTGAATTTCAGAGAGAATTGTAAATTGTTTTTGTCTCTGAAATCTCGCTCTGCTGGTGATCCTGCGCAACAGGTTAAAATTGTTATTTCTCTATTGCGGGGTGACCCACAAAGTTGGGCATTTGCATTGTCGCCAGGGGATCCTGCGTTATTAAATGTAGATGCGTTTTTTCTGGCTTTGGGGTTGCTTTATGAAGAACCTAATTTAGAGATTTTGGCTGAGAAAGCCTTGATAGCTCTTTCCCAAGGGCAAGATGAAGCTGAGATATACTGCCAGAAATTTCGTAAATGGTCGGTGCTTACTAAATGGAATGAGTGCGCTCTAGCAGCTAATTTCAGAGAAGGTCTCTCTGATGCCGTGAAGGATGTCATGGTGGGGTTCCCTGTGCCTACAGGTCTGAATGATGCCATGAAATTGGCTATCCAGATTGATCGGCGTTTACGGGAGCGCAAATCTGTGCACCATAAGGCGGTATCTTCTGAGCAAAAATCTGTGCACCATATGGCGGTATCTTTTGAGCAAAAACCTGTGCACCATATGGCGGTATCTTCTGAGCAAAAACCTGTGCACCATATGGCGGTATCTTCTGAGCAAAAACCTGTGCATCATTTGGCGGTGACCTCTGAAAAGGCACCAGAGCATATGCAATGCGATAGTGTATTGTCTAGAGGCGAACGACAGAATTACAGGCGCAAAAATGGGTTGTGCTTCTATTGTGGAGATCCAGCTCATGTTATATCAGCATGCTCTAAACGCATAAAGAAGGTTGATAAAAAGGTTGATAAATCTTTTTCTATGGGTACCTTGCAGTCTAAATTCCTTTTGTCCGTGACATTGATTTGTACTTTATCATCTGTTACTGTGGATGCTTATGTGGATTCTGGCGCCGCTCTGAGTCTCATGGATTGGTCCTTTGCCAAGCGTTGTGGGTTTGATTTAGAGCCTCTGGAGGTTTCTATTCCCTTAAAGGGTATTGATTCTACACCTTTGGCTAGCAATAAACCACAATATTGGACACAAGTGACTATGCATCTTTCCCCAGACCATCAGGAGATTATTCGTTTCCTTGTGTTATATAATCTACATGACGTATTAGTACTTGGATTACCATGGTTACAAATTCATAATCCAGTCTTGGACTGGAGATCAATGTCTGTGCTGAGCTGGGGATGTCGGGGGATTCATGGGGATGCACCTTTGGTTCCCATTTCTTCATCTACTCCCTCTGAGATCCCAGCATTTCTGTCAGATTTTTATGATGTCTTTCAGGAGCCTAAAACTGATTCTCTCCCCCCTCACAGAGAGTGTGACTGCGCTATTGAGTTGATTCCCGGTAGTAAATTTCCTAAGGGTCACTTGTTTAATTTGTCTGTACCTGAACATACTGCTATGCGGGAGTATATCAGAGAATCTTTGGAAAAGGGTCATATTCGCCCCTCTTTGTCTCCATTGGGGGCAGGGTTTTTCTTTGTGGGTAAAAAGGATGGTTCATTGAGACCTTGTATCGACTATCGACTTCTGAATAAGATTACAGTTAAATACCAGTACCCGTTACTAGGGTTGAGCGACTTTCATTTTTTTAAGATCGAGTAGGGTTTTGGGAAACCCGATTTTGTCCAGAGTCGAGTCGAGTGCAGTCGGCCGATTATCGCTAAAAGTCGGGGATCGACCGAAACACGAAACCCAATGCAAGTCAATGGGGAAGCATAGTCGGCAGTGAGTGGAGGCCAGGAAAACACCTACAGTGTCCATTTTAATGCCAAAAACATCCATTCTTGTTTCTGAAGCTTGCCAATCTTAATTAACTGTATAATAATAGTTGGGCATAGGGAATTGGGGGAAAGTTGTGGGGGGAGTAGGGCTGGCTCAAGTTTTTCGTGGGCCCAGGAAATGCGGACTACGTCACGGCGGTGTTGCAGGGAAAGGTAAGTATTTAAACGTTGCAAGTGCTGTGATCCTGAGCAAGCAGGGGGGGGCCCACTCGTTCGCATTGCCACTGGCACAGGGCCCCTCAAAGTATGGCGGTGTGTTTGCATGGCGGGGGCGCCTCCCACCAGCAGCGACACTTTTGCGTACTCTGAGGGGCCCTGTGCCAGTGACGTCGCCAACGAGTATGCCCCCCCACCTGATGAAGGAACCTGCACTTTCATCTGCACCTTCCTCTTTGTCCCTGTGTAAGGTGGTATAACATGCGGGAAGGGGAACCTTACTTTCAGCAGGGTCAGATTCTGGCTGTGTAGAGTACAAGGGGAATGTAGTGGTCTAGGTCAATGTACCAGCAGACTCATTTAGCAGTGGCTGGGCAATGGGCAGGATGAGGAGGAAACAGATATAGGGCCAAAGAATAAAGTAGGCTACATGCAG
The DNA here is from genome assembly GCF_051348905.1 of Ranitomeya variabilis. NCBI lineage: Eukaryota > Metazoa > Chordata > Amphibia > Anura > Dendrobatidae > Ranitomeya > Ranitomeya variabilis. The sequence goes on from NC_135235.1 coordinate 616,073,758, forward strand.
TTCAAAATTGGTAACAGGACTAAACAGGCGGCATTGCTTTGTTCAGTGGAGTAGCAAACCCAAGAGCAGCAGACACTGTTTCAAGGGCCTAACCACACTAGTAGGCCAAATGCAGTTTAATATCTGATAGTATAGGGCGAAAGCCAGAATGTGGAAGCTCAGCTTTGTTCAGTTGAGGACAACACCAGGGAGGGGCAGACACCTTTAGTAGGCCGGAAAAGCCTATTGCATTTTTTAAAATGGTAATTTGGAGCAGAAGGTTGAAGCTCAGCTTTATTTAGTTGAGGGCAACACCAGGCAGGGGCACACAGACAGACACCTTTAGTAGGCCGGAAAAGCCTATTGCATTTTTTAAAATGGTAATTTGGAGCAGAAGGTTGAAGCTCAGCTTTATTTAGTTGAGGGCAACACCAGGGAGGGGCAGAAGCCGTTAGTAGGCCCTAACCACCATTTTTTTTTTTTAAAACCACTTAATGAGAGCCGGAAGGTTGAAGCTCAGCTTTATTTAGTTGAGGACAACACCAGGCAGGGGCACACAGACAGACACCTTTAGTAGGCCGGAAAAGCCTATTGCATTTTTTAAAATGGTAATTTGGAGCAGAAGGTTGAAGCTCAGCTTTATTTAGTTGAGGACAACACCAGGCAGGGGCACACAGACAGACACCTTTAGTAGGCCGGAAAAGCCTATTGCATTTTTTAAAATGGTAATTTGGAGCAGAAGGTTGAAGCTCAGCTTTATTTAGTTGAGGACAACACCAGGCAGGGGCACACAGACAGACACCTTTAGTAGGCCGGAAAAGCCTATTGCATTTTTTAAAATGGTAATTTGGAGCAGAAGGTTGAAGCTCAGCTTTATTTAGTTGAGGGCAACACCAGGCAGGGGCACACAGACAGACACCTTTAGTAGGCCGGAAAAGCCTATTGCATTTTTTAAAATGGTAATTTGGAGCAGAAGGTTGAAGCTCAGCTTTATTTAGTTGAGGACAACACCAGGCAGGGGCACACAGACAGACACCTTTAGTAGGCCGGAAAAGCCTATTGCATTTTTTAAAATGGTAATTTGGAGCAGAAGGTTGAAGCTCAGCTTTATTTAGTTGAGGGCAACACCAGGGAGGGGCAGAAGCCGTTAGTAGGCCCTAACCACCATTTTTTTTTTTAAAAACCACTTAATGAGAGCCGGAAGGTTGAAGCTGAGCTTTATTTAGTTGAGGACAACACCAGGCAGGGGCACACAGACAGACACCTTTAGTAGGCCGGAAAAGCCTATTGCATTTTTTAAAATGGTAATTTGGAGCAGAAGGTTGAAGCTCAGCTTTATTTAGTTGAGGACAACACCAGGCAGGGGCACACAGACAGACACCTTTAGTAGGCCGGAAAAGCCTATTGCATTTTTTAAAATGGTAATTTGGAGCAGAAGGTTGAAGCTCAGCTTTATTTAGTTGAGGACAACACCAGGCAGGGGCACACAGACAGACACCTTTAGTAGGCCGGAAAAGCCTATTGCATTTTTTAAAATGGTAATTTGGAGCAGAAGGTTGAAGCTCAGCTTTATTTAGTTGAGGACAACACCAGGCAGGGGCACACAGACAGACACCTTTAGTAGGCCGGAAAAGCCTATTGCATTTTTTAAAATGGTAATTTGGAGCAGAAGGTTGAAGCTCAGCTTTATTTAGTTGAGGACAACACCAGGCAGGGGCACACAGACAGACACCTTTAGTAGGCCGGAAAAGCCTATTGCATTTTTTAAAATGGTAATTTGGAGCAGAAGGTTGAAGCTCAGCTTTATTTAGTTGAGGGCAACACCAGGGAGGGGCAGAAGCCGTTAGTAGGCCCTAACCACCATTTTTTTTTTTTAAAACCACTTAATGAGAGCCGGAAGGTTGAAGCTCAGCTTTATTTAGTTGAGGACAACACCAGGCAGGGGCACACAGACAGACCCCTTTAGTAGGCCGGAAAAGCCTATTGCATTTTTTAAAATGGTAATTTGGAGCAGAAGGTTGAAGCTCAGCTTTATTTAGTTGAGGACAACACCAGGCAGGGGCACACAGACAGACACCTTTAGTAGGCCGGAAAAGCCTATTGCATTTTTTAAAATGGTAATTTGGAGCAGAAGGTTGAAGCTCAGCTTTATTTAGTTGAGGACAACACCAGGCAGGGGCACACAGACAGACACCTTTAGTAGGCCGGAAAAGCCTATTGCATTTTTTAAAATGGTAATTTGGAGCAGAAGGTTGAAGCTCAGCTTCATTTAGTTGAGGACAACACCAGGCAGGGGCACACAGACAGACACCTTTAGTAGGCCGGAAAAGCCTATTGCATTTTTTAAAATGGTAATTTGGAGCAGAAGGTTGAAGCTCAGCTTTATTTAGTTGAGGACAACACCAGGCAGGGGCACACAGACAGACACCTTTAGTAGGCCGGAAAAGCCTATTGCATTTTTTAAAATGGTAATTTGGAGCAGAAGGTTGAAGCTCAGCTTTATTTAGTTGAGGGCAACACCAGGGAGGGGCAGAAGCCGTTAGTAGGCCCTAACCACCATTTTTTTTTTTTTAAACCACTTAATGAGAGCCGGAAGGTTGAAGCTCAGCTTTATTTAGTTGAGGACAACACCAGGCAGGGGCACACAGACAGACACCTTTAGTAGGCCGGAAAAGCCTATTGCATTTTTTAAAATGGTAATTTGGAGCAGAAGGTTGAAGCTCAGCTTTATTTAGTTGAGGACAACACCAGGCAGGGGCACACAGACAGACACCTTTAGTAGGCCGGAAAAGCCTATTGCATTTTTTAAAATGGTAATTTGGAGCAGAAGGTTGAAGCTCAGCTTCATTTAGTTGAGGACAACACCAGGCAGGGGCACACAGACAGACACCTTTAGTAGGCCGGAAAAGCCTATTGCATTTTTTAAAATGGTAATTTGGAGCAGAAGGTTGAAGCTCAGCTTTATTTAGTTGAGGACAACACCAGGCAGGGGCACACAGACAGACACCTTTAGTAGGCCGGAAAAGCCTATTGCATTTTTTAAAATGGTAATTTGGAGCAGAAGGTTGAAGCTCAGCTTTATTTAGTTGAGGGCAACACCAGGGAGGGGCAGAAGCCGTTAGTAGGCCCTAACCAAAGTTGAAGGCCAAATGCAGTTTAATTTCTGATACTATAGGCCGAAAGCCAGAAGGTGGAAGCTCCGATTTAGACAGTGGAGGACAATTTGAATTAGGGACTGCAGACAGACTTAGTAGGCTGTCCCCTGTGGACCATGCATCCACCACATTAACCCATTGCGCCGTAATGGACACGTAATCTTCCGTGGCCATGCCTACAGGTCCATGCGTCTGTTGTCAGGTGCACCTTTGTACTCACAGATTGCCAGAGTGCATGGACAATGCGGTCTTCTACATGCTGGTGGAGGGTTGGGATGGCTTTTCTCGCAAAAGAAGTGTTGACTGGTTAGCTTGTAGCGTGGTACAGCGTAGTCCATCATGGCCTTATTAATAGTAAATAAAATATATAACTAGGCTCTATGAACTTTTAAATAGGTTCCAGGGGTACACGGGCAGCATTGGTGTGGTCAGTGGAGGAGTATTGCAAGTAGGGGCTGCAGACAGGCTATCAAAGGCCTAAAATAACAAACAGTAGGCAGTCATGGCAGTTTTACATCGGTTACATGGATACACAGGCAGGCACTCCAGGCAGCATTGTGGTCAGTGGAGGAGTATTGCAAGTAGGGGCCGCAGACAGGCTATCAAAGGCCTAAAATAACAAACAGTAGGCAGTCATGGCAGTTTTACATCGGTTACATGGATACACAGGCAGGCACTCCAGGCAGCATTGTGGTCAGTGGAGGAGTATTGCAAGTAGGGGCCGCAGACAGGCTATCAAAGGCCTAAAATAACAAACAGTAGGCAGTCATGGCAGTTTTACATCGGTTACATGGATACACAGGCAGGCACTCCAGGCAGCATTGTGGTCAGTGGAGGAGTATTGCAAGTAGGGGCCGCAGACAGGCTGTCAAAGGCCTAAAATAACAAACAGTAGGCAGTCATGGCAGTTTTACATCGGTTACATGGATACACAGGCAGGCACTCCATGCAGCATTGTGGTCAGTGGAGGAGTATTGCAAGTAGGGGCCGCAGACAGGCTATCAAAGGCCTAAAATAACAAACAGTAGGCAGTCATGGCAGTTTTACATCGGTTACATGGATACACAGGCAGGCACTCCAGGCAGCATTGTGGTCAGTGGAGGAGTATTGCAAGTAGGGGCCGCAGACAGGCTATCAAAGGCCTAAAATAACAAACAGTAGGCAGTCATGGCAGTTTTACATCGGTTACATGGATACACAGGCAGGCACTCCAGGCAGCATTGTGGTCAGTGGAGGAGTATTGCAAGTAGGGGCCGCAGACAGGCTATCAAAGGCCTAAAATAACAAACAGTAGGCAGTCATGGCAGTTTTACATCGGTTACATGGATACACAGGCAGGCACTCCAGGCAGCATTGTGGTCAGTGGAGGAGTATTGCAAGTAGGGGCCGCAGACAGGCTATCAAAGGCCTAAAATAACAAACAATAGGCTCATTGCAGTTTTACAGCGGTTACATGGATAGACGGGCAGGCAGCTTGGTGGTGAGTGGAGGAGTATTTAAAGTAGGGACCGCAGACAGGCTATCAAAGGCCTAACATAACAAACAATAGGCTCATGGCAGTTTTACAGCGGTTACATGGATACACGGGCAGGCAGCTTGGTGGTCAGTGGAGGAGTATTTAAAGTAGGGACCGCAGACAGGCTTCAAAGGCCTAACATAAGAAAATGGGCTGGCTGTAGGCACTTTATAATTGGTTCCAGGGGTACACGGGCAGCAGTGGTCTGGCCAGTGGAGGACTAGTGGAAGGAGGGACCGCAGACAGGCTTCAAAGGCCTAACATAAAAAAACGGGCTGGCTGTAGGCACTTTATAATTGGTTCCAGGGGTACACGGGCAGCAGTGGTCTGGTCAGTGGAGGACTAGTGGAAGGAGGGACCGCAGACAGGCTTCAAAGGCCTAACATAAAAAAATGGGCTGGCTGTAGGCACTTTATAATTGGTTCCAGGGGTACACGGGCAGCAGTGGTCTGGTCAGTGGAGGACTAGTGGAAGGAGGGACCGCAGACAGGCTTCAAAGGCCTAACATAAAAAAATGGGCTGGCTGTAGGCACTTTATAATTGGTTCCAGGGGTACACGGGCAGCAGTGGTCTGGCCAGTGGAGGACTAGTGGAAGGAGGGACCGCAGACAGGCTTCAAAGGCCTAACATAAAAAAACGGGCTGGCTGTAGGCACTTTATAATTGGTTCCAGGGGTACACGGGCAGCAGTGGTCTGGTCAGTGGAGGACTAGTGGAAGGAGGGACCGCAGACAGGCTTCAAAGGCCTAACATAAAAAAATGGGCTGGCTGTAGGCACTTTATAATTGGTTCCAGGGGTACACGGGCAGCAGTGGTCTGGCCAGTGGAGGACTAGTGGAAGGAGGGACCGCAGACAGGCTTCAAAGGCCTAACATAAAAAAATGGGCTGGCTGTAGGCACTTTATAATTGGTTCCAGGGGTACACGGGCAGCAGTGGTCTGGTCAGTGGAGGACTAGTGGAAGGAGGGACCGCAGACAGGCTTCAAAGGCCTAACATAAAAAAATGGGCTGGCTGTAGGCACTTTATAATTGGTTCCAGGGGTACACGGGCAGCAGTGGTCTGGCCAGTGGAGGACTAGTGGAAGGAGGGACCGCAGACAGGCTTCAAAGGCCTAACATAAAAAAATGGGCTGGCTGTAGGCACTTTATAATTGGTTCCAGGGGTACACGGGCAGCAGTGGTCTGGTCAGTGGAGGACTAGTGGAAGGAGGGACCGCAGACAGGCTTCAAAGGCCTAACATAAAAAAATGGGCTGGCTGTAGGCACTTTATAATTGGTTCCAGGGGTACACGGGCAGCAGTGGTCTGGCCAGTGGAGGACTAGTGGAAGGAGGGACCGCAGACAGGCTTCAAAGGCCTAACATAAAAAAATGGGCTGGCTGTAGGCACTTTATAATTGGTTCCAGGGGTACACGGGCAGCAGTGGTCTGGTCAGTGGAGGACTAGTGGAAGGAGGGACCGCAGACAGGCTTCAAAGGCCTAACATAAAAAAATGGGCTGGCTGTAGGCACTTTATAATTGGTTCCAGGGGTACACGGGCAGCAGTGGTCTGGTCAGTGGAGGACTAGTGGAAGGAGGGACCGCAGACAGGCTTCAAAGGCCTAACATAAAAAAATGGGCTGGCTGTAGGCACTTTATAATTGGTTCCAGGGGTACACGGGCAGCAGTGGTCTGGTCAGTGGAGGACTAGTGGAAGGAGGGACCGCAGACAGGCTTCAAAGGCCTAAAATAACAAACAATAGGCTCATGGCAGTTTTACAGCGGTTACATGGATACACGGGCAGCTTGGTGGTGAGTGGAGGAGTAGTGCAAGGAGTGTCTGTCCCAGTACTCCCAAAATATAAATAGATGTTAATGTCTCGCAAAACAACCAAAACAAAAAAAAAGGTGGCATACTTAGGTACAGGGGTGGGCTCATCTGCTGAGTTTCTGACATAGTAATTTGGCAGTAACTATTTAATGGTGCCAATATAGGACACAGACACAGACTACTTTAAGTTGCATCATAGATGTCTACAAATTTGTATTGTCAGTGCCAGACATTGAATGATGTCAGCGAATAGACTAAAGATTGGTGGAGCTGTGCGACATAATTTTGCATGTGGTAGAGCACATTTTGAGCTGGGGTAGGGGGGAACTCTCTAGAGGCCGGCGGGACCGCCCCAGGGCCCCTCATGTTACAACGGTGTGTCTGACGTTGGGTGCGCACCACCACCGCCAGAGACACTACATTGTACTATGAGGGACCCAGTAGCAATGCCGTCAACCAAAAGCGAGCACACCCACCTCTTCAGACAAACAGCAGTCTCACGGGTGCTTGCGCCAAGTCGCGATACCACGGCCCCGTGTGGGGAGTTTGGCCATTTAGGGAGGTGTAAACATGTCGTATGCTGTACAATCAGCTGCAGCAAATTAGACATTAGAAAAGTAATTCACAGGCAAGAGCCTTTCATAGGAAAGCTAGGTGTCGGCCGGGCAAGGTGGGGCAAAAGATTTCGAAATCCAGTTGTGGTTCATTTTAATGAATGTTAGATCGTCAACATTTTGGGTAGCCAGACGAGTCCTTTTTTCGGTTAATATTGAACCTGCAGCACTGAATACTCTTTCTGATAGGACACTTGCTGCCGGGCAAGCAAGCTCCTGCAATGCATATTCTGCCAATTCTGGCCAGGTGTCTAATTTGGAGGCCCAGTAATCAAATGGGAATGACGGTTGAGGGAGAACATCGATAAGGGATGAAAAATAGTTAGTAACCATACTGGACAAATGTTGTCTCCTGTCACTTTCAATTGATGCAGCAGTACCTGTCCTGTCTGCGGTCATAGCAAAATCACTCCACAACCTGGTCAGAAAACCCCTCTGTCCAACGCCACTTCTGATGTGTGCACCCCTAACACTCCTAGTCTGCTGCCCCCTGGAGCTCGTGTGAGAACGATCACGTGCGCTGTGTGCTGGGAATGCCTGAAGCAAACGGTCAACAAGAGTTGATTGTTTGGTTGCTAATATTAGTTCCAAGTTCTCATGTGGCATAATATTTTGCAATTTGCGTTTATAGCGTGGATCAAGGAGGCAGGCCAACCAGTAATCGTCATCGTTCATCATTTTCGTAATGCGTGTGTCCCTTTTTAGGATACGTAAGGCATAATCCGCCATGTGGGCCAAAGTTCCAGTTGTCAAATCTCCGGTTGTGATTGGTTGAGGGGCAGTTGCAGGCAAATCTACGTCACTTGTGTCCCTCAAAAAACCAGAACCCGGCCGTGACACGCAACCAATTTCCTGTGCCCCCGGGAAAGGTTCGGCATTAAAAATATACTCATCCCCATCATCCTCCTCGTCCTCCACCTCCTCTTCGCCCGCTACCTCGTCCTGTACACTGCCCTGACCAGACAATGGCTGACTGTCATCAAGGCTTTCCTCTTCCTCTGGTGCAGACGCCTGCTCCTTTATGTGCGTCAAACTTTGCATCAGCAGACGCATTAGGGGGATGCTCATGCTTATTACGGCGTTGTCTGCACTAACCAGCCGTGTGCATTCCTCAAAACACTGAAGGACTTGACACATGTCTTGTATCTTAGACCACTGCACACCTGACAACTCCATGTCTGCCATCCTACTGCCTGCCCGTGTATCCTCCCACAAATAAATAACAGCACGCCTCTGTTCGCACAGTCTCTGAAGCATGTGCAGTGTTGAGTTCCACCTTGTTGCAACGTCTATGATTAGGCGATGCTGGGGAAGGTTCAAAGACCGCTGATAGGTCTGCATACGGCTGGCGTGTACAGGCGAACGTCGGATATGTGAGCAAAGTGCACGCACTTTGAGGAGCAGGTCGGAGAACCCAGGATAAGTTTTCAATAAGCACTGCACCACCAGGTTTAAGGTGTGAGCCAGGCAAGGAATGTGTTTCAGTTGGGAAAGGGAGATGGCAGCCATGAAATTCCTTCCGTTATCACTCACTACCTTGCCTGCCTCAAGATCTACTGTGCTCAGCCACGACTGCGTTTCTTGTTGCAAGAACTCGGACAGAACTTCCGCGGTGTGTCTGTTGTCGCCCAAGCACTTCATAGCCAATACAGCCTGCTGACGCTTGGCAGTAGCTGGCCCATAATGGGACAACTGGTGTGCAACAGTGTCATCTGCCGATGGAGTGGTTGGCAGACTGCGTTCTGTGGAAGAGCTGTAGCTTCTGCAGGAGGACGAGGAGGAGTAGGAGGAGGGGGTGCGAACGCCTACAGCCAACTGTTTCCTAGACCGTGGGCTAGGCACAACTGTCCCTAAATTGATGTCGCCTGTGGACCCTGCATCCACCACATTCACCCAGTGTGCCGTGATGGACACATAACGTCCCTGGCCATGCCTACTGGTCCATGCATCTGTAGTCAGGTGCACCTTTGTACTCACAGATTGCCTGAGTGCATGGACGATGCGCTGTTTAACATGCTGGTGCAGGGCTGGGATGGCTTTTCTGGAAAAAAAGTGTCGACTGGGTAGCTCGTATCGTGGTTCAGCGTACTCCATCAGGGCTTTGAAAGCTTCGCTTTCAACTAACCGGTAGGGCATCATCTCTAACGAGATTAGTCTAGCTATGTGGGCGTTAAAACACTGTGTACGCGGATGCGAGGATAAGTACTTCCTTTTTCTAACCAGAGTCTCATGTAGGGTGAGCTGGACTGGAGAGCTGGAGATCGTGGAACTTTCGGGTGTGCCGGTGTACATGGCAGACTGAGAGACGGTTGGAGACGGTATTGTTTCCGCCGGTGCCCTAGATGCAATATTTCCTCCTACAAAACTGGTGATTCCCTGACCCTGACTGCTTTTGGCTGGCAAAGAAACCTGCACAGATACTGCCGGTGGTGCGGAAAATGGTGGCCTTACAGTGACGGAAGGGATGTTGCGTTGCTGACTAGCTTCATTGGCCGAGGGTGCTACAACCTTGAGGGACGTTTGGTAGTTAGTCCAGGCTTGAAAATGCATGGTGGTTAAGTGTCTATGCATGCAACTAGTATTTAGACTTTTCAGATTCTGACCTCTGCTTAAGCTAGTTGAACATTTTTGACAGATGACTTTGCGCTGATCAGTTGGATGTTGTTTAAAAAAATGCCAGACTGCACTCTTCCTAGACTCGGATCCCTTTTCAGGGATTGCAGACTGAGCTTTAACCGGATGGCAACGCTGTGCTCCAACAGGTTTTGGCTTTGACACGCGTTTTGGGCCAGATACGGGCCCGGCAGATGGAACCTGTTGCGATGTTGATGCCTGCTGCGGCCCCTCCTCCACCTCCGCTTCTGAACTACTGCCGCCTGCACCCTGTTCCCCCAATGGCTGCCAATCGGGGTCAATAACTGGGTCATCTATTACCTCCTCTTCGAGCTCGTGTGCAACTTCGTCTGTGTCACTGTGTCGGTCGGTGGTATAGCGTTCGTGGCGGGGCAACATAGTCTCATCAGGGTCTGATTGTGGATCTGTACCCTGAGAGGGCAATGTGGTGGTCTGAGTCAAAGGAGCAGCATAGTACTCTGGCTGTGGCTGTGCATCAGTGCACTCCATGTCAGAATATACTTGTAATGGGCATGGCCTGTTAAATGTTTCACTTTCTAAGCCAGGGACGGTATGTGTAAAGAGCTCCATGGAGTGACCCGTTGTGTCGCCTGCTGCATCCTTCTCTCTTGTTGTAGTTTTTGCTGAGGAGGACAAGGAAGCGACTTGTCCCTGACCGTGAACATCCACAAGCGACGCGCTGCTTTTACATTTACCAGTTTCGGAAGAGGAGGCAAAAGAGCTAGAGGCTGAGTCTGCAATGTAAGCCAAAACTTGCTGTTGCTGCTCCGCCTTTAAAAGCGGTTTTCCTACTCCCAGAAAAGAGAGCGTTCGAGGCCTTGTGTAGCCTGACGACGAAACTGGCTCCACAGCTCCAGACTTAGGTGGAATATTTTTATCCCCACGACCACCTGATGCTCCACTACCACTACCATCATTACCAGCTGACAATGAACGCCCACGACGACCTCTTGCACCAGACTTCCTCATTGTTTTAAAATCTTAACCAAAGTAACTTTATTTGTTGCTGTCAAACAACTTACACGGTGAGCTATAACTTCAGTATGATTTCAATATCCCTTAACAGGTTGGTGAGACCACAAGGAAAATCAGGCACAATGTTACACACTCTGTTTTCTGTGGCACAAAATCACAGAGATGACACACACGCAGGACTGTCACTCAAGCACTAATGTCAATATTAATCTCCCACCTAATTTATTTTTTTTTTTTTCTCAGGGAGACTTTAGAAACCAAATAATATTAAAAAAAAAAAAAAAAAAAAAAGGCTTTCTATGGCCCACAATTAGAGAGAGAGAGGTGGCACACCCAGGAGTCAAGACTGGCGCACAAGCTGAAAGGGCAATATTACTCTCCCACTGTTTTTTTAAGTTTTTTTTTTATTATTTTCAGGGAGACTTTAGAAACCAAATAATATAAAAAAAAAAAAAATAGGCTTTCTATAGCCCACTGAATGAGAGAGAGAGGTGGCACACCCAGGAGTCAAGACTGGCACACAAGCTGAAAGGGCAATATTACTCTCCCACTGTTTTTTTATTTATTTTTTTTTTTTTTTCAGGGAGACTTTAGAAACCAAATAATAAGAAAAAAAAAAAAAAAATAAATAGGCTTTCTATAGCCCACTGAATGAGAGATAGCACACACAGCAGTGGCACACAAGCCCTGACTGAGGCCAATATTTTTCTCCCACTGATTGATGTAGTGTTTTTGTGTTGAGGTAGATTTTAGAACACAAATCAAGGAAAAAAAAAAAAAATGCTTTCTATGGCCCACTGAATGAGAGAGAGGTGGCACACCCAGGAGTCAAGACTGGCACACAAGCTGAAAGGGCAATATTACTCTCCCACTGTTTTTTTATGTATTTTTTGTTTTTTAAGGGAGACTTTAGAAACCCAATAATATTTAAAAAAAAAAATAAATAGGCTTTCTATGGCCCACTGAATGAGAGGGAGAGAGGTGGCACACCCAGGAGTCAAGACTGGCACACAAGCTGAAAGGGCAATATTACTCTCCCACTGTTTTTTTATGTTTTTTTTTTTTTTTTCAGGGAGACTTTAGAAACCAAATAATATTAAAAAAACAAAAAAAAAAATAGCCTTTCTATGGCCCACTGAATGAGAGAGAGAGGTGGCACACCCAGGAGTCAAGACTGGCACACAAGCTGAAAGGGCAATATTACTCTCCCACTGTTTTTTTATGTATTTTTTGTTTTTTAAGGGAGACTTTAGAAACCCAATAATATTTAAAAAAATAAATAAATAGGCTTTCTATGGCCCACTGAATGAGAGGGAGAGAGGTGGCACACCCAGGAGTCAAGACTGGCACACAAGCTGAAAGGGCAATATTACTCTCCCACTGTTTTTTTATGTTTTTTTTTTTTTTTTCAGGGAGACTTTAGAAACCAAATAATATTAAAAAAACCAAAAAAAAAATAGCCTTTCTATGGCCCACTGAATGAGAGAGAGAGGTGGCACACCCAGGAGTCAAGACTGGCACACAAGCTGAAAGGGCAATATTACTCTCCCACTGTTTTTTTATGTATTTTTTGTTTTTTAAGGGAGACTTTAGAAACCCAATAATATTTAAAAAAATAAATAAATAGGCTTTCTATGGCCCACTGAATGAGAGGGAGAGAGGTGGCACACCCAGGAGTCAAGACTGGCACACAAGCTGAAAGGGCAATATTACTCTCCCACTGTTTTTTTATGTTTTTTTTTTTTTTTTTCAGGGAGACTTTAGAAACCAAATAATAAGAAAAAAAATAAATAAATAAATAGGCTTTCTATAGCCCACTGAATGAGAGATAGCACACACAGCAGTGGCACACAAGCCCTGACTGAGGCCAATATTTTTCTCCCACTGATTGATGTAGTGTTTTTGTGTTGAGGTAGATTTTAGAACACAAATCAAGGAAAAAAAAAAAAATGCTTTCTATGGCCCACTGAATGAGAGAGAGGTGGCACACCCAGGAGTCAAGACTGGCACACAAGCTGAAAGGGCAATATTACTCTCCCACTGTTTTTTTATGTATTTTTTGTTTTTTAAGGGAGACTTTAGAAACCCAATAATATTTAAAAAAATAAATAAATAGGCTTTCTATGGCCCACTGAATGAGAGGGAGAGAGGTGGCACACCCAGGAGTCAAGACTGGCACACAAGCTGAAAGGGCAATATTACTCTCCCACTGTTTTTTTATGTTTTTTTTTTTTTTTCAGGGAGACTTTAGAAACCAAATAATATTAAAAAAACCAAAAAAAAAATAGCCTTTCTATGGCCCACTGAATGAGAGAGAGAGGTGGCACACCCAGGAGTCAAGACTGGCACACAAGCTGAAAGGGCAATATTACTCTCCCACTGTTTTTTTATGTATTTTTTGTTTTTTAAGGGAGACTTTAGAAACCCAATAATATTTAAAAAAAAAAATAAATAGGCTTTCTATGGCCCACTGAATGAGAGGGAGAGAGGTGGCACACCCAGGAGTCAAGACTGGCACACAAGCTGAAAGGGCAATATTACTCTCCCACTGTTTTTTTATGTTTTTTTTTTTTTTTCAGGGAGACTTTAGAAACCAAATAATAAGAAAAAAAATAAATAAATAAATAGGCTTTCTATAGCCCACTGAATGAGAGATAGCACACACAGCAGTGGCACACAAGCCCTGACTGAGGCCAATATTTTTCTCCCACTGATTGATGTAGTGTTTTTGTGTTGAGGTAGATTTTAGAACACAAATCAAGGAAAAAAAAAAAAAAATGCTTTCTATGGCCCACTGAATGAGAGAGAGGTGGCACACCCAGGAGTCAAGACTGGCACACAAGCTGAAAGGGCAATATTACTCTCCCACTGTTTTTTTATGTATTTTTTGTTTTTTAAGGGAGACTTTAGAAACCCAATAATATTTAAAAAATAAATAGGCTTTCTATGGCCCACTGAATGAGAGGGAGAGAGGTGGCACACCCAGGAGTCAAGACTGGCACACAAGCTGAAAGGGCAATATTACTCTCCCACTGTTTTTTTATGTTTTTTTTTTTTTCAGGAAGACTTTAGAAACCAAATAATATTAAAAAAACCATAAAAAAAATAGCCTTTCTATGGCCCACTGAATGAGAGAGAGAGGTGGCACACCCAGGAGTCAAGACTGGCACACAAGCTGAAAGGGCAATATTACTCTCCCACCGTTTTTTTATGTATTTTTTGTTTTTTAAGGGAGACTTTAGAAACCCAATAATATTTAAAAAAATAAATAAATAGGCTTTCTATGGCCCACTGAATGAGAGGGAGAGAGGTGGCACACCCAGGAGTCAAGACTGGCACACAAGCTGAAAGGGCAATATTACTCTCCCACTGTTTTTTTATGTTTTTTTTTTTTTTCAGGGAGACTTTAGAAACCAAATAATATTAAAAAAACCAAAAAAAAAATAGCCTTTCTATGGCCCACTGAATGAGAGAGAGAGGTGGCACACCCAGGAGTCAAGACTGGCACACAAGCTGAAAGGGCAATATTACTCTCCCACTGTTTTTTTATGTATTTTTTGTTTTTTAAGGGAGACTTTAGAAACCCAGTAATATTTAAAAAAAAAAATAAATAGGCTTTCTATGGCCCACTGAATGAGAGGGAGAGAGGTGGCACACCCAGGAGTCAAGACTGGCACACAAGCTGAAAGGGCAATATTACTCTCCCACTGTTTTTTTATGTTTTTTTTTTTTTTTCAGGGAGACTTTAGAAACCAAATAATATTAAAAAAACCAAAAAAAAAAATAGCCTTTCTATGGCCCACTGAATGAGAGAGAGAGGTGGCACACCCAGGAGTCAAGACTGGCACACAAGCTGAAAGGGCAATATTACTCTCCCACTGTTTTTTTATGTATTTTTTGTTTTTTAAGGGAGACTTTAGAAACCCAATAATATTTTAAAAAAAAATAAATAGGCTTTCTATGGCCCACTGAATGAAAGGGAGAGAGGTGGCACACCCAGGAGTCAAGACTGGCACACAAGCTGAAAGGGCAATATTACTCTCCCACTGTTTTTTTATGTTTTTTTTTTTTTTTTTCAGGGAGACTTTAGAAACCAAATAATAAGAAAAAAAATAAATAAATAAATAGGCTTTCTATAGCCCACTGAATGAGAGATAGCACACACAGCAGTGGCACACAAGCCCTGACTGAGGCCAATATTTTTCTCCCACTGATTGATGTAGTGTTTTTGTGTTGAGGTAGATTTTAGAACACAAATCAAGGAAAAAAAAAAAAATGCTTTCTATGGCCCACTGAATGAGAGAGAGGTGGCACACCCAGGAGTCAAGCCTGGCACACAAGCTGAAAGGGCAATATTACTCTCCCACTGTTTTTTTATGTATTTTTTGTTTTTTAAGGGAGACTTTAGAAACCCAATAATATTTAAAAAAAAAAAAAAATAGGCTTTCTATGGCCCACTGAATGAGAGGGAGAGAGGTGGCACACCCAGGAGTCAAGACTGGCACACAAGCTGAAAGGGCAATATTACTCTCCCACTGTTTTTTTATGTTTTTTTTTTTTTTTTCAGGGAGACTTTAGAAACCAAATAATATTAAAAAAAACAAAAAAAAAAATAGCCTTTCTATGGCCCACTGAATGAGAGAGAGAGGTGGCACACCCAGGAGTCAAGACTGGCACACAAGCTGAAAGGGCAATATTACTCTCCCACTGTTTTTTTAGGTATTTTTTTTTTTTCAGGGAGACTTTAGAAACCAAATAATATTAAAAAAAAAAAAAAAAAAAAAAAAAAAAAATAGGCTTTCTATAGCCCACTGAATGAGAGATAGCACACACAGCAGTGGCACACAAGCCCTGACTGAGGCCAATATTTTTCTCCCACTGATTGATGTAGTGTTTTTGTGTTGAGGTAGAATTTAGAACACAAATCACGGAAAAAATAAATAGGCTTTCTATGGCCCACTCAGTGAGAGATGGCACACACAGGGATGGCACTGTAGCAGAAATGCCAATCTTAATCTCCCACAAAAAAAACAAAAAAAAAACAGGGACTGTCCTACAATTACTATCTCCCTGCAGTAATCTAAGCCAGGTATGGCAGGCAGCAATAGGAGTGGACTGATGCACAAATTAAATAAAAAGTGTGGACAAACAAAAAAGATAGCTGTGCAGAAAGGAAGGAACAAGAGGATATGTGCTTTGAAAAAAGCAGTTGGTTTCCACAGTGGCGTACACACAGCAATACAGCTATCACGGAGCCTTCTAGGGCAGCCCAATGAGCTACAGCGCTGAGGGGAAAAAAAAAAAAAATAGCTTCCACAGTCCCTGCACACCGAAGGTGGTGTTGGACAGTGGAAATCGCTGCAGCACAAGCGGTTTGGTGGTTAGTGGACCCTGCCTAACGCTCTCCCTGCTTCTGACGAAGCGGCAGCAACCTGTCCCTAAGCTCAGATCAGCAGCAGTAAGATGGCGGTCGGCGGGAACGCCCCTTTATAGCCCCTGTGACGCCGCAGACAGCAAGCCAATCACTGCAATGCCCTTCTCTAAGATGGTGGGGACCAGGATCTATGTCATCACGCTGCCCACACTCTGCGTTCACCTTCATTGGCTGAGAAATGGCGCTTTTCGCGTCATTGAAACGCGACTTTGGCGCGAAAGTCACGTACCGCATGGCCGACAAGCACAGGGGTCGGATCGGGTTTCATGAGACGCCGACTTAGCCAAAAGTCGGCGACTTTTGAAAATGATCGACCCGTTTCGCTCAACCCTACCCGTTACCTTTACTGACTGATCTTTTTGCTCGCATAAAGGGGGCAAAGTGGTTCACTAAGATCGATCTACGTGGTGCGTATAATTTGGTGCGGATTAAGCAGGGGGATGAGTGGAAGACCGCATTTAATACGCCTGAAGGCCATTTTGAGTATTTGGTAATGCCTTTCGGTCTCGCGAATGCCCCTTCCGTTTTTCAGTCCTTTATGCACGATATTTTCCGTGAATATCTGGATAAATTTATGATTGTGTATTTGGATGATATTTTGATTTTTTCGGAGGACTGGGAATCTCATGTTCAACAGGTCAGGAGAGTTTTTCAGGTTTTACGAGCTAATTCTCTATTTGTGAAGGGCTCAAAGTGTATTTTTGGGGTTCAGAGGATTTCCTTTCTGGGATATATTTTTTCCCCTTCATCTATGGAGATGGACCCTGTTAAGGTTCAGGCTATTTGTGATTGGATACAACCTACTTCTCTAAAGAGTCTTCAGAAATTCTTGGGATTTGCTAATTTCTATCGCCGATTCATAGCGGGTTTTTCTGCCATTGCTAAACCTTTGACTGATTTGACCAAGAAGGGTGCTGATGTTGCTAATTGGTCCTCTGCGGCTGTGGAGGCCTTTCGGGAGCTTAAGCGCCGCTTTTCTTCTGCTCCTGTGTTGCGCCAGCCTGATGTTTCGCTCCCGTTCCAGGTTGAAGTAGATGCTTCCGAGATCGGAGCAGGTGCAGTTTTGTCGCAGAAAGGTCCTGACTGCTCAGTGATGAGACCATGTGCGTTTTTCTCTCGAAAGTTTTCGCCCGCTGAGCGAAATTATGATGTTGGAAATCGGGAGCTCTTGGCCATGAAGTGGGCATTTGAGGAGTGGCGTCATTGGCTTGAGGGTGCTAGACACCAGGTGGTGGTCTTGACTGACCACAAAAATCTAATTTATCTTGAGTCAGCCAGGCGTCTGAATCCTAGACAGGCGCGCTGGTCGTTGTTTTTCTCTCGATTTAACTTTGTGGTCTCATATCTGCCTGGGTCTAAGAATGTGAGGGCGGATGCCCTCTCTAGGAGTTTTGAGCCTGACTCGCCTGGTGATTCCGAACCTACTGGCATCCTGAAGGATGGGGTGATATTGTCAGCTGTCTCCCCAGACCTGCGGCGCTCTTTGCAGGAGTTTCAGGTGGATAGGCCTGATCGCTGTCCGCCTGGTAGACTGTTTGTCCCTGATGACTGGACCAGTAGAGTTATTTCGGAGGTTCACTCTTCCGCGTTGGCAGGTCATCCTGGAATTTTTGGCACCAGGGATCTGGTGTCTAGGTCCTTCTGGTGGCCTTCTTTGTCTCGAGATGTACGTATTTTTGTGCAGTCTTGTGATGTTTGTGCTCGGGCTAAGCCCTGCTGTTCCCGGGTCAGCGGGTTGTTGTTGCCCTTGCCTGTTCCTAAGAGGCCTTGGACGCACATCTCTATGGACTTTATTTCTGACCTTCCTGTTTCTCGTAGGATGTCCGTCATCTGGGTGGTGTGTGACCGTTTTTCCAAGATGGTTCACTTGGTACCTTTGCCCAAATTGCCCTCCTCCTCTGAGCTGGTCCCTCTGTTTTTTCAGAATGTTGTGCGTTTGCATGGTATTCCTGAGAATATAGTGTCTGACAGGGGTACTCAGTTTGTGTCTAGATTTTGGCGGGCGTTCTGTGCCAGGATGGGCATCGACTTGTCTTTTTCGTCTGCATTCCATCCTCAGACTAATGGCCAGACTGAGCGTACTAATCAGACCTTGGAGACTTACTTGAGGTGTTTTGTGTCCGCTGATCAGGACGATTGGCTTGATTTTTTGCCATTGGCAGAGTTTGCCCTTAACAATCGGGCCAGTTCTGCCACTTTGGTTTCTCCATTTTTTTGTAATTCAGGGTTTCACCCTCGCTTTTCGTCCGGTCAATTGGAGTCTTCGGATTGTCCTGGAGTAGATGCTGTGGTTGATAGAATGCATCAGATTTGGGGACAGGTTGTGGACAATCTGAAGTTGTCCCAGGAGAAGACTCAACAGTTCACTAATCGTCATCGGCGTGTCGGTCCTCGTCTTTGTGTTGGGGACCTGGTTTGGTTGTCTTCTCGATTTGTTCCTATGAAGGTCTCGTCTCCTAAGTTTAAGCCTCAGTTTATCGGCCCTTATAGGATTCTGGAGGTTCTCAATCCTGTGTCCTTTCGTTTGGACCTCCCAGCATCTTTTACTATTCATAATGTTTTTCATCGGTCATTATTGCGGAGGAATGAGATGCCGGTTGTTCCGTCTGCTGATCCTCCTGCTCCTGTGCTGGTTGAGGGTGAGTTGGAGTATGTGGTGGAAAAGATCTTGGACTCACGTGTTTCCAGACGGAAACTTCAATATCTGGTTAAGTGGAAAGGCTATGGTCAGGAGGATAATTCTTGGGTGACAGCATCTGATGTTCATGCTCCTGATTTGGTTCGTGCATTCCATAGTGCTCACCCAGATCGCCCTGGTGGTTCTGGTGAGGGTTCGGTGCCCCCTCCTTAAGGGGGGGGTACTGTTGTGAATTCTGTTTGTGGGCTCCCCCGGTGGTGTTTTATGGTATTGCCACTTATTTGCCTTCTTCTATCCTTGATCACCTGTTGACACCCATTAGGGGAGTTTCCTATTTAAGGCTGCTTGGCTGCTGGTCCGATGCCGGCCAACAATGTATCAGTAGCATTCTGTTGCATTCTCCTGCCTCAAGATCCTGTTCAGCTAAGTTGTATTTTGTTTCTAGTTAATGCTATTTTTGTCCAGCTATTTGCAATGTGACTCTCTGTAGCTGGAAGCTCTCGTGGACTGAAATTGCCACTCCAGTGGCATGAGTTGTCACTGGAGTTTTAAAGTAATTTCAGGATGGTGTTTTTGAGTAGTGTTTTGAAGTTGACCGGGAAGTGACTCTTTCCTGTACTTCTGCTATCTAGTAAGCGGACCTCACTGTGCTAAATCTGCTGTTCATCCTACGTATGTCTTTTCCTCTTGACTCACCGTCAATATCTGTGGGGGACTGCTATCTCCTTTTGGGGTTCATCTCTGGAGGTAAGGCAGGCCTGTATATTCCTCTGATAGGGGTAGTTAGATCTCCGGCTGGCGCGTGGTGTCTAGGGCATCGTAGGAAACACTCCCCGGCTACTTCCAGTGTCGTGTCAGGTTCAGGTCACGGTCACTTTAGTTCCCATCACCCGAGAGCTAGTCCGTTGTTATTTAGATTTCCCTGCCATTGGGAAAATCATAACAGAGGAGTAAAAGTCCCCACAGCCTTGTTTCCATGTGCCCTCTGGTCTGGGCAGAAATCAATGGAAGAGCAGTGCGATGCTTGATGGACACCGGCTCACAAGTGACCACCATGCCTGAGAGATATTTCCGCCATCACTTCACAGAGGCGCTACGGCCCGAATGGGGCCCTGTGATCAAACTTATGGCGGCCAATCACTTGCCCTTTCCGGTCGCAGGGGTGGTATGGATGAACATAGAAGTCTGCGGAAAAGACCTCGGGAGGAGAGGAGTGGTACTGGTGGATGGAGAGGTAGCTAAAGACCATACCGTGACCCTGGGCATGAATGTGTTAAAAGACCTCGGAAGCCTCGTTTTCAACGAGTCCCCGGAACAGTTCCTACAACAATGGAGTGATCAAACCCCCCAGAGGAGTGTCTTCCAACAACTGATACGGACCGCCCAGGTCCAGGAAGCATACAGCGACGGAAAAGAACTCGGCAAAGTCGTCGTCCCCGCCTCCGTCAATTGAGTGTTGCCCCCTGGGCAGACAGTGCTTCCCCTGCCTGTACGAGCTGGCATCCCGCTGGAGGGGGTCGAAGTCCAAATTGAGCCCAGCAGAGCCGACCAGCTGCCGTCAGGAATATTGGTCGCACGGTCCCTGGCTACCGTGCGGGATGGAACTGTCCTTGTGCGCTGTATCAATTTGGGGGAGACAGATACAACGTTGCCCCCTAGAAGCGAAGTCGCTCGAGTCCTGGGCCTTCCAGACGAGTTGGTCCCCACTGAGGCGGTACAGCTGACAGCAAGGCCAGAAGACCCGTGGCTGGTGACCGTCAAGGCGGAGGCCTCTCCGGACCCCAGATTAATGCAAGAAGGGTGCCAGATACTGGAACGCATGAGGGCGGAGCTCTCGGAACTTACTCTGCAGCAGGTACCTCAGGTAGAAGCTGTATTGGGGAAATTTCAGGATGCATTCGCCAAAGATGAAGATGACTTTGGACGTACCACAGCCATCACCCACGAGATACCCACCGGGGATGCGGCACCAACCTGGGAACGGTACCGCCAAATACCCCCACAGATGTACCAGGAGGTGAAGGGAATGCTGTCACACATGCTGAAGAAGGGAGTTATACGTGAGAGTCAGAGCCCGTGGGCTGCCCCTATCGTCTTGGTGAGAAAGAAAGACGGGTCCCTGCGGTTTTGTGTGGACTATCGGCGGCTCAACGCTTGCACAGTGCGGGACTCGTACCCACTGCCCAGGATAGAGGAGTCCCTGACGGCACTAGGGAATGCCAGATATTTCTCCACGTTAGACTTGGCCAGCGGCTACTGGCAGGTGCCCATGTCTGAGCAAGACCGCGCCAAGACGGCTTTCATCCTTCCGATGGGACTGTATGAGTTTGACCGGATGCCCTTCGGCCTAGCAAACGCCCCAGGAACATTTCAGCGACTCATGGAGAGATGTCTGGGAGACCTGAACTTTGAAGCCACTTTGATCTGCTTGGATGATATCATCGTCTTTGCCCCCACCTTTGAGGAGCATCTGCAGAGGCTAGAGCAAGTTCTGAGTCGGCTACAGAAGTATGGCTTGAAAGTGAAACCCCAGAAATGCCACCTCTTCCGTACAGAGATTGAATACTTGGGACATGTTGTCTCCGCTGAGGGGGTGAGGCCTTCCCAGGAGAAGATTGCTGCGGTACAAGAGTGGCCAACTCCAAAAACGGTGAAAGATGTGCGTGCGTTCCTGGGACTCACGGGATATTTCAGACGCTTTGTAAAAGACTTTACCCGCCTTGCTAATCCACTCCAGGAGTTGTTGAGGGGAGTGCCCTCTTGCGCCAAAAATAGGAACATACAGTGGGGGAAGCATCAGGAGGAGGCATTCTTGGCTTTGAAGAAGGCTTTGACGGAGGCCCCCATGCTGGCCTACGCTGACTTCACACAACCGTTCATCTTGCACACTGATGGGAGCCTGCAGGGCCTCGGGGCTGTACTGTCGCAGATGCAGGACGGGAAAGAGCGCATCATCGCATACGCCAGTCGGTCTCTGCATGACTCAGAAAGGAATCCAGAAAACTACAGTTCATTTAAGTTGGAGCTGTTTGCGCTGGTGTGGGCAATGACTGAGAAGTTCGCGGAATATCTGGCTGGCTCAGAAGTTCATGTACGCACCGATAACAATCCGTTGGCCCATCTCGAGAATGCCAAGTTAGGCGCCCTAGAACAACGTTGGGTAGCCCGAATGGCCAAGTTCCGATACAGAATTTCGTATAAAAGAGGAGCTGAGAATGTACATGCGGATGCCCTCTCCCGAGTAAACTATCGCAAACCAGCACCCAGCCAGGATGAAGAACTGGAAGATGTAGAGGTTCCAGGTTTTGGAGAGACTGCCAGGACGGTGGCAGCGGCGCAGGAAATTGAACAGGAAGAGGCCTGTGTGAACTTGCTGGAGCAACCTCGCGATGAGTGGGTCCGAGTACAGCAGGAGGATCCGGAGCTAGCTCAGTTGAGAAAGTGGGTCGTGTCTGAACAAATGCCCAATCGGCAAGAGAGGAGGTCCATGTCACCTGAAGTACTGAAGATGCTACGCCAGTGGGAGAGGCTCGAGTTGCGGGATGGTATCCTGTACCGGAAGGTATTCCTGCAAACAGAACTCAGTCTTGTATGGCAGACAGTGATTCCCTCGTCCATGATAGACCAGGTGGCTAAGGAAGCACATGAGAAAGGAGCACACTTTGGGCCAGAAAAGACTATCCAGTGGTTACAGCGCCTATTTTATCACCCCCACTTAAGGAACACTGTGGATAAAGTATGTCGGCAATGCAGAAGTTGTGAGCTGGTCAAACCACCAGAACAACGAGCTCCCACAGAGACGGTGAGGTCTTCTGGCCCCATGGACCTACTGGCAATAGATTACTTGACAATTGGACCAGCACACCAAGGTTATGAGCATTGTTTAGTGATGATAGACCACTTTACTAAATTTGCCGTAGTGACGCCCACGCGGGACCAGACTGCCGAGTCTGCGGCTCACGCAATCTGCAAACACTTCATCCAGGTGTACGGGTGTCCCAAGCGCATTCATTCTGATCAAGGGGCCTGCTTCCTCGGAAGAGTGATGGAGGAGCTGCACCAGCTGTACAAAATCGATAAGTCCCGGACCACCCCTTATCATCCACAGGGGAATGGGGCTTGTGAAAGATTTAACCACACTCTGATTCAAATGCTGAGGACCCTAGAGGAGGACCAGAAGGCGAAGTGGACTGAGTCCGTCCCTGAATTGGTGTGGGCGTATAACAATCGTAAACACAGCACCACCGGATTCACCCCCTACTCTCTGTTCTTTGGCCGACCCGGGAAGGGACTGGCAGAGCTGGCGCTGGAACCCGAGGAGGACTACCCACGGATGGGGGTGTACTCCTGGGTTCAAGAACATCGTCGTTGGCTGCGGACAATTCAACGTCTAGTGCAGGACCGGCTGCAAGAATTGGAGCATCCCCAGGTAGCTCCTCAAAAGGGGACAGCCCTGCGGCCTGGAGACCGAGTCTTAGTGAGGGAAAAGCGCTCACACAACAAACTAGAGTACCGGTGGGAGAAAAGGCCGTACCGAGTGAAGCGGCGGCTCGGCCAACGGGGGCCCCGTTTATGAGGTCCAGCCCGAAATGGAAGAAGGGACTCCCACCCGCACACTGCACAGGAATATGTTGCGCTCATGTTTGTCTCGAGATCCTGAATTAGTCCAATTGACTCCAGCACCCCCACCGGCGGTGCCGTGATCAATGTAGATGTGGAAGACGAGGAAGACTCCGAATCTCTTCCAGATTCTACCAACGTATCGGAGGAAGCCTCGACTCCTCCCACAGCAGCTGACACCACCACCCCTGCTGGTTTGAGACACTCTGAACGTTCAACGGCTGGTGTACCCCCTGTTCGCTACAATCAGGACGAGTTCATCTGGCAGCAGATTGTGCAAGGACTGGAAGATTGCCAACAGGAACTCCTGAAGATCTCGCCCGTGGAATGGCGAGCAGAAAGATGGGGGGAATGTAAGGAGTTAAAAGCACAAGAAGAGTCTGGGGGCGGTTACCTTCTTGGCTCTGTGCCCGGAACCATTGAGCTGTGCTGCGGGTTCCCTAGGGAGAGACTGATAGACTGGGACAGAAAGGAAGCAGCCACAGGGCGGGAAAGGGACACGCGCAGGAGACAGAGCAGCGTGCAGAGCAGGGTGCAGCTGCGCTTCAGAAGAGATAGAGAGAGAGCTCCCGGTCTGAGGACAAATAGAGAGAGACTGCCCAGAAAGACTGTATCTCGTGAGTACATAAGGCGGACTCTGCTGTGACTGGAGAGGGGCACTTTGAGACCCGTTTTAGAGACTATGACACCCTGGTCCCCGCGGTATCAGTACAGAGACTTAACAATACAGAGCCCCTGTTTTCCTGGTACAGAGACTTAACATTGCGGAGCCCCTGTTTTCCTGGTACAGAGACTTAACATTGCGGAGCCCCTGTTTTCCTGGTATAGAGACAACAGTGCGGAGCCCCGATTTCCAGGTTGTGCTGTAAAAGTTAAAGACTCAGAGCCTGTGCATACCACATTAACTCCCGAAACCCCAGGCAGCAGGCTCTCAGAGACTACTCTGCCCACGGACAACAGAGGGACGTCAAGTGCCACTGTTTCTCGGCGCCTACGTTGGAGAAGACGACCCTCCAAGCAAGTCATCTTCAGACTGATAAGTGTTCTTTTCTCAAGGAATCCTGCTTAATTCGGTTATATTGTTTAACTCCCGTATTTTTGCATTGTTTTATTGTTAGTTATTTTGCATTGCTTCTTCCCTGCGAGGAGAACCATATCCCTGTTATTAAACCCCTCAACTGTTGGTCTGTCTGTTCCGTGGTGACATACTCAGTACCTGCATTCTATTACATGAAATACAGAGGGGATGTGAACCTGACCAGAAAAATGCAACCCTCAAGGTATTCAGTGCACCTGCAGATCAGCATAGAGCGAGGCGAAACCTGGGAACCCGTCGGAGGAGACACACCTGTCTGGTCGTCTCATTATAACCCCCATCAATAACTAATCAGTATAATGTAGCACACTTCACATTGCTTTTGCTTGTTATACGTTGACAGTTTCTCAGGGGAAAAAAGGAAAGTTCACAATATAGACAAACAATTAGTCTACAATCCCACTGAGGGTTTTTTTTCCCAGAAGTTCAAAAGCTAAGAGTTTTCAAGCAGGAGATTCTTCAGTGAAAAATGCTTTTTTCGAGGGGGAAAGTGGAGGTAGTTTGGAAGATTTCTACTTTTTCTGTAGCAGTTTTGCTTGTAGATGCTGTGGAAGATTTTTTTTTTTCTGAAGAGTTTTTTTGCAGACTTTTGATTAGACAATGTTTAGAGTTTTTTTTCAAAATCCACTTCAAAGAAGGGCCATGATTTTCCTTTTTATCTCTGTAGTTTTTCAAGTCCTCATCAAGGGAACAAAAAAAACCAAAACAAAAAATCAATTTCTCACAAACAGAAAAGTGAAATTGCAACAAAAATGAATTGTAAGAGATTTCCAAGTGTTTTTTTTTTTAAATTTAGGAGCATTTTGGAGAGTTTCTATTTTAAAAACGCAGCAAAAAAATTCAGTATGCACCCCCACAGCTATGTTCACACTGAGCTTATTGGGGCGAGTGGGCTTGGAATAAAAACAGCAGAAACTCCAAAACTGACCTGTGATGCGTGTTTCAATTCGTAACCTCAAGCTCTTGGAAATCCCATGAGTTTTTCAAGCAGAAGACACATCAGGAAACTCTGGAGGTTTTTTTTCTTGAATCATCTTTTGTGTCATTTTTTTTTTTTTGGTCGTTGCCAGGGCGTTTTTTGACCAGTTTTAGCCACCCAGTGATTTTTCATAAAGTTTTTCCATTGTGTTAGTCTTTGTTACTGTAGTTTTTTCACCTTTGAATAATGAAGAAACATATATCATTTTTTTAAGCAAAAAGATAGCAAAATGCTCGATTAAAAAAAGGCTAGTTGTCTTTTGAGCTTTCCCATAGACTTGTATCGTAAAGTGCATCGTGTCTTCCAAGCAGAAAATGACAGAAACTACCAGTTGCTTCCTTTAAGCGCTTGAAATTTTTAGAAACCTAAAGTAAAGTGGTTAAAAGTGGGGATGAGCGGAGACGTAGAAGTTCAGTTCTGGTACCAGACACAAACTTTGGAATAAAGATCGGTTTGCATACCAGAACTGTATCCAAATTTGAACCAGAACCTGAACCCCATTGAAAAGAATGGGAACCCAAACTTTTGGCTGGAAAATTAATTCTTTTTTTTCTCTGACTTGTCTCGGAGCTCTGAACATTGCAATGGACTTCTAGGAGAAGTCCGTGTTCAGCATTTAGCACCAGACCTTGAGGCTATGTGCACACGTTGTGGATTAGGCTTAGGAATTTCTGGTGCGGATTCTGTCTTTCCTGGCAGAAAACGTACCTGCGTTTTTTTGTGCGGTTCTGCAGCGTTTTTTTGTGCGTTTTTGCTGCGGTTTTCTTGTTGATTTGCTGCGTTTTTTACCCCTGCGGTTTTCTATAATGGAATGGGTACAAAAACGCTGCAGATTCACAAAAAAGAAGTGACATGCTACTTCTTTTAAACCGCAGCGGATTTTCCGCAAAGTGTGCACAGCATTTTTTTTTCTCGTTGATTTACATTGTACTGTAAATCAATTGCGGATCTGCAGCGTTTCTGCACTGCAAAAAAACGCTGCGGATCCGCAGAGAATCCGCAACGTGTGCACATACCCTTAATGTCTGGTACAAATCCCAAACTTTTGGCTGCCGTCACACTAGCAGTATTTGGTCAGTATTTTACATCAGTATTTGTAAGCCAAAACCAGGAGTGCGTGATAAATGCAGAAGTGGTGCATACTAGGGTTGAGCGACTTTTATTTTTATAGGATCGGGTCGGGTTTCACAAAACCCGACTTTCTCAAAAGTCGGGTCGAGTGAAATCGGCCGATCCTATAAAAAAGTCGGGGTCGGCCGAAACACGAAACCCAATGCAGTGCAATGGGATACTATGGTTCCCAGGGTCTGAAGGAGAGGAAACTCTCCTTCAGGCCCTGGGATCCATATTTAAGTGTAAAATAAAGAATTAAAATAAAAAATATTGATATACTCACCTCTCCGATGCAGCCTGGACATCGCCGCTGGTAACCGGCATCTTCCGTTCCTAAGAATGGCGCTTGAAAGACCTTTCGATGACGTCACGGCTTGTGATTGGTCGCGGCCGCCCACGTGACCGCTCAGCGACCAATCACAAAGCCGTGACGTAATTTTCAGGTCCTAAATTCCTCATTCTAGGAATTTAGGACATGAGAATTATGTCACGGCTTTTGATTGGTCGCTGAGCGGTCACGTGGGCCGCCGCGACCAATCACAAGCCGTGATGTCATCGAAAGGTCCTTCACGCGCTCATTCTTAAGAAGGAAGGCTGCCGGAAAGAAGCCGAGGGTGAGTATATTCCTATTAGGTATATACTCACCCTCGGACGCGCCCTGTTTCTTTCCGGCAGCCTTCCTTCTTAAGAATGAGCGCGTGAAGGACTTTAGATGACGTCGCGGCTTGTCCATGTGACCGCTCGCGACCAATCACAAGCCGTGACGTAATTCTCATGTCCTAAATTCCTAGAATGAGGAATTTAGGACCTGAAAATTACGTCACGGCTTTGTGATTGGTCGCTGAGCGGTCACGTGGGCGGCCGCGACCAATCACAAGCCGTGACGTCATCGGAAGGTCTTTCAAGCGCCATTCTTAGGAACGGAAGATGACGGTTACCAGCGGCGATGTCCAGGCTGCGTTGGAGAGGTGAGTATATCAATATTTTTTATTTTAATTCTTTATTTTACACTTAAATGTGGATTCCGATACCGATTTCCGATATCGCAAACATATCGAAACTCGGTATCGGAATTCCGATACCAGATTCAGAAGATCGCCGACCTCATGGTCGACCCCACACAGGGGTCGGGTCGGGTTTCATGAAACCCGACTTTGCCAAAAGTCAGCGACTTCTGAAAATGGCCGACCCGTTTCGCTCAACCCTAGTGCATACTGTATGTTTCTGTTATACTTTTCCTCTATTTGTTCCACTCCTGGTTTTGGCTTACAAATACTGATGTAAAATACTGACCAAATACTGCTAGTGTGACGGCAGCCTTTAAGTTCGGATTCTCTCATCTTTGTTTAAAACCCTGAAAAAGAGCAGCTAATTTTTACATTTTTAATAGGTTTTTCATGGAGTTTTCTTGGGGGAATGTGCACATAATATCAGACTCATTTATCAAAACTGTTTAGAAAAAAAAAACCTGTCTTTGATACCTAAAGCAACCAATTAGAACTCCTCTTTTAGCCTATTTTTGTTTTTGCCCTTTTTTTTTTTCATGGCCCATAACTTTATTCTTTTCCATATGAGGACTTGTTTTTACAAGATAGGTTGTAGTTTTGAATGATGTCATTCATTTTACCATATACTGTGCTTAAAAATGGAAAAAAAAATTTCAAGAGAAGTGAAATGGTGAAAAAAAAAATCACAATTTTTCCATTTTTTTTTTTTTAAGTTTTACTTTTCCCGTAAAAAAAATTAGACCATTTTTCATTGTGTCATGGTCAGTTTTTAAATCGTTTTTATTCTGTGTGTCTGTTTTTACCATTCATATTTTATCCTCTTTTTGTCTTTAAAAATCAGATGAAGGTTCTCCAAATGTCTTCTAGAAATATGTACAGGACAGAGAGAATACAGATGTCATCCACTGAGATCGCTCCATACAGATCAGGTGTCATCCACTGACAGCAGCGACTGGAGCAAGCTTCAATTGCTGCTGTTTAACCACCTAAATGACACTGTTATTTATTTTAAAGCACAAAATTATACAGTAAAAAAAAATACATGCACATGGAGATTCATGTTCTCTGGTCATTTTTACTGTGCAATGAATGCTGTAAAAACAAAACTTCACTAGGGTTTCTTTTTCCTGTTTTTCAGAACATTAGATGGTCAAATGAATTGTGTTATTCAAAACTACAACTCAGCAAAAGTTAAGCTCCTACAATGTTGTCGGTGGCAAACTAAAAAGTTATGGCTCTAGGAAGAAGAGAAGTAAAATCTGAAAATGCAGAAATGGAAATTGGCGATAAAATTGATGTCCTATCAATTTTTTATATATATATGTTTTTTTTTTTACTGTTTTTACCTGCTCTAGTCAAAATGAAATAAAAATGGCAAATAATTTTTGGAGAGGTCCAAAAATTACTAAAAGCTATAAGCCATTAAATCATCAAGTGTTAAATTACCTGTGAGAATTTTGAACATGTTCAATCTGGCACATTCTGGTTGCATTATGGAAAGAGTAAAGTCACAGACATCTGTCAGGCAATGACCAATGGTTTGAGCAGGTCTTTGCCATGTCCCATGCTTTCACATCCATATTTCCAAATGTCAACTTTTTCTATTTTTGTTTAGTGTAATTACTTTTACCTCTTTCCAAACACACAAGCTTTGGAGTCAGGAAGAGAAGTTTTCGTGCCGTGTTTCATACCGGCTCCACTTCATGCAGTTACACCACACAATGGATGGATTTCATAATGTTATCATTGCTCCCAAGTTCATTTGCCTGGATTATGTTTTTGGAAAGCAGAAGGAAAACATTTGTGTCTTTACTGTGAATGTAGGTGGTTCAGAACGTTCCTTTGTAGGTGTGTAATACAGAATAAGAATGTGAGAGTGTGGAGAGCTGAAAACAACCTCCTAATCAAGCACATTTTAATTACCTTGAACATATTGTATTGTTATTAAAACTTCATTTCATGCATACGTATATATACAAGTATATGAAAAGCAAAAGGACGTAAGTATTAGAGATAAGCCAATCGGTTCTCTGGACCCTGGTCTAGCGTCCATATCGACAATCCATAGTTGCCAAACAAGAGCCCTGTGAACTGTCTCTCGCTCGAATCCCAGCGCCCCTACTGATTTTGACTGTCTGTGTGACCTCAACGTTTCTTACATCAGTACTACTGGGGAGGGAAAGGCAGTTCCCAGTACAAACCCACGAATCACTCAATAAAAATCCAGGCTTAAAAAAGCTAATGCCAAAATGAGCTTTTCTAGATTTTTTTATTTATCACATTTAAAAAAACACTGGGTGAGATATTCACTTCCTTCAGTAAAGGTCCTACTTACAAGACCCATATCCAGAAATACTTTCAGTATATGTTGGTCTTCCTTTGATGCCTTGTACCGAGGGTATATGCCAGATGAACTTGCGAAGAGCCATCAATGAAGGTAGATGGGGATGGTAGGATGGAGCTGCAGGACAGTGAAGTAGCAAGCTGGGTGACAGTTAGGAAGTGGGGCAGAGGGAAGAGTGCCAGGGAGGCTAGTCCTGATCTGGCTCACCCCAATAAGTTTGCTAAGTTGGCAGATGAGGGGGGTGCCAGTACAGGGGTAGCACTGCTGCAGCCAGGCATGTCCTCTGAAAGCCAGAGGAGTGACTGCTCCAGTAAGGAGGGAAATAGGAGAGCAGGGCAGGCCAGACAGGTGCTGGTAGTGGGGGACTCAATTATTAGGGGAACAGATAGGGCAATCTGTCACAAAGACAGGGATCGTCGGACGGTGTGCTGCCTACCTGGCGCTCGAGTCCGACACATCGCTGATCGGGTGGACAGATTACTGGGAGGGGCTGGTGAGGACCCAGCGGTCATTGTGCACATTGGCACAAATGACAAAGTTAGAGGTAGGTGGAAGGTCCTTAAGGATGATTTCAGGGAATTAGGCTGCAAGCTGAAAGCAAGGACCTCCAACGTGGTATTTTCCGAAATACTGCCTGTACCACGTGCCATGCCAGAGAGGCAACGGGAGATTAGGGAGGTTAATAAGTGGCTCAAGAATTGGTGTAGGAAGGAGGGGTTTGGGTTCCTGCAGAACTGGGCCGACTTCTCAGTTGGCTACAGGCTCTACGCTAGGGACGGGCTGCACCTCAATTGGGAAGGTGCAGCTGTGCTGGGGGAGAAAATGGCTAGAAGGTTGGAGGAGTGTTTAAACTAGGGATTGGGGGGAGGGTATTCATTTTATAGGAGGGGAAGATAGTGCAGATAGAGACCTGGGCACAAATAAGGAAGTTGGGGGTGGCGGTGGCATGGGGGGGTGGGGTTAGAACAGCTAATAATTTAAGAAAGAAAAGAGGTACAGAGAGGAACATCAAGTGCATGTATACTAATGCCAGAAGCCTCGCCAACAAAATGGACGAATTAGAACTAATGTTGTTGGAACATAATTATGACAAGGTGGGGATATCTGAGACGTGGCTGGATGAGAGCCATGACTGGGCTGTTAACTTGCAGGGCTATAGCCTTTTCAGAAATGACTGTACAGATAAGCGAGGGGGTGGGGTGTGTCTGTATGTAAAATCGTCCTTAAAACCCATCCTGCGTGATAATATAGGTGAATTTAATGAAAATGTAAAGTCCCTGTGGGTGGAGATAAGGGGAGGGGGAAAAAATAATAAATTACCTACAGGGGGTTTGTTATAAATCTCCAAAAATAATGGAAGGAATGGAGAATATCCTCGTAAAGCAAATAGATGAAGCTGCGACTCAAGGAGAAGTCATTATTATGGGGGACTTCAACTACCCTGAATTAGATTGGGGAACAGAAACCTGCAGTTCCAGTAAAGGTAATCGGTTTTTGACAACTATGAGAGACAATTACCTTTCACAACTGGTTCAGGACCCAACAAGAAGGGGGGCACTGCTAGACCTAATATTAACCAACAGGCCAGACCGCATATCAAATATAAGGGTTGGGGGTCACTTGGGGAATAGTGATCACAAAATAATACGTTTTCATGTCTCCTTTAATAAGATGTGTAGTACAGGGGTTACAAGGACACTAAACTTCAGGAGGGCAAATTTCCAACGGATGAGAGAGGATCTTGGTGCAATTAACTGGGACAATATCCTGAGACATAAAAGTACACAAAGAAAATGGGAGACGTTTATTAGCATCCTGGATAGGACCTGTGCACAGTATATACCGTATGGGAATAAGCATACTAGAAATAGGAGGGAACCAATATGGCTAAATAGAGCTGTAAGGGGCGCAATAAGTGACAAAAAGAAAGCATTTAGGGAATTAAAGGAAGTAGGTAGTGAGGAGGCATTAAATAAATACAGAAAATTAAATAAATTCTGTAAAAAGCAAATCAAGGCAGCAAAGATTGAGACAGAGAGACTCATTGCCAGAGAGAGCAAAAATAATTCCAAAATATTCTTTAACTACATAAATAGTAAGAAACTAAAAAATGATAGTGTTGGCCCCCTTAAAAATAGTCTGGGTGAAATGGTGGATGAGGATGAGGAAAAAGCCAATATGCTAAATGACTTTTTTTCATCAGTATTTACAAAAGAAAATCCCATGGCAGCCAATATGACTAGTGATAAAAATTCCCAATTAAATGTTACCTGCTTAACCCATCAGGAAGTACGGCGGCGTCTAAAAATCACAAAAAATGACAAATCTCCGGGCCAGGATGGGATACACCCCCGAGTACTGCAGGAATTAAGTACAGTCATTGATAGACCATTATTTTTAATCTTTAAAGAGTCCATAATAACAGGGTCTGTACCACAGGACTGGCGTATAGCAAATGTGGTGCCAATATTCAAAAAGGGGACAAAAACTGAACTCGGAAATTATAGGCCAGTAAGTTTAACCTCTACTGTGGGTAAAATCCTGGAGGGCATTCTAAGGGATGCTATACTGGAGTATCTGAAGAGGAATAACCTCATGACCCAGTATCAGCACGGGTTTACTAGGGACCGTTCATGTCAGACTAATTTGATCAGCTTCTATGAAGAGGTAAGTTCCGGACTGGACCAAGGGAGCCCAGTGGATGTAGTGTATATGGACTTTTCAAAAGCTTTTGATACGGTGCCACACAAAAGGTTGTTACATAAAATGAGAATAATGGGGATAGGGGAAAATATGTGTAAGTGGATTGAGAGCTGGCTAAGGGATAGGAAACAAAGGGTGGTTATTAATGGAGCACACTCGGACTGGGTCGCGGTTAGCAGTGGGGTA
Organism: Ranitomeya variabilis; assembly: GCF_051348905.1. Taxonomy (NCBI): domain Eukaryota; kingdom Metazoa; phylum Chordata; class Amphibia; order Anura; family Dendrobatidae; genus Ranitomeya; species Ranitomeya variabilis. The sequence goes on from NC_135235.1 coordinate 616,106,559, forward strand.
CCACAGGGGTCAGTATTGGGCCCTCTTCTTTTTAACATATTTATTAATGACCTTGTAGGGGGCATTCAGAGTAGAATTTCAATATTTGCAGATGACACTAAACTCTGCAGGGTAATCAATACAGAGGAGGACAATTTTATATTACAGGATGATTTATGTAAACTAGAAGCTTGGGCTGATAAATGGCAAATGAGCTTTAATGGGGATAAATGTAAGGTCATGCACTTGGGTATAAGTAATAAGATGTATAACTATGTGCTTAATTCTAAAACTCTGGGCAAAACCGTCAATGAAAAAGACCTGGGTGTATGGGTGGATGACAAACTCATATTCAGTGGCCAGTGTCAGGCAGCTGCTACTAAGGCAAATAAAATAATGGGATGCATTAAAAGAGGCATAGATGCTCATGAGGAGAACATAATTTTACCTCTATACAAGTCACTAGTTCGACCACACTTAGAATACTGTGCACAGTTCTGGTCTCCGGTGTATAAGAAAGACATAGCTGAACTGGAGCGGGTGCAGAGAAGAGCGACCAAGGTTATTAGAGGACTGGGGGGTCTGCAATACCAAGATAGGTTATTACACTTGGGGCTGTTTAGTTTGGAAAAACAAAGGCTAAGGGGTGATCTTATGTTAATGTATAAATATATGAGGGGACAGTACAAAGACCTTTCTAATGATCTTTTTAATCATAGACCGGCGACAGGGACAAGGGGGCATTCTCTACGTCTGGAGGAAAAAAGGTTTAAGCATAATAACAGACGCGGATTCTTTACTGTAAGAGCAGTGAGACTATGGAACTCTCTGCCGTATGATGTTGTAATGAGTGAGTCATTACTTAAATTTGAGAGGGGACTGGATGCCTTACTGGAAAAGTATAATGTTACAGGGTATATGTATTAGATTCCTTGATAGGGCGTTGATCCAGGGAACTAGTCTGATTGCCGTATGTGGGGTCGGGAAGGAATTTTTTTCCCCATGGTGGAGCTTACTCTTACCACATGGGTTTTTTTTGTCTTCTCCTGGATCAACATGTTAGGGAATGTTAGGTTAGGCTATGGGTTGAACTAGATGGACTTAAAGTCTTCCTTCAACCTTAATAACTATGTAAGTCACAGCAGATTGGTTAAAGTAAATCCAAACCCAAAAGTAAACGTGTTGGAAGCTCTAGCTTCATGGCAGAAAGCCCCAAATTTGGGCAGAGACCATGTTTTTGCCAGGTAGAGCTTGTATCAAGTGGCGGCCTCACCACCCGGCACACCCGAGCAAGTGTCGGAGCCCTGAACAAATGGGGGTCCCACTTGCCAACCGTCCGCGAGGCTTGCCACTTGCTGATTGTCGCACTGTACCCCACTTTGCCAGGAACTTTTGCAGGAACTCTGGCGCCCCTGCCTGGTAGTTCTCCTTGTTCCAAGAGTTCAATATTGAAGTCCGGAGGCTATGAACACACCGGTCAAAAGTGAGGTAGCTATTAGGGGATGCTACCTTCCTGAGGCTCAGCAGCACCCTGGGGGGAAGTGCTCAGGTGTCTGGCCCCTGCCAGTGGCTATCTATCACCTGGATATGCACATATCCCCCGCTCTCATCATCCAAGATGTCAAACAGGGTGTGCAGCCTGTGGAGGAAGGCACGGGGCAGCCCGTCTGTGCTGGGGGCATATTCCATGTACCTTGAAACCTAGGAGAAGTGCACAAACAGTGAGTGAGTGAGTGAGTGAGTTCAGAGTGAATGGACCCAAGCGTGAAGTCTCAATGTGCTCCTCCTGCTCACCGTTCATTGGGTAGAAAGCACCTCAGCTCGACACTGATTGGTCAGAGCGCGGTGGAGGCTCAGTTTGATTTTAGAATAGGAGAGTTCTAATCGAATGGAATCCATAGCTCAGAACACAGAGGATTAGTCACACTGACCCACCAATCCAGCACAGAGGATCAGGCACTGACCCACCAATCCGGCACAGAGTATCAGTCATTAACCCACCAATGAGGATCAGTCGCTGATCCAGCTATCCAGCACAGAGAATCAGTCACTGACCCACTAATTCAGCACAGAGTATCAGTCACTGACCCAGTGATCCGACACAAAGGATCAGTCACTGACCAGTGATCAGTCAACATGAGTTTTGTAATTGGCACTGTTTCTTTAAAAACACAGCTGTGTTCTTGGAAAAGCTGGGTGACAATCAATATGGTTGCCATTACGGTGTCTACAGAAGTTGTCACCCAGCTTCTTCCATCATGAATAAAATACACAATGAGTAGTGAAAACTGACACAGACAGAGAGCACAAGAACTTGCTGGATATAATTTATTTGATTCTTGCTGTGGGATAGATATGCCGATGTAACACAGCTGAACTTGTCATCTGGTGATGTTACACAGGACTGCAGATAAACCTACTGCTTAGAGTGCACAAACATAAGTGGCTGGTCCTAGACTGCCCAAACTACATGCAACTGTAGCAAACCCTCAGAAGTATTCATACTGGACAGGGTTACAGTTTTCCAATGATTTAAAAGGTTCCCATTCACTGGCAGCAAGCAGAGATCTTGACCACTACATGGCTTGCACAATGTGCACCAGCCTTCCATATAGCCAGGTTGCCCCCAATTATCTCACCTTGTCAAATTTACAATAGATATCACTCATGTAATGAAAGAAGTAAAATCTTTGGCATTGTACTATACCTATATTTCTCTGTCGTATCTGGGCATCATGAATTGTAGTATGTGTTACAGGGGCTCACTGGGGCTTTTTTGCCATGGGTGCACAAAAACCAGGAACCAGTCCTGCTCGTACCTAGTATAGTCTATGGGACTGTTCACATGTCCAACTGAGCAAAATTACGTAGACATGTCCAATAGGTTTCTGAAAAAATACCATCTAAGTGCTGTCTGTTTCTCACGCATTGCTAGAGGAAAAGGAGGAGAAACATCTTTTCTTTAGTTTCTCTTCCAAAAAAGACTGATGAAACTGGACCATTTTTCTTGTAAGTTAAAAAACAAGTGTGAACGAACCCTCAGTTGCATAACGTAGAAAAAAAACAGACCCTCTTCGTGACTACTTGCTACAAGGGCTAAGTGGTAAGTGTCACAGGTTTACCACGACAGAGAAGAGCCAGAAGACCTCAACGTCTGATTTCTGCTACTCCTGCATTGATTAGAAGCACTTCACCTTCATATTAAATGGTGTACGTTTATTTTAGCAGTGCAGGGGTTAATTTGCTCAGTTGAGAGCTCCTGGAGCAGTAAGGCTCTCAGCTGTGCACTGGTAGTCACTCCCATTTCCTATATAAGCTGGGTCCTGACTAGCACTCATTGTCAGGGTTAGCTTATGCTGCATGACTGGAGGTTGCTGGTGGTTGTTATAATTCCCTTTCTTCTTCTAGTTTGGTTTAACCCCATCCTCCACTCCCTGGTGCATCCCTCTGTTATATGTGTGAGCATATTTGTATGTTCGGTATTATTCTTTACCCATGTATATTAACTTGTTAGTCTGCTTGGTGTAATATGGTACACTACTACTCCCCTCTTCCCTGGGTTGGGGAAGGGTACAGACTGAGGGCCGATTCAGGGGCTAAGGCAAGGTATGCGGCCCCAGCATCTTCACCATCAGAAGTAATCAGGGCGAGCTAGGACAACCCTAGCGTTAGGGATAGGGAAGGAGCCCTTAGTCCCAGGACACCCAACAACAGAGTCATGACAGTAAGGTTCTGAACTGGAGACCAATTTAGGAGGCTGGACCTTCATAAATTAGGATCCCCTATAATATTATTTGGATAGCCTGGAAAACCATGATAGCAGACTGTAAGCTCGAACGTTGGAGTTTGTTGACTGTAATGCCACCGTGCCGTCATTTCACTTGGACATGGCAGACTATTGGAATTTCACTTCCCAGCACACACCCAAGAGCATTAATAACCGATGGGTGATTTGTTCTTAAAATAACAGTGTTGTACCTGTATCTGACTGTCCATAATGATGGGAATCATGTATTGGTTATCCAACCTGAAACACCTGAAACTGACATAGTTTTCTTTGGCCCCTGCCCAGAGACTGGCTAATTATATTTTATGCCATTCCTCTCTCCTCTTAGCCTTTAATGAAGGTTTTATGAACCTCAAGAATCCAGTGTTTGTTTTAATTAGCGACAATTATTAATTGGTATGCGTTATTATGCAGCTGGGATAACAGGTAGCAAGACGATGTTGCAATAAGACGAGAAACAAAATCAGCTAGTATAAAAAAAACAGTGGGGCCACAATATTCTGGAATCTGATCATTTAAATTCTTTCAAACACTTACAGCGCAAAATTTAAAGGGGTTTTCCAGTTTCACACATCTTCTTCTGGTTAAGAAACCAGTGCTGAAAGCCAATGAGCTACTGTTTTGCCCAAACCTGAACTTCTGCAGTGAATATAGAGCTTCCAGCATGTTTACTTTTGGGTTTGGATTTATTTTAACAAATCTGTGACTTCGTTGATGGTCTCTTCATGGCCAGCATGTTCAATTGACATGTGCCCTGGGTACCAGGCATGCAAGGAAACTTATTATATGCTGAACCAATTTACGTTAAAAAAAACAAAAACGAGCAACCTATAGTTTTCTTACCCTCCCTGAGTCCTTGCTGCTTCTCTGGTTCTGTTATTGTCTGCAGTGCTGACATCACTTTGTGAGCTCAGCGACTCCGAGTGGTTCTTGCTGTCAATTTAAGCAGAGCCACTGAGCTCAGTGATTGGCTGCAGTGGTGTAAACGTGGTCATCGCTGCAGACAATAACTGACAGCAGGAGTACTGGACCTGTGGAGAGTGAGTAGAGAATTGTTTTTTTTTTAAAGAAGCTGCAGGTGGGGGACAGGGGTGTTCTGAAACTGGAAGACCCATTTAAGCCATCCTCCCTGAAACACCCCTAAACCTCTCAGAAATGTCAACACTAGCTGCAATGGTGACTCCCCTTAGCCAGTGATTGGCTCAGCGTCAGCGGACATTTCTGGCTAGCACTGTTTTATCATGACTGGACCAGAAAGCAGGAACCAGGAAAAGATATTGGGTTGAGGGTGAGTTTTAGCTTTGGAAAAAAACCTATTTTTTATCTGATTGATGACTCCTTTTATCACTATAGTTTACTATAAGGAAATGTAGTTGGAGAACATAGCAAATGATTCTTTTAGACTCCCTACTTTATTTTTTAGAAATAATGGAAATAGAAAAAGTAACCATAACCCAGATCAGTGTCATGCATCCAATAAAGGCAAACCATGCAGCTGATATGGTGATTGTGAGTTGGAGGGCTCGATGCTAAATGGCCCGCCCCTTGCCCGTTGTCTTGATTTCAGCAATATCTGCACCTTCAGGGCAAATATGCTGTTTAATACAATGGTGGAACAAGGAGCCATTAGCTCCCCGCTTCACCATTCAGCAGGAGAGTTTTCATGAAGCAGGCGTAGAACCACTCAGCACACATGAGAGCTATTCATCATGGGAACAGGGCTAGATTACTAGTTTTTTATTATTTAGTCAGTGTACTTTTCTGAGTGATGAGGAAGGCACCACACTTAACTACACTGTGGCGGCATCATACTGTAAGGAAGGCACTGCGACGCCATCATAATTTGGGAGGGAATGCACATTGGGGGCATCATACTGTGTTGGGGGCACTGTGTGAGCATCATACAATGTAGAGAGCACTGTGGCAGCATTATGCCATGCTTAAGGGCACTGTTGGGGCATCATACTGTATTACGGGCACTGTGAGGAACATCACCTGTGTAGGAGTACTGAGTTTTATTGTGTGGAGGGGCATAATTGGAACATCATACTACATGGGAAGGCATTATACTTTGTGTGGGTCATGATAGGGGTATTGCGCCACAACACATGTCCCTCTTTTTTGTTTTGAACATCTGGTGAGTATGCACTGCTGTGATAATGGACCGTAAACCCACTTGATCCTGCTTAATTGATTTTTTTTTGGGGGGGGGGGTGCGGAAGAGTGTTGACAAAATCAAGCTTTTGCTATGGCACCCTATGAATTCTACCTACACTCTTCGCTCAGATTTACCAATATGAACCTGTGCATCTTCAATACATTTCATGACATCTGAAGTGACCTCAACAGGTCTACCCTGCTTATCTAGGGGTGAAGTGGGACCCCATGGCTAATGTTGTCCATGAATGAAAACAATTGTATGTGGCAGTTCAGGAAATCCGGTAATGTGATATGCTGGAAGCTTAATAATCGAATTACAAAAAGTGTTCATATTAGCAATTATCAGCTTAGAGACCTCCCAGATCCGACCTCTCTCACAAGCCATGCCAAGTTGTTACTGATATACAGGAAGCTGAGCCTACTGTAATCTGCACACAGTATCATAGGAACGACAAACACCTTCTGTGCTCATCGCACTGGGGTATGATGCATATGTTCATGGGCAGCTTTAGAATAAACAATGTTTGCATCAGGGTTGTCTACAACATGCAGCTGCACCTAGTGAATGGTTCCTAATAGTGAAGAGTGGTAGATTTATGAGGGTACAGTGATAGATATCAAGTACTAAAGTTTGCACCCTTCAAAATTTTGGCAAAATCAGAACTTGATCGAATGTGCTAAGATTGAAGATAAAATTTGCCAAAATTCAAAAGGGCATGAAAAGACTGCAAAAATTTGTCAAAACTTGGTGGCATGCCTCGCAAGGTAGACTCTGTTTGTAACTTGTCAATTGAACCATTAGTTTATTCATCTTGGAGCATTTGCCACTATTTATACGCTGATCTGTCATTCATACTTTTCTGTGCTTTTTTTTTTTTTTTGGGGGGGGGGCACTTTTCCACTTGTCACTTTATGGCACTAGTAAACCTGCAAAGAATTTGTTGTTGGGAGAGGTCATACACAATGGAGAAACAGGAGACAGTGCAGATCTGAACACTGCAGACTGGTCCTATTATTCCCATAAAATCATAGCTTTTCAATATGTCATGGTATTGATAACAATAACAACTCAAGATGTTCTTAGTAATATATTTCAATGGGTGCCATTGGTGCCACTATCTACAACTGATTGGCAGAATGGTACAGAAGTACTGTAGTGGCCTTGGCCCCTTGATGCCTTTTGGATGCACAAAATTTTATATAGGAGCAGCTTTCCGAATAAATTCAAAATCACCTCTTGGCCTTTAGGCACCACTTTCCTATCATGTGCAGTGATCGAAGACTTCTGATCATGCGCAGTGCCCCTCTCTGAAGCTGGGATACTTATGCAGCGCCCCAGAGTCCTGGTCGTTGCAGTACTGTGGCTCCGCCACTATGGGGAGCTATGGTGCGTCTGATGGCACTGAAGGAGTTCATCTGACCAGGTATCACAGACACCAATACATTTCACAGTCGGGCCTCCGGGGGGAGCTAAGGGTTCTATTCACTAGGCCACTCCCCACCATAGTGGGTAAACTGGGGGTCAGGCAGGAAGTTAGATCAGAAAGCTGACTGGGTTGGAACCAGGCAACACCTTGTGGCAGAGGGTGTTGTAGGGGAAGATACAGTAGGGTCTCTGTCAGGGGTGGGATCCTGACAGAGGCTTGGCAACTTGAACGAACATAACGGGACCGTGCCTGCTCCGGGTAGCGGCGGTGCCCAAGGAAGGATTAGAAGCGAGATAGATTGTGCTGAGTGAGAAACGAGATCATGCAAAGGAGAAATACCAGTAGGAGTCGTGCTGTAAGACCGAAGCAACATCCTACTGAGGCGCACTACCGGTGGCCGGAACGCTTAGGGAGTATCATAACATTCAGCTTCAAGCAATACTCCAAACAGCGGCAGGACAGTCAGTCTAAGGCGGGCTGTCTAACTTATATCACCTATGCAGTCTTGGGGGGCAACCTGTGGAGAGGGGCGACTCTAGGGTCCCGGAAGAGCTCCGAGCCTACCCGTCAAACGGGTGCCGTTCCAACCAGAACATCAGGGAGGGACGGAGGATTAGCAGAACATCATCTAATCGAGTTGTGAGGGAACTTAAGAAACAGACACAACAGTTGTGGGGGACTTTCTGTAAGCACAGCAGGGAAGGACCACAACACATAGCGCTAGAAGGAAGGCACCGATTTCCACCTGTGAAGAGAACTCTGGAGGTGCCATTGGACCAGTCGGACATGCGCAGCCTGGTGAACTGTGTTCCGGACTGAGGACCTAGAGATCTTCAGTAAAGAGGTAAAGAGACTGCAACCTGGTGTCCTCGTTATTTACTGCACCGCACCACTACAGCGTCACCACCATCATCCATATCTATTATTCACTGTACGCCCCTCGGCAGGGTCACGGACCGGGCCTAGCCACCGTGACAACCCCAGAGCAGAGACTCAGAGGCCCGGTACCGGGTACCCCTCGGCCCTGCGGCGGTGGGGGGCGCTACACTTACACTTGGCTTTAGAGGATGAATGCAGAAATGGAAAGAAGCCGCACGCATGCGTGAGATATGTATAGTGCTGGCTATGACTCCAGGGCTTGTAAGTTATGTTTTCATGCCCACAGGTGTGTGATAACATGTTAAGTGGGCAAACTAGTCTGGGGACACTAATGCCCAATTGACTGGTCATAGACCTCATTTACACATCATAAACGGACTTTAGAAATACTTTTTCTAAAGATCTATTTATGTGTGTAATGTAATAAAGGGACTGTTAGGCAGGGTATTTAGCTATGTAGACACAACTGCAGGTGGTTCTGGGGGCACGGGGGACCCGACAGGTTCCCTTTCATGTCCCAACAGACACTTGACTTCCATCATCTATATAATGAAGCTATGCCATATTTTACAATTTCCCTGCAACATCCTAGCGGCTCCTGGTAAAATGAAAGTTAGGCTCACCAGGTGAGGTGGATCCTCTAAGCTTCAGGTTCGGGTGTATTCACGAACCCCAGGCGTTGATGCAGCAAACAAAAAGACACACTGACAGCAAGGACTAAGCACACTCAGGAATCTCAGGAACTGCAGGCTGGATGAAGTGGAACCTAGGGAAGGAAGCAAGTAAAAACACAAAGCACCGATTGTGGAGCACACCCAAAATTGGACTAGAGTCTCAATCTCAAGATCTAGATGTGTGTCTAAATGGGTCTCAAATAGGTGTAGGAATATGGTGTCATTAATCCACTCTGGGAAATGTGCAAAACCTGATGCAGAGCACAGCATAGGGCAGCGGACCCAGGGGAAGGAGACAAAGCTTGGAATACCTGGAAGCGGTGTGTAACAATGGAAGACCTTCCACAGTTCTGAAAGTTGACTAATCTGAGAGCAAGCAAATTTTCCTAAAACCTCACAGAAAGCAGCACTTCTGGATAGTTTCTTCAGTGGAAGAGGCATAGTATACCTCAAAGTCACAAAGATTAGTTCAGTGGTGTCATCCATATTTTCATTCAATTCAGTTGAATTATGTCAAAGCTCGTTCTAAGACAAGCATGTACATTGATGTGTTAACCACCAAAAAATGTTGGTGCAACTTCACTCACAAACTTGTGCCCTCCAGATAGGATGATTCCCCATAAACCATTAGCAATGTGCTATATGTGGAAACAGACAAACTAGTTCCTGTGTCAACAACCCAAATTTCCATCTTTCATCCAGCTTTGCCATTGCTCTCACATGGGCCAAGAATTACCTGCCAAGCAATAATGCCAAGGGCATACTGTTTTGTATGACTCTTGCTTCCTTGGCAAGAGCTCCTATTTGACACTGCCTCGTTCTATAGCTCTGGGTCGTTCTGCTTGCATTCTTAGAAGATGACGGTCATTGGGAATCTGCCTGCTCAATGAGTGTTCTCGCTCTTAGCAATTAAAAAATAGTTTGTGATCTTCCCATGGGAAATGAAGGCTGTGAAACTCCGCAAGAGCACTTCTTCCATTACCAAAGGCAATAAGCATTTTCCCTTTTTTAAGCTACTTTCTGGGTTACTACAGCATTGTGTGGTAGGTAACAATCCCCAGGCTTATAGTCTACCTATGGGTGGCATGTTCTAATATATACACTGCACATTAATAAAAAAAAAGTCATGCTCTCACGATTTGGAAAATTTGTCTCCCTTCACACATATTACAGTTCTATCGATTGGGAAAGTATGCAGCTAGTAATAAAGTAGTTATACAGTATGTACTGTACATGACGAAAGACGATTCCCATTGATGTGACTGAATCTTATGATGTTACGTTGGATGAGATTACAATTGTTTCAATGCAGGACAGTGAGTCTGATCTGCTATGATGACTCACTGACAGGTTCCTCAAACCATTGCTCAATTTTCGGCATTGGCGCTTTCCTACTTGACAGCTGTTCTTAATACCTGCACTCGCTACCTCCATCATCTTTCCTGTGCTCCTCTTTTTCACTTCTTCTGCATCAAAACCAACCACCAATAAAGGGTTTGTCCCATCATGGACATTTATCTCATATCTGCAGGTCCAAACCAGTAGGACTCTTAGGCCCATCTGATGTCATTGTCTGCAGGGAGTTGGAACCGCAAGCGCAGCTCTTCTTCTCCATTTGTGCAGCCGCCTCTCCATTCCAGGTGGTACATGCCAAGGTCCCTCTCTTGAGGTAATACGCAAAATTTAATTGGAATATGACATAAATGTCCCAGATGGGAATACTCCTTTAAAGAGGACCTGTCACTTGCCATAAGCATGTAATTTATTTTTACCTGGTGTAAATGCCGCTGTTCTCCTGAATCTGGTGTTTTTCTTTGGTTTCTGTGCCTCTCCATTCCTGAGACCTGGCACCATCTTTATATATAAATATTACTATAGTCTTGTTAGCCAGGAAGGAGTGGTCCTCAGGTCTTTTTTATTATTGTATTTTTATGACCACACCCACTTGGGAAACAATACAGGGGAGAGAGGACCATATCTCAGGAACGGAGATATGCAGAAACAAATGAAAAACAACATCGGATTCAGGAGAACAGTGGCATTTTTACCAGGTAAAAAAAACAACGTATTTATGGAAAGTGAAAGACAGGTCCTCTATAAGCTCCATAAAAAAGTTGGTGCATGTAAATCTAAAATAATTGTGTAGAGACTCAGTTGTTACAGGACATGCTTTTTTTAAGGACAGGGAGATAAAATTTGCTGATTGATTGAAACTGTCTATTCCCTTTACAAAAGATGTTATGCAGCAGCTGGAATTTTTAGTATAGGATACACCTATATACACAGTTGCAGAAGAGCTTTTGACAAACGAGAGCTTCAATCTCCATCCTACTTTTCAATACTGGACTTATTTTTCCAATGTGCAGGAAATAATTGCTTAATTAAATGCTTATTTAGTAAAAGCCTCAGCACATAGTAGCGTTCACCCATGGTAAAGTGCAAAGAGGACCCAAATGATCACAAGATACAGATTATAAACTTTTGCTGGCATCATGGGTCTAATCAATGGAGGGCCAAACATTAGGACACCATACGTTTACTAGTACTCGCCTATCTTTTAATTCATTGGTCAGGCTCTCATGGGGTCAGGTCTCCAAATATCAGATGGTAAATACTGTGTAATAGGTTTTTTGGGTGGGAAAATACCTTTAAGGAACTAAATGATCCAACTTTATATCACCAATGTGTAAAAATAACTTTCTCTTTAATATTTAGGTGGCAGCAATAATTGTAACCAAAAGCTTCTTAGAATTAGTCTTTCATATTGAAGTTTTCCATTAATCCAGACGTATTGATGTACGCTACCATGTATATAAATTATTTGTAGTATTCAAGGGGGTGTCCAGATTGGAAAAACAATTCAGAGTTCATAAAGGGAGATCTTCTGTGCTGGATCCTTCTCTCTTAGAGAAGAACAGCTACATGAAGCATCTTTCTTTGTGGAGGACCTGTCCGACATTACACCTGCAGCGCCCCAGAGTCCTGGTCATTGCAGTACTGATGCTCCGCCGCTAAGGGGCGCTATGGTACGTCTGATGGCACTGAAGGAGTTCACCTGACCAGGTATCATAGACACCAATACACTTCACAGTCTGGCCTCCAGGGGGAGCTAAGGGTGCTATATATTAGGCCACTCCTCACAATCTGGTAAAACTGGGCGTTAGATAGGAAGTTAGTGAGAAGCTGACTGGGTTGGAACCAGGCAACATCCTGTGGCAGAGGGTGTTGCAGGGGAAGATTCAGGGGGGTCCCTGTCAGGGGTGGGATCCTGACAGAGGCCTAGCGAACCGAAAGAACATTACGGGACCGCGCCTGCACGTCATTGCGGCGGTACCCCAAGAAAGGACAAGAAGCGAGGTTTATTGTGCTGAGTGAGAAACAAGATCAACGCAACAAGGAGAAATACCAGTAGGAGTCGTGCTGTAAGACGAGGCAACATCCTACTGAGGCGCGTAGCCGGTGGCCGGAACGCCGAGGAAGTATTGTGCTCCAGGCCTTACTTCAAACCTACGGCAGGACAGTCAGTTCTAGGTGGGCTGTCTCACCCAAAATCACCTAAGCAGACACAGGGGGCAACATCTGGAGAGGGGCGACTCTAGGGTCCCGGAAGACCTCCGAGCCTACCCGTCATACGGGTGCGTCCTAGCCATATCATCTGGGGGACGAAACAGAACATCATAATCGAGTTGTGAGGGAACTTCAGAAACAGACACAACAGTTGTGAGGACTATCCCGTAAGCACAGCAGGGAAGGACTACAACACACAAGCGCTAGAAGGTAGGCACAGATTTCCACCTGCAAAAGGAACTCTGGAGGTGCCATCGGACCGGCCGGACTCACGCAGCCCGGTTAACCGTATTTCGGACTGAGGATCCTGAAGCCTTCAGTAAAGAGGTAAAGAGACTGCAACCTGGTGTCCTTGTTATTTACTGCGACCGTCACCACACTACATCATCACATTCTCAACTTTCACTGGACGCCCCTCAGCAGGGTCACGGACCGGGCCTAGCCACCGTGACAACCCCAGACCTGAGACACAGAGGCCCGGTACCGGGTACCCCTCGGCCCTGCGGCAGTGGGGGCGCTCCAACTTGGCATCACGAACAGGATCTACTTAAGCCTGAAGAATCAGGTCATGTGTGCCTTGGAACTGTGATTTTTTGTGCTTGGACTGTGACTTATTGCAAAGACTGTGGATTGCCACTTGCCGCCAAAAGTTCCCGCCAAAACTGCCGCCATTACAGCGCTAAGGAGAGCGCAGGAGAAGAAGAAGAGCGTGGAAGTGGGCGTGAACAAGCTGAAGAGCGCGAAAGACAATGGCCGCCCAGTCTAAATATTTCGGCCCCTTGAGGCCGTGTCCGTCAGCAGCCGAGATCCGCCTCCTGATCCTCAATGGTGGGCAGAGACAAAGAAAACGAAACCGCCCACGGAGGAGAGAGCGGGAAAAGGACAAAGAGGAAGTGAGCCATGTGGAGGACGCCATGGCGAGCCACCCGGAGCCGGGGTGTGGGGTCAGAGCAGAGGACTCCCCCAGCCACCTGGAGGGGCACCGCAACCAGGCCTCCACCGCTGATGCTGAATTCCTGCAGGCTGGAGTGGACGAGCTCAGCGACCGACCCCGGCGGACGCAGCTGAGCACTGAGGCCGGGTGGAAGAGGATCTTCATCGGGAGCCTCACCAGACGCCTGTCGGCAGCCTCATCTGGTCCGGAGCAGGAAAGAAGTTCCAGCGCTCTGAAGCCAGAAAGCAAGGCCCTGCCGGAAAGCGGGATGCTGCAAGCAGAGATGACAACATCGCCGCACAAGGCCCCGCAACCAGTGTTCCAGACCCCAGCGGAGACGGAGCAGACCGGCACCGTAGGGACCGCATCTGAAGCAGGTATGAAGGACGACCCTGCCCTGACGACCGACACCACTGCAGTGACTGCTAGTGCCACAGCTGCTGACTCCGTTCCAGTGACTGATCTTGCAGCAGCTGCTACCTCTGCTGCAGCAAATGCCCATACTCAAGCTGCGCAGACCTCCATCGCTGCATATGATTTCACCGTACTTGAAAGACGGATTAACGGCGTTTGTCCAGCACTGGGTATTACCCTGGACCTCACTTTTCCCAGGCCAAGAGGGGTTAAGTGCCAGGTGCAGCCCTGGAAGCCGTCCAACTAAACCTCGGAAACCTGAACATGTAAATAGTTAACTGTTTGTTTCCCTGCTTTTTGCTGCTTTAAACCCGACTAGGGTTAACTCTTAAAGGGATCCCTGTTGTGAATTCTATTTTTGGGCTCCCTCTAGTGGTCACAAGCGGTACTGTGTAGTGTTGTCTTTCTGCAGGTTGGCTGCATCAGCTGGTTCATTATCCTTGGTTGGTTTCCTATTTAGCTCACCTGGAGACTCAGTTCCTTGCCTGCTACCAATGTATTCAGTGCTCTTCAGATTCCTTGTGTCTACCTTGCTCCCAGTCTCTCCAAGACAAGCTAAGTTTTTGTTTGATCATTTTTTGATTATCAGTGTTCATTATGTTTTTAGTCCAGCTCGCTAAAATGTGATTTCCTCGCTTGCTGGTTGCTCTAGGGGACTGAGTTTCTCCCCCCACACCATTTTTGGTGTGGGGGTTCTTGAAATCTCAGAGTGGATATTTTGTAAGGGTTTTTTACTGACCGCATAGATTCCCTTTTCTATTTTCTGCTATCTAGTATTAGTGGGCCTCATTTGCTGAATCTGCTTTCACCCCTGTTTATGTGCCTTCCTCTTACCTCACCGTTATTATCTGTTGTGGGCTTCTATATCTTTGGGGATTATTTCTCTGGAGGCAAGAGAGGTCTTTTCTTTCTCTCTAGGGGTAGTTAGTTCCTCAGGCTGGCTAGAGACGTCTAGGATTTTTAGGCACGTTCACCGGCTACTTCTAGTGTGTTTGGATAGGTTCAGATTTGCGGTCAGTCCAGTTTGCCACCTCCCTAGAGCTTGTCCTATGTTTTTTACTTAGCTGGAGTAATTTGTGATCCTCAACCACTAAGGATCATAACAGATCCCTTAGTTTACCCGGAATCCCTATTTTTGCCTTTTTGCTTTTGTTTCTCGTTCATCATTGTTGAAAAGAACTGCTGGATCATGAACACTGCATGATTACAAACTTATTGTAAATAGTTTGCACCTTCTTAAAGGTGCCCTCTACTGGTTTTACAAAGAAAAGGACTCTTTGCGAAGAAACTGTTCTTGGAAACAGCACCGGAGTCCTTGCTATATATGAACTTGCAGCTTGAGGAGTTGCACTACCTCCAAGAGACTTGGTCCCCTCTTAAAGGGGACGTTTACCAATAGCACTTAAAGTCGAATAATGCTTACTTGTCAAAGTTATATGTAGATAGCTAGTTAATTGTAAGAAATGCTTAATAATGTGTTAGAGAATGAGGACAGGAAGTGAACCCATATGGGGTTAGTCGGTGAGTCCTCCTAGGAGCCATACAGAGATGGCTCAGCGATCTTGAACTGAGAGAAGGATGATAAGTTCTATACTGTGTATAGTAGCAGAAAGGCAGTAGGCCCGGATGAGAGATGGGGCGGTTGTTATGGTTTCCAATGGCAAGGAAACATCAGAAGCATAGAATAAATGGACAAGCTCTCGGGTGATGGAAACTAGAGCTGACCGCGATGCTAAACCTACACACCACACTAGAAGTAGCCAGGGGGCATTCCTGCGTTGTCTCTAGATGCCGCGCGCCAGCCGGAGAACTAACTACCCCTGGTAGAAGAAAACTCAGTCCTGGCTTGCCTCCAGAGAATGTCCCCACAGGAGATAGCAGCCCCCCACATATAATAACGGTGAGAGCAGATGAAAAGACACACGTAGTATGAAAGCAGATTTAGCACAGAGAGGCCCGCTAACTAAATAGCAGAAAGATACAACAGAGGACTTCGCGGTCAGCTGCAAAACCCTTCAAAACACCATCCTGAAATTACCTTAACTCATGTGACAACTCATGCCACTGGAGTGGTAATTTCAGCCCAACAAGAGCTTCCAGCTGCAGAGATTCACATAAGTGCAAACTGGACAAAACATACAAAAATAGACTTAAGGACTAAAGTGTCCAACTTAGCTGAGCAGAAAACTGGGAGCAGGAACATGCAACAGAATCACTCTGGATACATTGATGGCCAGCATTAGAATGACTGAGGAGCAAGGTTAAATAGGATACTCCCACATCCTGATAGGAACAGGTGAACTGAGAAGGCAAAGCTTGCAGGACACCAGTACCACAAGAGACCACCGGGGGAGCCCACGAACCGAATCACAACAGTACCCCCCCCTTAAGGAGGGGGCACCGAACCCTCACAAGAACCACCAGGGCGATCTGGATGAGCCCTATGAAAGGCACGGACCAAATCAGAAGCATGAACATCAGAAGCTGTAACCCAAGAATTATCCTCTTGACCGTAGCCCTTCCATTTCACCAGATATTGAAGTCTCCGTCTGGAAACACGGGAGTCCAAGATTTTCTCCACCACGTACTCCAATTCACCCTCAACCAGCACAGGAGCAGGAGGCTCAACAGAAGGCACAAGTGGTACCTCATACCTCCGCAATAATGACCGATGGAAGACATTATGGATAGCAAAGGATGCTGGGAGGTCCAAACGAAAAGACACAGGGTTAAGAATTTCCAAAATCGTATAAGGACCGATGAACCGAGGCTTAAACTTAGGAGAAGAGACCCTCATAGGGACAAAACGGGAGGACAACCACACCAAGTCCCCAACACGAAGACGAGGACCAACACGACGATGGCGATTAGCAAAACGTTGAGTCCTCTCCTGGGACAACTCCAAATTGTCCACCACCTGCCCCCAAATACGATGCAACCTATCCACCATGGTATCCACTCCAGGACAATCCGAAGACTCCACCTGACCAGATGAAAAACGAGGATGGAACCCAGAATTGCAAAAGAAAGGGGAGACCAAAGTGGCAGAACTGGCCCGATTATTAAGGGCAAACTCAGCCAACGGGAAAAAGGAGACCCAGTCATCCTGATCAGCAGACACGAAACACCTCAAATAAGTCTCCAAGGTCTGATTAGTACGTTCCGTCTGGCCATTTGTCTGGGGATGAAATGCAGACGAAAAAGACAAATCAATGCCCATCCTGGCACAAAACGCCCGCCAAAATCTGGACACAAACTGGGATCCCCTGTCGGAAACGATATTCTCCGGAATACCATGCAGCCGAACCACATTCTGAAAAAACAGGGGCACCAACTCAGATGAGGAAGGCAGCTTGGGCAAGGGCACCAAATGAACCATCTTAGAAAAGCGGTCACACACCACCCAAATGACGGACATCTTCTGAGAAACAGGGAGATCAGAAATAAAATCCATAGAGATGTGTGTCCAAGGCCTCTTAGGAACAGGCAAGGGCAACAACAACCCACTAGCCCGAGAACAACAAGGCTTGGCCCGAGCACAAACATCGCAAGACTGCACAAAAGTACGCACGTCCCGAGACAGGGAAGGCCACCAGAAGGACCTAGCCACCAAATCTCTGGTACCAAAAATTCCCGGATGACCTGCCAACGCAGAAGAATGAACCTCCGAGATGACTCTATTGATCCACTCATCCGGCACAAACAATCTACCAGGCGGACAACGATCAGGCCGATCCGCCTGAAACTCTTGTAAAGCACGTCGCAGGTCTGGGAAGACAGCAGACAATATCACCCCATCCTTAAGTATACCCGTAGGTTTAGAATCACCAGGGGAATCAGGTTCAAAACTCCTAGAAAGGGCATCCGCCTTCACATTCTTAGTACCTGGCAGATACGAAACCACAAAATTAAACCGGGAGAAAAACAACGACCAGCGCGCCTGTCTAGGATTCAGACGTCTGGCCGACTCAAGATAAATCAAATTTTTGTGATCAGTCAAGACCACCACCTGATGTTTAGCACCCTCAAGCCAATGACGCCACTCCTCGAATGCCCACTTCATCGCCAAAAGCTCCCGATTACCGACGTCATAATTTCGCTCGGCGGGCGAAAATTTTCGAGAAAAGAACGCACAAGGTCTCATCACTGAACAATCTGAACTTTTCTGCGACAAAACCGCCCCCGCTCCGATCTCGGAAGCATCAACTTCCACCTGAAAAGGAAGAGAAACATCAGGCTGGCACAACACCGGAGCAGAAGAAAAACGGCGCTTAAGCTCCCGAAAGGCCTCCACAGCAGCAGGAGACCAATCTGCAACATCAGCACCCTTTTTAGTCAAATCAGTCAAAGGCCTGACAACGCTAGAAAAACCAGTTATGAATCGACGATAAAAGTTAGCAAAGCCCAAAAATTTCTGAAGGCCCTTAAGAGAAGTCGGTTGCGTCCAGTCACAAATAGCCCGAACCTTCACAGGATCCATCTCAATAGAAGAGGGGGAAAAAATGTACCCCAAAAAAGAAATCTTCTGAACCCCAAAAACACACTTTGAACCTTTAACAAACAGAGAATTGGTCCGCAAAACCTGAAAAACCCTCCTAACTTGTTGAACATGAGATTCCCAGTCATCCGAAAAAATCAAGATATCGTCCAAATACACAATCATAAATTTATCCAGATATTCACGGAAAATATTGTGCATAAAAGACTGAAAGACCGAAGGGGCATTTGACAGACCAAAAGGCATCACCAAATACTCAAAATGGCCCTCGGGCGTATTAAATGCGGTTTTCCACTCATCCCCCTGCTTAATTCGCACCAAATTATACGCACTGCGAAGATCAATCTTAGAGAACCACTTCGCCCCCTCAATGCGAGCAAATAAATCTGTCAGCAATGGCAAAGGATACTGATACTTGACTGTGATCTTATTCAAGAGTCTATAATCAATACAAGGTCTCAAAGAACCATCGCTTTTAGCTACGAAAAAGAACCCCGCTCCAAGAGGAGACGAAGAAGGACGAATATGTCCCTTTTCCAAGGACTCCCTAATATACTCTCGCATGGCAGCATGTTCAGGTACAGACAGATTGAATAGACGACCCTTAGGAAATTTACTGCCAGGGATCAAATCTATGGCGCAATCGCAATCTCTGTGAGGAGGAAGAGAATTAAGAGTAGATTCCTCAAAAACCTCACGATAATCAGACAAAAACTCAGGAATTTCAGAGGGAATAGATGAAGCAATGGAGACCAAAGATGTGTCCCCATGATTTCCCTGACATCCCCAGCTTAGTACAGACATTGTTTTCCAGTCAAGGACTGGGTTATGAGTTTGCAACCATGGCAATCCCAGCACCAACACATCATGTAGATTATACAGTACAAGGAAGCGAATCACCTCTTGATGGTCTGGAGTTATACGCATAGTCACTTGTGTCCAGTATTGTGGTTTATTACTAGCCAATGGTGTAGAATCAATACCCTTTAAAGGTATAGGAACTTCCAGAGGCTCTAGATCAAACCCACAGCGCCTGGCAAAGGACCAATCCATAAGACTCAAAGCGGCGCCAGAATCCACATACGCATCCGCAACAATAGAAGATAACGAACAAATTAGAGTTACAGACAAAATAAACTTGGACTGCAAAGTGCCAATAGCAGAGGATTTATCAACTTTCTTTGTTCGTTTAGAGCATGCTGATATAACATGAGTAGAATTTCCACAATAGAAGCACAAATGATTTTTGCGCCTATAAATCTGTCGTTCGCTTCTGGACAGAAAGCTATCACATTGCATACTCTGTGGTGCCTCTTCAGAAGACACCGCCAACTGGTGCACAGGTTTGCGTTCCCGTAAACGCCGATCAATCTGAATTGCCATTGTCATGGACTCATTCAGACCAGTAGGCGCAGGAAACCCCACCATGACGTCTTTTACAGCATCAGAGACCCTTCTCTGAAAATTGCCGCCAGAGCGCACTCATTCCACTGAGTAAGCACAGACCATTTTCGAAATTTTTGGCAATATATTTCGGCTTCATCTTGCCCCTGAGAGAGGGCTATTAGGGCTTTCTCAGCCTGAATCTCCAAATTTGGTTCCTCATAAAGCAACCCCAAAGCCAGAAAAAACGCATCCACATTGAGCAACGCAGGATCCCCTGGTGCCAATGAAAATGCCCAATTTTGGGGGTCACCCCGCAGTAAAGAAATAACAATTTTTACTTGCTGGGCAGGATCTCCAGCAGAATGAGATCTCAGCGAAAGAAACAATTTACAATTGTATTTAAAATTTAGAAAACAAGATCGATCTCCAGAAAAAAACTCCGGTATAGGAATTTTAGGTTCAGACCGAGGAGCATGTAACAAAAAATCTTGTATATTCTGAACTTTAGAGGCAAGATTATTCAAATTGGTAGCCAGACTCTGGGGATCCATATTTCAACAGATAAAGTCTGAGCCATTCAGGGGTTAAGAGGAGAGGAAAACAGGAGGCTGCAATTAGAGCTGGAGTGCAACTTCAGAGGAAGGAAAAAAAAAAAAAAAAAAAAGGTTTCACACAGTTCCTTTTCTCTCCTGCTTCAGCCTATAGATTAAACATTTGGGCTGGCCATACTGTTATGGTTTCCAATGGCAAGGAAACATCAGAAGCATAGAATAAACGGACAAGCTCTCGGGTGATGGAAACTAGAGCTGACCGCGATGCTAAACCTACACACCACACTAGAAGTAGCCAGGGGGCATTCCTGCTTTGTCTCTAGATGCCGCGCGCCAGCCGGAGAACTAACTACCCCTGGTAGAAGAAAACTCAGTCCTGGCTTGCCTCCAGAGAATGTCCCCACAGGAGATAGCAGCCCCCCACATATAATAACGGTGAGAGCAGATGAAAAGACACACGTAGTATGAAAGCAGATTTAGCACAGAGAGGCCCGCTAACTAAATAGCAGAAAGATACAACAGAGGACTTCGCGGTCAGCTGCAAAACCCTTCAAAACACCATCCTGAAATTACCTTAACTCATGTGACAACTCATGCCACTGTGTTGTGAATTTGGATTCTGGGCTCCCCCGGTGGCTACTGGTGGAATTGAACTTGTGTCATCATCTTCCCTGTTCACCTGTTCTCATCAGATCTGGGTGTCGCTATATAACCTGGCTTCTCTGTTAGTTGCTTGCCGGTCAACAATGTTATCAGAAGCCTCTCTGTGCTTGTTCCTGCTCCCAGACATCTACTAGATAAGTTGGACTTTCGTCCTTGTTTGTTTTTGTTTTTTGGTTCCAGTTCACAGCTGCAGTTTCGTTACTGTGTCTGGAAAGCTCTTGTTGATCAGGAATTGCCACTCTGGTATTATGAGTTAATGCCAGAGTCCTAAAGTAATTTCTGGATGGTGTTTTGTTAGGGTTTTCTACTGACCATGAAAGTGTGCTTTCTGTCTTCTGCTATCTAGAAAGCGGACCTCAAATTTGCTAAAACTATTTTCCTGCTGCGTTTGTTATTTCATCTAAAATCACCGCCAATATATGTGGGGGGCCTCTGTCTCCTTTTTGGGCATTTCTCTAGAGGTGAGTCAGGTCTTATATTTCCCTCTGCTAGCATTATTTAGTTCTCCGGCCGGCGCTGGGCATATAGGGATAAAAAGTAGGACATGCTACCTGGCTACTTCTAGTTGTGCGGTAGGTTTAGTTCATGGTCAGTACAGTTACCATCTTCCAAGAGCTTGTTCCTATATAGGCTTATGCTAGTTCTCTGGCCATGGAGATCATGACAGTTTGACCGGCCCACTAAAGGGTTAAAATCCTTGGCTGAGAAAGGAGAGAAATAAGAAGTCTGCTGAGAGTTTTTTTTTTTTTTTTTTTTTTTTGTGCTCTTAATTGGATCACTTGCCAGTCTGTCTATGCTGCAGTCTTTCTTTTTTTTCTCTCTCCTTCTAATCTTTGAATGGCTCTGTGTTCACCTGTCTATAATGGATCTTCAGAGTGTAACTGCAGGTTTGAATAATCTCGCCACGAAAGTACAAAGTTTGCAAGATTTTGTTGTTCATGCTCCGGTATCAGAGCCGAGAATTCCTTTGCCGGAATTCTTCTCAGGGAATAGATCTGGCTTTCAGAATTTTAGAAATAATTGCAAGTTATTTTTGTCCCTGAAATCTCGTTCTGCTGGAGACCCTGCACAGCAGGTTGGGATTGTGATTTCCTTGCTCCGCGGCGACCCTCAAGACTGGGCTTTTTCATTGGCACCAGGGGATCCTGCGTTGCGCAATGTGGATGCGTTTTTTCTGGCCTTGGGGTTGCTCTATGAGGAACCTCATTTGGAACTTCAGGCAGAAAAAACTTTGATGTCCCTATCGCAGGGGCAAGATGAAGCTGAAATTTACTGCCAAAGATTCCGTAAATGGTCTGTGCTTACTCAGTGGAATGAGTGTGCCTTGGCGGCTACTTTCAGAGAGGGTCTCTCTGATGCCATTAAGGATGTTATGGTGGGGTTCCCTGTGCCTGCGGGTCTGAATGAGTCCATGACAATGGCCATTCAGATCGATAGGCGTCTGCGGGAGCGCAAACCAGTGCACCATCTGGCGGTGTCCACTGAGAAGACGCCAGAAAGCATGCAGTGTGATAGAATTCTGTCCAGAAGCGAGCGGCAGAATTTTAGACGGAAAAATGGGTTGTGTTTCTACTGTGGGGATTCTACTCATGTTATATCAGCATGCTCTAAGCGTACTAAAAAGCTTGATAAATCCGTTTCCATTGGCACTTTACAGTCTAAATTTATTTTGTCTGTGACCCTGATTTGCTCTTTGTCATCTATTACCACGGACGCCTATATCGACTCTGGCGCCGCTTTGAGTCTTATGGATTGGTCCTTTGCCAATCGTTGTGGGTATGATTTAGAGCCTTTGGAGACTCTTATTCCTCTGAAGGGGATTGACTCCACCCCATTGGCTAATAATAAACCACAATACTGGACACAAGTAACTATGCGTATTAATCCGGATCACCAGGAGACTATTCGTTTTCTGGTGCTGTATAATCTACATGATGATTTGGTGCTAGGATTGCCATGGCTGCAGTCTCACAACCCAGTCCTTGACTGGAGAGCTATGTCTGTGTTGAGCTGGGGATGTAGGGGGACTCATGGGGACGTACCTGTGGTTTCCATTTCATCATCTATTCCCTCTGAAATCCCTGAGTTCCTGTCTGATTATCGTGACGTCTTTGAAGAACCCAAGCTGGGTTCACTACCTCCGCACCGTGAGTGCGATTGTGCTATAGATTTAATTCCGGGTAGTAAATACCCAAAGGGTCGTTTATTTAATCTGTCTGTGCCTGAACATGCTGCTATGCGAGAATATATAAAGGAGTCCTTGGAAAAGGGACATATTCGTCCATCGTCATCTCCCTTAGGAGCCGGTTTTTTCTTTGTGTCAAAAAAAGACGGCTCTTTGAGACCATGTATTGATTATCGGCTTTTGAATAAAATCACGGTTAAATATCAATACCCATTGCCGTTGCTGACTGATTTGTTTGCTCGCATAAAGGGGGCCAAGTGGTTCTCTAAGATTGATCTCCGTGGGGCGTATAATTTGGTGCGGATCAGGCAGGGGGATGAGTGGAAAACCGCATTTAATACGCCCGAGGGCCACTTTGAGTATTTGGTGATGCCTTTTGGTCTTTCTAATGCCCCTTCAGTCTTCCAGTCCTTTATGCATGATATTTTCCGCGATTTTTTGGATAAATTTATGATAGTGTATCTGGATGATATTCTGATTTTTTCGGATGACTGGGACTCTCATGTCCAGCAAGTTAAGAGGGTTTTTCAGGTTTTGCGGTCTAATTCTCTGTGTGTCAAGGGTTCTAAGTGCGTATTTGGGGTTCAGAGAATTTCCTTTTTGGGATATATTTTTTCTCCCTCTTCCATTGAGATGGATCCTGTCAAGGTTCAAGCTATTTGTGATTGGACGCAGCCCTCTTCTCTTAAAAGTCTTCAGAAATTTTTGGGCTTTGCCAACTTTTATCGTCGATTTATTTCTGGTTTTTCGGATGTCGTTAAGCCATTGACCGATTTGACTAGACAGGGTGCTGATGTTGCTAATTGGTCCCCTGATGCTGTGGAGGCCTTTCAGGAGCTTAAGCGCCGTTTTTCTTCTGCCCCTGTGTTGCGTCAGCCTGATGTGGCTCTTCCTTTTCAGGTTGAGGTCGACGCTTCTGAGATCGGAGCTGGGGCAGTGTTGTCGCAGAAAAGTTCTGACTGCTCCGTGATGAGGCCTTGTGCCTTCTTTTCCCGTAAATTTTCGCCCGCTGAGCGGAATTATGATGTTGGGAATCGGGAGCTTTTGGCCATGAAGTGGGCATTTGAGGAGTGGCGCCATTGGCTTGAGGGGGCCAGACATCAGGTGGTGGTATTGACTGACCACAAAAATTTGATTTATCTTGAGACCGCCAGGCGCCTGAATCCTAGACAGGCGCGCTGGTCATTATTTTTTTCTCGGTTTAATTTTGTGGTGTCATACCTACCGGGTTCTAAGAATGTTAAGGCGGATGCCCTTTCTAGGAGTTTTGAGCCTGATTCACCCGGCAACTCTGAGCCCACAGGTATCCTTAAGGATGGAGTTATTTTGTCAGCCGTTTCTCCAGACCTGCGGCGGGCCTTGCAGGAGTTTCAGGCGGATAGACCGGATCGTTGTCCGCCTGATAGGCTGTTTGTTCCTGATGATTGGACCAGTAGAGTCATCTCTGAGGTGCATTCTTCTGCATTGGCAGGTCATCCTGGAATTTTTGGTACCAGGGATTTGGTGGCAAGATCCTTCTGGTGGCCTTCCCTGTCACGAGATGTGCGAGGCTTTGTGCAGTCTTGTGACGTTTGTGCTCGGGCCAAGCCTTGTTGTTCTCGGGCTAGTGGATTATTGTTGCCCTTGCCTATTCCTAAGAGGCCTTGGACGCACATCTCGATGGATTTTATTTCAGATCTGCCTGTTTCCCAGAAGATGTCTGTCATCTGGGTGGTGTGTGACCGTTTTTCTAAGATGGTCCATTTGGTTCCCCTGCCCAAATTGCCTTCTTCTTCCGAGTTGGTTCCCCTGTTTTTTCAAAATGTTGTTCGTTTGCATGGTATTCCTGAGAATATCGTTTCTGACAGAGGAACCCAATTTGTGTCTAGATTTTGGCGGGCATTCTGTGCTAGGATGGGCATAGATTTGTCTTTTTCGTCTGCTTTTCACCCTCAGACTAATGGCCAGACCGAGCGGACTAATCAGACCCTGGAGACATATCTGAGGTGTTTTGTGTCTGCTGACCAGGATGATTGGGTTGCTTTTTTGCCATTGGCGGAGTTCGCCCTCAATAATCGGGCCAGCTCTGCCACCTTGGTGTCCCCGTTTTTCTGTAATTCGGGGTTCCATCCTCGATTTTCCTCCGGTCAGGTGGAATCCTCGGATTGTCCTGGAGTGGATGCGGTGGTGGAGAGATTGCATCATATCTGGGGGCAGGTGATGGACAATTTGAAGTTGTCCCAGGAGAAGACTCAGCTTTTTGCCAACCGTCACCGTCGTGTTGGTCCTCGGCTTTGTGTTGGAGATTTGGTGTGGTTGAGCCTCCTGCTCCGGTGTTGGTTGAGGGTGAGTTGGAGTACGTTGTGGAGAAAATCCTAGACTCCCGTGTTTCCAGACGGAGACTCCAGTATCTGGTCAAGTGGAAGGGATACGGCCAGGAGGATAATTCTTGGGTCACTGCATCTGATGTTCATGCCTCCGATCTGGTTCGTGCCTTTCATAGGGCCCATCCTGATCGCCCTGGTGGTTCTGGTGAGGGTTCGGTGCCCCCTCCTTGAGGGGGGGGTACTGTTGTGAATTTGGATTCTGGGCTCCCCCGGTGGCTACTGGTGGAATTGAACTTGTGTCATCATCTTCCCTGTTCACCTGTTCTCATCAGATCTGGGTGTCGCTATATAACCTGGCTTCTCTGTTAGTTGCTTGCCGGTCAACAATGTTATCAGAAGCCTCTCTGTGCTTGTTCCTGCTCCCAGACATCTACTAGATAAGTTGGACTTTCGTCCTTGTTTGTTTTTGTTTTTTGGTTCCAGTTCACAGCTGCAGTTTCGTTACTGTGTCTGGAAAGCTCTTGTTGATCAGGAATTGCCACTCTGGTATTATGGGTTAATGCCAGAGTCCTAAAGTAATTTCTGGATGGTGTTTTGTTAGGGTTTTCTACTGACCATGAAAGTGTGCTTTCTGTCTTCTGCTATCTAGAAAGCGGACCTCAAATTTGCTAAAACTATTTTCCTGCTGCGTTTGTTATTTCATCTAAAATCACCGCCAATATATGTGGGGGGCCTCTGTCTCCTTTTTGGGCATTTCTCTAGAGGTGAGTCAGGTCTTATATTTCCCTCTGCTAGCATTATTTAGTTCTCCGGCCGGCGCTGGGCATATAGGGATAAAAAGTAGGACATGCTACCTGGCTACTTCTAGTTGTGCGGTAGGTTTAGTTCATGGTCAGTACAGTTACCATCTTCCAAGAGCTTGTTCCTATATAGGCTTATGCTAGTTCTCTGGCCATGGAGATCATGACACCACTGGAGTGGTAATTTCAGCCCAACAAGAGCTTCCAGCTGCAGAGATTCACATAAGTGCAAACTGGACAAAACATACAAAAATAGACTTAAGGACTAAAGTGTCCAACTTAGCTGAGCAGAAAACTGGGAGCAGGAACATGCAACAGAATCACTCTGGATACATTGATGGCCAGCATTAGAATGACTGAGGAGCAAGGTTAAATAGGATACTCCCACATCCTGATAGGAACAGGTGAACTGAGAAGGCAAAGCTTGCAGGACACCAGTACCACAAGAGACCACCGGGGGAGCCCACGAACCGAATCACAACAGGCGGTCCTGCAACAGAGCGAGAGGCAGTAGGCCTGGGGCAGATAAACAGGCGGTCCTGCAGATGTAAAGGTGGAAAATGAAGAAAAGTTGATTAGCCTTATAGTGTTTTATAAGAAGGTCTTTAGTGGATTCAGTGTGTACGTCCTTAAAGGCAACGTTAAATTATTGTTCAGAAATTGCACTAAGTAGAATACCCGGTTGGGTAAGAGAAGTTATTTATAGTATGTTATTTAAAATATTTAACCATGTTTGTAACGTTCATGTGCCCATAAAGGGAAGCCTTGTTAAAGTTTACTTGTTATTGCATTTCAAAATTGTATGTCTTTTTGCTGACATGTATTGTTGTTTTCTTCCCAGTTCAGGAGTACTGGAATTAACCGGGGGGGAGTGCAGCGCCCCAGAGTCCTGGTCATTGCAGTACTGATGCTCCGCCGCTAAGGGGGTCTATGGTGCGTCTGATGGCACTGAAGGAGTTCACCTGACCAGGTATCACAGACACCAATACACTTCACAGTCTGGCCTCCAGGGGGAGCTAAGGGTGCTATGTATTAGGCCACTCCTCACAATCTGGTAAAACTGGGGGTTAGATAGGAAGTTAGTCAGAAGCTGACTGGGTTGGAACCAGGCAACATCCTGTGGCAGAGGGTGTTGCAGAGGAAGATTCGGGGGGGTCCCTGTCAGGGGTGGGATCCTGACAGAGGCCTAGCGAACCGAAAGAACGTTACGGGACCGCGCCTGCACGTCATTGCGGCGGTACCCCAAGAAAGGACAAGAAGCGAGGTTTATTGTGCTGAGTGAGAAACGAGATCAACGCAACAAGGAGAATTACCAGTAGGAGTCGTGCTGTAAGACGAGGCAACATCCTACTGAGGCGCGTAGCCGGTGGCCGGAACGCCGAGGAAGTATTGAGCTCCAGGCCTTACTTCAAACCTACGGCAGGACAGTTAGTTCTAGGCGGGCTGTCTCACCCAAAATCACCTAAGCAGACACAGGGGGCAACATCTGGAGAGGGGCGACTCTAGGGTCCCGGAAGACCTCCGAGCCTACCCGTCATACGGGTGCGTCCTAGCCATATCATCTGGGGGACGAAACAGAACATCATAATCGAGTTGTGAGGGAACTTCAGAAACAGACACAACAGTTGTGAGGACTATCCCGTAAGCACAGCAGGGAAGGACTACAGCACACAAGCGCTAGAAGGTAGGCACAGATTTCCACCTGCAAAGGGAACTCTGGAGGTACCATCGGACTGGCCGGACTCACGCAGCCCGGTTAACCGTATTTCGGACTGAGGATCCTGAAGCCTTCAGTAAAGAGGTAAAGAGACTGCAACCTGGTGTCCTTGTTATTTACTGCGACCGGCACCACACTACGACATCATCACATTCTCAACTTTCACTGGACGCCCCTCAGCAGGGTCACGGACCGGGCCTAGCCACCGTGACAACCCCAGACCTGAGACACAGAGGCCCGGTACCAGGTACCCCTCGGCCCTGCGGCAGTGGGGGCGCTCCACACCCATTGATCGAAATAGGCATTGTGTAATGCTCAGTTTTTCCTGTGGTGGCACTGCAGGGAAACAGAACACTTACTACAAAAATCAGAGCTGATCACTGGGGATCTCAGCTGTGGGGGACACTTTGTCATCAGATATTGTATCAGGTTACTATCAAGGGACCCTTCTGAAGTGTAAAATTGTAAAAAAATAGAGACCCTCTTTAGATTATCTTAAAATTGTTATTTTTTTCATTAGAATAAGCTGATCAAAGGCAGGGGACCAAAGTAATGAGCTGTTGTCTTGGAAGAAATCTATCAACAAGTGTTTAATTCCTAGCAAACCCCCCGGAGAAGAAATTAAGCATTACACATGGGTTGTCTCAGCAATGCAAAGACATGGTAGGTGCTCATATTTATATCCACTTTCCAACCAATCAGCAATTTTTTTTTTAATTCCCTGCAGCGCCCCAGAGGAGAAATTAGGCATTTCCCATTGGTTGCCTTAGTAATGCAAGGACGTGGTAGATTGTCCATTTTTTTAACCACTTTCAACCCTATCAGTGATTGTTTAATTCGCTGCAGTGCCATTAAAGGAGTAATTACATGGTAAGTTCTCAGTTTATTTTGTAGCCACTTTCTAACCTTTCAGCAACTGTTTAATTTCTTGCAGCGCCCTCAGAGGAGAAATTAGGCATTACACATAGGTTGTCTCAGTAATACAAGGACACGGTAGGTGCTCTAATTTTTTTGTAGCCTCTTTCTAACTTATCAACAATCACAATTTCCTGCAGCGCCCCCAGAGGAGTAATTACGCATTGCATGTGGGTAGTCTCAGTGATACAAGGACGTGGTAGGTTCTCCTTTTTTCTGTAGCCACTTTTCAACCTATCAGATATTGTTTACTTCCCTTCAGCGCCCTAGAGGAGAAATTAGGCATTACACATGGGTTGTCTCAGTAATGCAAGGACGTTCTCCATTTCTTTTTTGCAGTTACTTTCTACTTTGGCTGATAGATAAGGATCCTAAGTGGGGTATATTGCTTTGTATAATCATTAATATTGTATTTTTAATATTAAAATGTATTGTATTGTTTCCTTAAAGGAAAACAGTGCACACACACACATATATACATACAAACGTCTTGACTTTTCGAGATTTTTTTGGCCCAGTAGTAGTGACAATGAGTAGTACCACCACACTATTGCCGGCCATATACCATTGTGTCTCAGCAGGCGGCTGACGCTCCTTAAGTGGCATCTTGACCCTTTTACTGATTGATAACAGATTACTGGTTTTAATCACGTTCCACTGGCCGAGGATTATACCCAGCTTAGCACTCACGAGTTCTACTGCCCTTTATGTTACCAGTCCTGCTTTATTCTTAGCAGGTTTCTTTTCAGTTCTTTTTATGCCATCACTTAGCACCCGGCAATTACAGCACTACAATAACAAAAATGGAACCACCACTAAAATATTCAGCCTTCTCCGAGCTTTTCAGCTCTTTTGCTGAGTGGTGTGGATAGATTTGGACTATGTCCATGTTATGGTCTGCTGGTTATTGTGGGTGGGTGGGGGGTGAGCCAGAGGATTTGTACCCATTTTATTTGCAAGCTGATATATCTGCTTCATGAAGACAGACCACAATAATGTAAAAACTATGGAAGCATGCATGACATTTCTTACTTTTCATATTTTCCGAGTGCTAGCATATTTCACACCCCCTCAGATGCGCTTTCCAGACAGCTGCCTTTTGCTGTGCTTGTGGTTGATTGTAACATATTGAGCATATGGATTAAACACACTATTATGGGTACTGACAAAACCAACTCATGGTTATGTATGGTAAGGGCAAAGTTCCCTGAATATTGCCACTTGGTCTCCATTTATATGTGGCTCCCTCACTGTTGGCATTTGCAGATCCTCTTGAGTCTTACTACAACATATAGTAGAACAAGACCAGGCCACTGCAGGTGACAAATCAAATTCATAATGAATGTCAATAAAAATTGTGAATCGATTTGCATGACTTCAGCAAAATGTTGATGGATTCTTTACAGAGCTGAAAATCGATTAAACATTTTAAAAGATTATACCCACCTGTCCACCTGTCCTGAGCTGGTCACTCCCATGTTCTTCCATTGCAGCTCTCTGCTCCCTCAATAGTCACTCTTTGGATTTTCTAGCACTAGGTCTCATAAGGTTACACTTGGCACAATGCACATGACTGTGTGAGGTCAAGTGCCGGAAGATCAAAAAAGCGACCAAAGAGTGAGCAGAGGGAGTGAGTGGAGATTCGGGTGGAGCGCTGCAGCAATAGGACAGATGACTTGCAGGCTGAAGACATGTTAGTATATGTTTTTATTAGTTTACATCTCTGTTTGGCCCTTCGATGATATGTTTTGTAGTCTTAAGAGACCTCATGGCATAACAGAGGTCTATTCACAGTAATTTCGTCAAACTTCACTTGGACCAAATAAATTGAGCATTTTGATTTGAGAGAATCTGCCAGAAACTAATTTTGGGAAATTTGTTGATATATAGTCCAAAGTACCGTAATTCTATAAATCAGCAATCCATTTATAGCTTGCTAGAAGTATTGAGTCATGAGTAAGACTGTTGAGTGCAGTCAAAACGTGTTGACTGGGTCATGTCGACCATATACATTTTTCTTTTGTATGCACTATAATTTCTTTTGAAAAAGAAAAGGAAAATCCAGTCCTGTTGAGCCGGACTCCAATTTTTTCTATTATCCTTGATGTGAGGCCAGGGCAAGGCCGGTGTCTGAGCCCCAGGTGGATGAGCATATAGCAACTGGGTGAGCGGTAATTACGTTTTTATAATTGGTTCTAAAGGTTCATCAGGATTTCGTTGTTAAAATCATCAGGTTTTTGTGTTAAAGATTTTTTTGGCCATATTTTTTAACACTAGTTTCCTGTTATTTCAGGAAATTCACATGCGCATCTAATAAACGTGTAAAAGTCATTGTGAAGGGTGAGGGAGCGGGATCAGCTGTGCTGTGACTTCACCTATTGTGATTGGTAGATCCTGTGATATCACTTGTGTTTAGAGAGGCGTTACCTGTCATTGTAATCTTGTCTGTGATGATAATGAGACTGTTGAATACTCTTCCTGAAATGAAAGGAAGTATTAGTCTAAAATAGCCCCATTGGCCAGTGTTTGTTTTAAAATAATCATGACATGAAAAATAAGACATTGCTACAATTTTTTGTAGAGATGAAGACGGATGGAGGAAGAGCTGGAATTCGAAACCAAGAAGCAGAGTTCATTGGTCAAGGTGAGTATTATAATGCAGACAATATCAGGATGAGAACAGAAGAAATATATAGTACTACATATATTTAGAAGACCATTTCAGTGGACAAGTTGGAAAGCGTTACCAAAAACGAAGCCAAGGTCAAAGTAGACATCAGCAAATAGACTAGAAAAAATTCCTGACCTGAAGTTAACTGTAGGCGATGGTCAACTAGGCTATTTGATGTGGACAACAAAGAAAAAAACAGGAGATTGTGGCCCAGAAATAAAAAAATTACAGAACCCAAGCGATGGAGAGGCAGAGTAGGAAGCAGTATCGGGTTGTATAGCCACAGTGCAACCATCAGCAGGAACCTGGTCCTTAAGCAGAAAGTGGTATATAACAATATTTAGGGAAATAAAATCAGATGGAAACTTCCAGCAATGGCCAAAAAATCCACCAAAGTGGATTAAATGTTCTTCAGCAATTTCCTTCAATTTGCTAAATTTTCCCAATAATTTGATTCTGTGAAATTGTTAGAAAAATGCTCAAACAGCAAAACAGAGCAACTACGTCAATCATATCTACATATATTATATATTAATTATACTTTATTTTCACGGAATAGTGTAGATCTGAGGCAGAGTTATAGGAATCTTGTATTCAAATGCCGCCATATGGATTTTAAGATTTTTTTTTTGCAAATACCTCACATATTGCACATTTCATTCAGTTCTTAAAGAAAAACAAGCAAAATGACACTTCAGAAGCATTAGGACATGTTTTGCAAGCAGCAGGGGTCATCACTCAAGACAGCATTAAGGAGAACCTAACAGCAAGACCAAAGTTGCTTGTCAAATGCTTGACTTCCCCAGCCGGCTGTTTCTCTATTGTCGGTGTCCCGGGTATGGAGACCTTGTGCACTGCACAATTTTTCATCCTGACAACAGTCTTCAGTACAACTCCCTTATTGACTGCCTGGCAGAGACAGCAGTAAAATATCCATTTATAGCCAGCCGTTATCACTGGGAAGTGATGAGATTTGTCACTTAAGGCATATTTGTGCTGGTGGTGGAGAAATTTAGCAAGGTCAGAACTCCCCATGAGCAAATGGTCTAATGTCTTCAGTGTGTGAGCCCGCTATCACTACAAATCTCTGCAATGTTCCCGGTATCGACCGGGATTCTTCAAAGTCTTCGCGTTCTGTCCTCTTCCATATGATTATTAGTTCAAGTTTTAATTAAAGTAAAAGAGAGTTGACTGTAAGCGAGTGGAGTCATGTACTTACTGGTGATGAGCAAATCGATCCGTGGAAGAATGAGTCTGAGTCGAATTTCCTGGAATTTGCGGTCATATGCGAATTCGAACACTTTTCAATTCAATATGCCAAAAACAAAAATTCCCGGTTGTTATGGTGAACTTTTTAGGGCTGTCGTAAAAAAAGCAAAAAACCCCTCCTTGAATACTCCGCTGACAGTTTACCTCTCTGGCCACCTTGCTGCTCACTGACCCACCGTCCAGTCCTTTTCTTTCCACTATCGCACGCCGCATCTCCGCCCTCTTCATTATAGACCAGCACTTCAGACCACGATCAGGCTTGGGGGTCACAGCACGTCATAAGGTCAAGATGTTGTGACGTCACAATGTGTGGCGTGATCTTACAATGTGCAGTGACCGAGTAGGAAGTCCTGGCTAAAAAAGTGAAGAGGATGGAGATGAAGATTTCAGTGAGCAGTTAGCATAGGGGCAACTGGAGAAATGAGCAGTGAGGTTTTTGTATTTTTTAGTTTTTTTTCATCTTACATTTATTATGCTTTAGGGTCTAGAGAGACACGCCAAACCTAATAAGGAATATTCAATTTGCTGCAAACAAATTGAAGTATTTGGGGAAATTTTAGTTTTTTGTCCTATTCGAAAATAACTCCAAGTCCAGATTGACGTAAAACAAAAAAAAGCCTAAATCCAGTTTCACCTGTCCTCGCTTCACCGTCCATCTGGACCAACTGAGAGTTTCCAGATTTGAACCCAGTATGCCATTTGGAGTGGGAGAACCATGATCTGTCTGAACCTAAGTGTACAATATGAAACGCAAACTTGAGTAACCAACCTTAGCCTGCATTTAAAGAAGAGACTGAACCTCGGCTTCGGAACTTTCTTAGGTGCAACAGACCTACCCAATTGTAATTTAATAGGGCAAAACCTTGGAATTTCCATGTGGAATCCAAAAGAACAAGTGCCATGCTATGATTTTTTTTCTATTCTGGCACCAAAATTACACCTGGATTATTTCAGTACTATCTGGAAAGAAAAGCCAATTGTTACTTTAAACGATATGGACACTTTAGTCTTTAATGTATGTATTGTAGGATAAAAATGAGTATATAATCTGGAAAGACAAGAAACAACAACCCTGGGTCGAGGGCGACTAGCGGATCGGCAAGTATTTGTTTCCAAGTTTACCAGCCCCCATCTTGGCTGTAGTCATCAGAATCTTGACACATCTCTTATCAATGATTCTCCATTGTGGCGTACACCTAGACTTGAATGAGTACAGTATATACCAACAGATCGTTAAGGAATGGATACAATATTAATATGGAATTACAAATCAACGGCCATTATAAAAACCACGGATCACCAGTGACGGGGGAAAGTAGATATACTGCGCCACCAGGACAAAATAAATACCACTAAGTAGGAAAAGATTTCACAGTGGAGTAATATAATTTGCTTTAGTTTATCCTTAGATATTGGTATTGATACCACCATACCATGACATACTGTATAAATTGAAGAATTACATTTGTAATGCATGGATTTGAGGGAAATGTAAAAAAATTTAGGAGCTAAAAATGGTCAAAGGGTAGAGAAACCGCTATTCTACCCACAGGCTGTGATGGAAATCTGTGGACATTGATGCTCTTTATAGCCACTGACTAAGTGCTGTAATAGGAGAAACACTTTAAAACCTCAGTTTGCTTATATAAAAAGTAATGTAATCACTGCCATTTAGCCCAACCTGTACGCCTAATTGCCATACGGCACAATAACAACAATACAGGCCAGGAAGTATGTTTTCCATTAACTTTGCTCACAGTTGTATTTGTTAATTTAAGAATATTTTCCGCATCCGTAATTATAGTTTTTTTTCCTCACCATCATGTCTAGTACCAGTTACATGACTTAGAGCGAACACTAACTACAATGTGCTGGTCATTTGTTAGTTTTCACTTTCTTGTACATAGATCTGTGTAATAGTAGTGATATTCTTGTACATAGGGAACAGTATTATAGAAGTTATATTGTTGTACATAGGGGCAGTATTATAGTAGGTATATTCTTGTATATAGAGGCAGTATTATAGTAATTATATTCTTGTACATAGGGGTAGTAGTGTAGTTATATTCTTGTACAAAGAGCAGTATTATAGTAGTGATATTCTTGTACATAGAGAACAGTATTATAGTAGGTATATTCTTGTACATAGAAGCAGTATAATAGTTATATTCTTGTACATAGGGGTAGTATTATAGTAGTTATATTCTTGCACATAGGAACAGCATTATCTATATATATAATTGTCTAAGGGGTACTTCCGTCTTTCTGTCGGCAACTTCCGTCACGGATATTCATTCGCTGATTGGTCTCGCCAGTTGCCTGTCATGGCTGCCGCGACCAATCAGCAACGGGCACAGTCCGATTAGTCCCTCCCTACTCCCCTGCAGTCAGTGCTCAGCGCCCGCTCCATACTCCCCGCAGTCACGGCTCACACAGGGTTAATGCCAGCGGTAACGGACCGCGTTATGCCACGGGTAACTCACTCCGTTACCGCCGCTATTAACCCTGTGTGACCAAGTTTTTACTATTGAGGCTGCCTATGCAGCCTCAATAGTAAAAACATCTAATGTTAAAAATAATAATAATTTAAAAAAAAAAAATCATTATATACTCACCTTCCGCCGCCTTTCCCGCTCCTCGCGACGCTCCGGTGACCAGTCCATGCAAGCGGCAGGTTTCGGTGCTAAGGTTGGTGTGCGACAAGGACCTGCCATGACGTCACGGTCATGTGACCGCGACGTCATCACAGGCCCTGTGCGCCTGCGCGAGAAGGACATGCCGTGACATCACGGTCATGTGACCGCGACGTCATCACACCCTCGGACCGGAAGCTGCCGCCTGAACCGAACACAGGTGACAGAACTACAAGGGGCCCCTCGGAAGGTGAGTATATGTTTATTTTTTAACCTGTGACATACATGGCTGGGCAATATACTACGTGGCTGGGCAATATACTACGTGGCTCTGTGCTGTATACTACGTCGCTGTGCAATATACTACGTGGCTCTGTGCTGTATACTACGTCACTGGGCAATATACTACATCACTGGGCAATATACTACGTCACTGGGCAATATATTACGTGGCTGGGCAATATACTACGTCACTGGGCAATATACTATGTCACTGGGCAATATACTACGTAACTGGGCAATATACTACGTGGCTCTGTGCAATATACTACGTCACTGTGCAATATACTACATGGGTCTGTGCTGTATACTACATAACTGGGCAATATACTACGTGGCTCTGTGCTGTATACTACGTCACTGGGCAATATACTACGTGGCTCTGTGCTGTATACTACGTGGCTGTGCAATATACTACGTCACTGGGCAATATACTACGTCACTGGGCAATATACTACGTCACTGGGCAATATACTACGTCACTGGGCAATATACTATGTGGACATGCATATTCTAGAATACCCGATGCGTTAGAATCGGGCCACCATCTAGTAGTAGATATATTATTGTACATAGGAGCAGTATTATTGTAGTTATATTCTTGTATATAGGAGGCAATATTATAGTAGATATATACTTGTACATAGGGGGCAGTATTATAGTAGTTATATACTTGTACATAGGGAGCAGTCTTATAGTAGTTATATTCTTGTACATATGGGGCAGTATTATAGCAGTTATATTCTTGTACATAGGAGCAGTATTATAGTAGTTATATTCTTGTACATAGGGAGCAGTATTATAGTAGTTATATACTTGTACATAGGGAGCAGTCTTATAGTAGTTATATTCTTGTACATAGGAGCAGTATTATAGTAGTTATATTCTTGTACATATGGGGCAGTAGTGAAGCGGCCCCCAGACGCAGGACGATGGGTCACTCGATACCGGGTCTCTCGGTTCTGAGGATGTCATGGTGGCCCGACCCGGTCCGTGGTCCTGCTAAGGGGCGCCCAATAAAAGGTGTAGGTGGTGGTGTAGGTCGCAGTAAATAACGAGGACACAGGGTTGCAGTCTCTTTACCTCTTTACTGAAGGCTTCGGCATCCACAATCCAGAGCACTGTTAACAGGGCTGGCTGAGACCGGCCGGTCCGAAGGCACATCCAGAGTTCCCTTTGCACGTGGAAATCAGTGCCTACCTACTAGCGCCTGGGTGTTGTAGTACTTCCCTGCTGAGCACCACGGGATAGTCCTCACAACTGTCGTGTATGTTTCTGTTCTTTCTCTCCATCCCCCAGATGATATGGATAGGATGCACCCGTATGACGGGGTAGGCCTGGAGTTATTTTATAGGGACCCTAGAGACGCCCCTCTCCCACAATTGCCTCCGTTGTCTTCATTAGGTGATTTAGGTGAGGCAGCCAACCTAAAATTAACTGCCCTGCCATTGGTTTGAAGTAATGCGTAGAGCCCAATACTTCCTCGGCGTTCCGGCCACCGTCTACACGCCTCAGTAGGATGTTGCCGATCTCGGGGCACGACTCCTACTGGTTCTATCGCCTTTGTGCTGTGATCTCGTTTCTCACTTCTCCACAATATACTTTGCTTCATATCCTTTCTTAAGATGCCGCCGCAATGAAGTGCAGGCGCGGCTCCGTAACGATCTGTCCTTTTCGCTAGGCCTCTGCCAGGATCCCACCCCTGACAGGGACCCCCCTGGATCTTCCCAAGCAACCTCTTCTCTCACTAGGTGTTACCTGGGCAAAACCCAGTCAGCTTCTCTCTAACTTCCTATCCAGCCCCCAGTTTTACCAGAGTGTGAGGAGTGTCCTAATACATAGAACCCTTTGCTCCCCCTGGTGGCCGGAGTGTGAAGTGTAATGTGTGACTGTGATACCTGGTCAGGTGAACTCCTTTAGTGCAATCAGACGTAACATAGCTCCCCTTAGTGGCAGAGCGACATTACTGCAACGACCAGGACTCTGGGGCGCTGCACTCCCCCCGGTTAAATCCAGTACTCCCGGACTGGGAAAGAAGAACAACAATACATGTTAGCAAAAGATATACAAAATTTTGAAATGCAATAAACAAGTAAATTTAACAGTGCTTCCCTTTATGGGAGGTGAGAACACTTGAACATTACAAACAGGAACGTATTTACATAGTGCTTAAGATTTTAAATAACATTTATTAAATAACTGACTATAAATAACCATTATTACCCAGCCGGGCTCTATCTACTAAGTGCAAATTCTGAGCAATAATTTAACTTTTCCTTTAAGGGCGTAAGGCAGGTACCCACTAAAAGCATACTACAAGACTAAAAGTGCAAATCAATATTTTCCTGAGCTCTCTTTCTCCTATGCAGGACTCTCTCGTCTACCCCCACGGGCTTACTGCATCTTTCCTTAGCTCTCTATCGTTAGTTCCGATAATCACTTCGACTTCAATTTTTATTCATTATCAACAGTTCTATTCCTTATCATTATCTTTCTAGCTACATACTACTATGTAAAACATCATTACTATCTAACTTTCTTAAAGCAACATTATATCTTGACTAATTGCAACAGTGAACATCCCCTTTAAGAGGGACATCTCAAGTCTCTTTGAGGTAGTGCAACTCTCAAGTTG
Organism: Ranitomeya variabilis; assembly: GCF_051348905.1. Lineage (NCBI taxonomy): Eukaryota > Metazoa > Chordata > Amphibia > Anura > Dendrobatidae > Ranitomeya > Ranitomeya variabilis. Next base: position 616,144,888 of record NC_135235.1, read on the forward strand.
CAAGTCTGCAGTGAACCAGAGCTTCTACGCTGTATCCAGGAACAGTCTCTTCAAAAAGCTCTTCCTTTTGTAAAACCAGTAGGGGGCACCCTTAAGAAGGTGCAACTATTTACAGCAACAGTTTGTGAATCATTCACCGTCCATGATTCAGCAGTCTTTTTAAAACAGTGATGCAAAACAAACAAAGCATTAGGGATCCCGGGTAAATGAAGGGATCCCTTTAAGGACTAACCCTGGTCGGATTTTAGCAGCAAGGAAAACACACACCGTTAACTATTTACAGTTTCATTGTTCCGAGGTTTATCCTCATAGTAGGTTGCAAGACACCAGCCGGTAGCGAACGCTTCCCGACCGGGGAAGATCCGGTTCCCTGTTCTCGGCTGCTGCGGTGTCAGTATCAGTGGTTCGTCTCTCAGGCACGGTCAGGTCACCCGGTGTCTGGATTCGAATGTCAGCTTTGGTTGCAAGTTCAGTAGCAGCAACAATGCACACAGTGGTGATGGTAGCAGACTTTGTCAGGTCCGGATTAGTCGTAGTCAGGACAGCAGGTGGTGCCACTGCAGGCTCGCATCGTTGGATGTTCCGGGCGCACCATCCTTGCTCACTCTGATGGCGAGTGTAGGTCACCTGGTCCCCTTTACATAGTAGTGGATCGTCACATCTGTTGCGGAACGGGGTTTTCACATTGTAGCTGGTAAAGAAGATTTCAGCCGGCAGTCCCGGTTCTTGTATAGAGCCCCAACCCCGTTTCGGGTGAAAGGCTAGTACAGTCCCCCGTTTTACCAAGTCCTTCTTGCCGCGTGCAGTCGTTGGGTTTTGTACTTTCGGTGGATCACTTTGTTCTGTCTCTTTTCGGTTTTTCCAGTGTAGAATTAGGCATTGTTTATATTGTTCCCAAGTGATCACAGCAATGCTGAGGCCCTCCTGTCTGGCCCCGTCTGGTCCAATCCTCGGGGTATCCCATTGGAAGATCACCCCCTCCGAGCTCACATCTAGCGGTTCTCCCATAGTTGTCGGTAATGGAGGCACCAGCTTCTCCATAGTATCGGGGGTTACCACTACCAGCTCGGAGGAGAGGAATCGGTCACTGTCGGGACGGGGAGCGGTCATGGGAGCAGGATCGGTCAGTGGGGCAGGGGCGCTTTCCATACCTGCATCTGATGTGGTTCCACCGATGCCGATCTGTTCCACTGACGAGGACACTGGAGTCGGCAGCGGCTCGGACCACGGTTCCTTCAAGGCATCTCTCCAGCACGGCTCCAACTTCCATTGCTTCGCATTTACTGGCTCCGTGTTCGGGATAGGTTGACTCAGCTCCTCCGCCTGCGGCTCCAAGAGGTCCGGATCCTCCAGCTGCGGTGGGTTCGGATCCGCCTCCGGTCGGTGGGGATAGTCCGGGATCACTTCGTCGTCGTTCCGGTACTGTTGTGAACTGTGTTTCTGGGCTCCCTCTGGTGGTCACTAACGGTATTGTGTTAGGCATGTCTTGTTGCAGGCCTGAGCTCCAGCTGTGTCGTTAAGCAGCGGGTGTTCCCTATTTAAGTCTCCTCCGGACTCAGTCTCTTGCCTGGCATCATTGTATCCAGACCTATATGGTCTCCTCCGGATTCCTTTCATCTGTCTCATGCAAGAAAAGCTAAGTCCGTTTTGTATAATTTGGATCGTTTGCATTTTTCAGTGTCTTTGTCCAGCTTGCTTAATATTTGATTTTCTGGCTCGCTGGAAGCTCTAGGGGGCTGATATTCTCCCTCCGCACCGTCAGTCGGTGTGGGGGTTCTTGTATGTTCAGCGTGGATGTTTTTGTAGGGTTTTTTGCTGACCGCATAGTCCACTGTCTATTTTCTGTCTATCTAGACTAGTGGGCCTCACTTTGCTGAATCTAGTTCATCTCTATGTTTGTGTTTTCCTCTTGCCTCACCGTTATTATTTGTTGGGGGCTTTCTATATCTTTGGGGTTCAATTTCTCTGGAGGCAAGTGAGGTCTTATTTTCCCTCTAGGGGTAGTCAGTTCTCCGGCTGGCTCGAGACGTCTAGAACCAACGTAGGCACGTTCACCGGCTGCTTCTAGTTGTGTGTGTTAGGATCAGGTATGCGGTTAGCCCAGTTTCCACCTCCCTAGAGCAGTATTTATGTTTTTGCTATCTTGCCGGAATATCAGAGATCCTCTACCACTGGGATCATAACAGTATGCCAGGCCGAAAGAAAATGTTTATTGCATCGCAGAAGCGGGATTAAAAAGAAGTTCTGAGTTTTTGGTTTTTTTTTGTTGCTGCAGTTTGCCTAGCTTCTTCCATCCCCTTTTTCTCTGAGTTGCTGGAACTCTGCTGCAGATATGAATGTCCAGACTCTGACTTCTAGTGTGGATCAGCTTGCTGCTAGGGTGCAAAGCATTCAGGATTTTGTTATCCATAGCCCTATGTCTGAACCAAAAATACCTATTCCTGAGCCGTTTTTTGGAGATAGATCTAAGTTCCTGAATTTTAGGAATAATTGCAAATTGTTTCTGTCTCTGAAACCTCGTTCCTCTGGTGATTCCGCTCAGCAAGTTAAGATTGTTATTTCCTTCTTGCGCGGCGACCCTCAAGATTGGGCCTTCTCTCTGGCGCCAGGAGATCCTGCATTGGTGAATGTTGATGCGTTTTTCCTGGCACTTGGTTTGCTTTATGAGGAGCCTAATCTTGAAAATCAGGCTGAAAAGATGTTGTTGGCTATCTCTCAGGGTCAGGACGAAGCTGAGGTATATTGTCAAAAATTTCGTAAATGGTCCGTGCTTACTCAATGGAATGAGTGTGCACTGGCCGCAAATTTCAGAAATGGTCTTTCTGAAGCCATTAAAGATGTGATGGTGGGGTTTCCTATCCCTACAGGTCTGAGTGATTCAATGGCTCTGGCCATTCAAATTGATCGACGTTTGCGGGAGCGCAAATCTGTTAATCCTTTGGCGGTGCTGTCTGAACGGTCACCTGATTCTATGCAATGTGACAGAATTTTGACCAGAGCCGAGCGACAAAATCATAGACGTCAAAATGGGTTGTGTTTCTACTGGGTTGATTCAACACATGTTATCTCAGCATGCTCTAAACGCTTAAAAAAAATTGTTAATCTTGTCGCCATTGGTACTTTTCAGCCTAAGTTTATTTTGTCTGTGACTTTAATTTGTTCATTATCTTCTTACTCAGTTATGGCTTTTGTGGATTCTGGTGCTGCTTTAAGTCTGATGGATTTGTCGTTTGCCAAGCGCTGCGGTTTTGTCCTCGAGCCTTTGGAAAATCCTATTCCTCTTAGAGGAATTGATTCTACGCCATTGGCAGAGAATAAACCTCAGTATTGGACGCAAGTGACCATGTGCATGACTCCTGTACATCAGGAGGTGATTCGTTTTCTGGTACTGCATAAAATGCATGATGTTGTCGTTTTGGGTCTGCCATGGTTACAGGCCCATAATCCAGTTTTAGATTGGAAAGCTATGACTGTGTCTAGTTGGGGGTGTCAGGGGATTCATGGTGATTCTCCATTGGTGTCTATTGCTTCTTCTATTCCTTCTGAGATCCCTGAGTTTTTGTCAGACTTTCAGGATGTATTTAATGAGGCCAGGTCCAGTGCCCTTCCTCCTCATAGGGACTGTGATTGTGCTATAGATTTGATTCCTGGTAGTAAGTTTCCTAAGGGACGACTCTTTAATTTATCTGTGCCAGAGCATGCCGCGATGCGGAGTTATATAAAGGAGTCTTTGGAGAAGGGACATATTCGCCCATCCTCTTCTCCTCTTGGTGCAGGATTCTTTTTTGTGGGCAAGAAAGACGGGTCTTTGAGACCTTGTATAGATTATCGTCTTCTGAATAAGATCACGGTTAAATTTCAGTATCCTTTGCCATTGTTGTCTGATTTGTTTGCTCTGATTAAGGGATCCAGTTGGTTCACCAAGATAGATCTTCGTGGTGCGTATAACCTTGTGCGCATAAAGCAGGGAGATGAATGGAAAACGGCATTTAATACGCCCGAGGGTCATTTTGAGTACCTGGTGATGCCTTTTGGATTATCGAATGCCCCTTCTGTGTTTCAGTCCTTCATGCATGACATCTTCCGGAAATATCTGGATAAATTTATGATTATTTATCTGCATGATATTTTGGTTTTTTCTGATGATTGGGAGTCCCATGTGAACCAGGTCAGGATGGTGTTTCAGGTTCTGCGGGAGAATACTCTATTTGTGAAGGGCTCAAAATGTATCTTTGGGGTACAGAAGGTTTCTTTTTTGGGTTTTATTTTTCCCCCTTCTACTGTGGAGATGGACCCAGTCAAGGTCCGTGCCATTCATGACTGGACTCAGCCCACGTCTGTTAAGAGCCTGCAGAAGTTCTTGGGCTTTGCTAATTTTTACCGTCGTTTTATCGCTAATTTTTCCAGCGTGGTTTAACCTTTGACGGATATGACCAAGAAGGGTTCTGATGTTGCTAATTGGTCTCCTGCGGCCGTGGAGGCCTTTCGGGAGCTGAAGCGTCGGTTTACTTCAGCGCCAGTCTTGTGCCAGCCGGATGTCTCTCTTCCCTTTCAGGTTGAAGTTGATGCTTCTGAGATTGGTGCAGGGGCTGTTTTGTCGCAAAAAAGTTCTGATGGCTCCGTGATGAAGCCATGCGCCTTCTTTTCAAGAAAATTTTCGCCTGCTGAGCGGAACTATGATGTTGGTAATCGGGAGTTGTTGGCTATGAAGTGGGCATTTGAGGAGTGGCGACATTGGCTCGAGGGAGCTAGACATCGTGTGGTGGTCTTGACTGATCATAAAAATCTGATTTACCTCGAGTCTGCCAAGCGCCTGAATCCTAGACAGGCTCGTTGGTCATTGTTTTTCTCCCGTTTTGACTTTGTGGTCTCGTACCTGCCTGGTTCGAAGAATGTGAAGGCTGATGCACTTTCTAGGAGTTTTGTGCCTGACTCTCCGGGAGTCTCGGAGCCGGCTGGTATTCTCAGAGAGGGAGTGATTTTGTCTGCCATTTCCCCAGATTTGCGATGAGTGCTGCAGAAATTTCAGGCTGATAGGCCTGATCGTTGCCCACCAGAGAGACTGTTTGTCCCTGACAGATGGACCAGCAGAGTTATTTCTGAGGTTCATTCTTCAGTGTTGGCGGGACATCCTGGGATTTTCGGTACCAGAGATTTGGTGGCTAGGTCCTTTTGGTGGCCTTCCTTGTCGCGGGATGTGCGTTCTTTTGTGCAGTCCTGTGGGATTTGTGCTCGGGCTAAGCCTTGCTGTTCTCGTGCCAGTGGGTTGCTTTTGCCCTTGCCTATCCCGAAGAGGCCTTGGACACACATTTCCATGGATTTCATTTCGGATCTTCCGGTATCTCGGAAGATGTCTGTCATCTGGGTGGTGTGCGATCGTTTTTCTAAAATGGTCCATTTGGTGCCCTTGCCTAAGTTGCCTTCCTCCTCTGATTTGGTCCCTTTGTTCTTCCAGAATGTGGTTCGTTTGCACGGCATCCCTGAGAATATTGTGTCTGACAGAGGATCCCAGTTTGTGTCCAGATTCTGGCGATCCCTTTGTGCTAAGATGGGTATTGATTTGTCTTTTTCGTCGGCTTTTCATCCTCAGACTAATGGCCAGACCGAGCGAACTAATCAGACGTTGGAGACTTATTTGAGATGTTTTGTTTCTGCTGATCAGGACGACTGGGTTACCTTTTTGCCACTGGCCGAGTTTGCCCTTAATAATCGGGCTAGTTCTGCCACTTTGGTTTCACCCTTTTTCTGCAACTCTGGTTTTCATCCTCGTTTCTCCTCGGGCCAGGTTGAACCTTCTGACTGTCCTGGGGTTGATTCTGTGGTGGATAGGTTGCAGCGGATTTGGAACCATGTGGTGGACAATTTGAAATTGTCACAAGACAAGGCCCAGCGTTTTGCCAACCGCCGCCGCGGTGTGGGTCCCCGACTTCGTGTTGGGGATTTGGTTTGGTTGTCTTCTCGGCATGTTCCTTTGAAAGTCTCCTTTCCTAAGTTCAAGCCTCGCTTTATCGGTCCTTATAAGATTTTGGAAATCCTTAACCCGGTGTCTTTTCGCTTGGACCTTCCAGCGTCATTTGCTATTCATAATGTGTTCCATAGGTCCTTGTTGCGGCGGTACGTGGTGCCTATGGTTCCTGCTGTTGAGCCTCCTGCCCCGGTTTTGGTTGAGGGCGAGTTGGAGTACGTGGTGGAGAAGATTCTGGATTCTCGTATCTCTAGACGGAAACTCCAGTATTTAGTTAAGTGGAAAGGCTATGGTCAGGAGGATAATTCCTGGGTTGTCGCCTCTGATGTTCATGCGGCTGATTTGGTTCATGCCTTTCACGCTGCTCATCCTGATCGCCCTGGGGGTCTTGGTGAGGGTTCGGTGACCCCCTCCTCAAGGGAGGGGTACTGTTGTGAACTGTGTTTCTGGGCTCCCTCTGGTGGTCACTAACGGTATTGTGTTAGGCATGTCTTGTTGCAGGCCTGAGCTCCAGCTGTGTCGTTAAGCAGCGGGTGTTCCCTATTTAAGTCTCCTCCGGACTCAGTCTCTTGCCTGGCATCGTTGTATCCAGACCTATATGGTCTCCTCCGGATTCCTTTCATCTGTCTCATGCAAGAAAAGCTAAGTCCGTTTTGTATAATTTGGATCGTTTGCATTTTTCAGTGTCTTTGTCCAGCTTGCTTAATATTTGATTTTCTGGCTCGCTGGAAGCTCTAGGGGGCTGATATTCTCCCTCCGCACCGTCAGTCGGTGTGGGGGTTCTTGTATGTTCAGCGTGGATGTTTTTGTAGGGTTTTTTGCTGACCGCATAGTCCACTGTCTATTTTCTGTCTATCTAGACTAGTGGGCCTCACTTTGCTGAATCTAGTTCATCTCTATGTTTGTGTTTTCCTCTTGCCTCACCGTTATTATTTGTTGGGGGCTTTCTATATCTTTGGGGTTCAATTTCTCTGGAGGCAAGTGAGGTCTTATTTTCCCTCTAGGGGTAGTCAGTTCTCCGGCTGGCTCGAGACGTCTAGAACCAACGTAGGCACGTTCACCGGCTGCTTCTAGTTGTGTGTGTTAGGATCAGGTATGCGGTTAGCCCAGTTTCCACCTCCCTAGAGCAGTATTTATGTTTTTGCTATCTTGCCGGAATATCAGAGATCCTCTACCACTGGGATCATAACACGGTACTCGCTGGTCAGCCTCGCTGTTTCGCAGTCGGCAGCTGCACATGCATGAGGCTCCGCAATTTTCCCAGGGTGGAGCTCCTTCTTGTCTTGGTTCCCGCCGTTGCCAATCAGGGGGCGGTTCTCCTCTGCTTCGAGGCAGATCGTCATCTCGCAGCAATAATCGGAGGGGGCGGTCGCCACTTTTGGCGCCGCTTTGATAGTCTCCTCCCATGGCACGCCCTTCTTCTTCTTCTGCGCTCCTCGTGGCGCTGCAATGGTGGCCGTTTTGGCGGGAACTTATGGCGGCAAATAGCAATACACAGTCTTTGCAATAAATCACGGTTCAAACACAATTCAATCACAGTTCCAAGGCACACATGACCTGATTCTTCAGGCTTAAGTAGATCCTGTTCATGACGCCAAGTTGAAGCGGCCCCCAGACGCAGGACGACGGGTCACTCGATACCGGGTCTCTCGGTTCTGAGGATGTCACGGTGGCCCGACTCGGTCCATGGTCCTGCTAAGGGGTGCCCAATAAAAGGTGTAGGTGGTGGTGTAGGTCGCAGGAAATAATGAGGACACAGGGTTGCAGTCTCTTTCCTCTATACTGAAGGCTTCGGCATCCGCAATCCAGAGCACTGTTAACAGGGCTGGCTGAGACCGGCTGGTCCGAAGGCACATCCAGAGTTCCCTTTGTAGGTGGAAATCAGTGCCTACCTACTAGCGCCTGGGTGTTGTAGTACTTCCCTGCTGAGCACCACGGGATAGTCCTCACAACTGTCGTGTATGTTTCTGTTCTTTCTCTCCGTCCCCCAGATGATATGGATAGGACGCACCCGTATGACGGGGTAGGCCTGGAGTTATTTTATAGGGACCCTAGAGACGCCCCTCTCCCACAATTGCCTCCGTTGTCTTCATTAGGTGATTTAGGTGAGGCAGCCAACCTAAAATTAACTGCCCTGCCATTGGTTTGAAGTAATGCATAGAGCCCAATACTTCCTCGGCGTTCCAGCCACCGGCTACATGCCTCAGTAGGATGTTGCCGATCTCGGGGCACGAATCCTACTGGTTCTATCACCTTTGTGCTGTGATCTCGTTTCTCACTTCTCCACAATATACTTCGCTTCGTGTCCTTTCTTAAGATGCCGCCGCAATGAAGTGCAGGCGCGGCTCCGTAACGATCTGTCCTTTTCGCTAGGCCTCTGCCAGGATCCCACCCCTGACAGGGACCGCCCTGGATCTTCCCAAGCAACATCTTCTCTCACTAGGTGTTACCTGGGCAAAACCCAGTCAGCTTCTCTCTAACTTCCTATCCAGCCCCCAGTTTTACCAGAGTGTGAGGAGTGTCCTAATACATAGAACTCTTTGCTCCCCCTGGTGGCCGGAGTGTGAAGTGTAATGTGTGACTGTGATACCTGGTCAGGTGAACTCCTTTAGTGCAATCAGACGTAACATCGCTCCCCTTAGTGGCAGAGCGACATTACTGCAATGACCAGGACTCTGGGGCGCTGCAGTAGTATAGTAGTTATATTCTTGTACATAGGTACAGTGTTATAGTAGTTATATTCTTGTACATAGGGGTAGTATTATAGTAGTTATATTCTAGTACATAGAGGTAGTATTATAGTAGTTATATTCTTGTACATAGGGGCAGTATTATAGTAGTTGTATTCTTGTACATAGGAACAGTATTATAGTAGTTACATTCTTGTACATAGGGGGCAGTATTATAGTAGTTATATTCTTGCATATAGGAGCAGTATTATAGTAGTTATACTCTTGTACATAGGATCAGTATTATAGTAGTTATATTCTTGTACATAGGTGCAGTATTATAGTAGTTATATTCTTGTACATAGGGAGCAGTATTATAGTAGTTACTAGATTGTGGCCCGATTCTAATGCATCGGGTATTCTAGAATATGCATGTCCCCGTAGTATATGGACAATGATGATTCCAGAATTCGCGGCAGACTGTGCCCGTCGCTGATTGGTCGAGGCAACCTTTATGACATCATCATTGCCATGGCATCCATTATGACATCTACGTCGATACTGTGCCCGTCGCTGATTGGTCAAGGCCCAGGCGGCCTCGACCAATGAGAGACGCGGGATTTCCAGGACAGACAGAAAAACCCTTAGACAATTATATATATAGATATTCTTGCACATAGGAGCAGTATTTTTGTAGTTATATTCTTGTACATAGGAGCAGTATTATAGTAGTTATATGCTTGAACATAGAGGAAGTATTATAGTAGTTATATTCTTGTGCACAGAAACAGTATTATAGCAGTTATATTCTTTGTGAGGGGTTGACACACTTGTCTGCTTCACAGGGTAGACACAGGAACAGTTCTGGTAGAGAATCACCTGCTGGTTTATTGTGTATAGCATAAACCTTGGCAGAGTTCAACAAAATAAACAGAGCCTTGCTGGCATAATGGTAAAACAAATAAAGTATAACAGAGTCTTTTTCTCTCCAGGTTTCAACCTGCAGACACCTGGCAATGTCCTCCGCTCCTCCTTGGAGCTCCGTGGAGTACCTCCTCTCCCAAGACACCACCCAGATTGTCTCATATGTCCAGGTATTTAACTAGGACCATGTGATGATCACATGATTGTGACATCACCGCAGGTCCTGCTAGTACACATGCCAGTGTCGGCTGCAGGAAGAGATATGGTGATGTAATAGTATGCAGGTACTGACTGTGTCACCACGGAACAGACAGACCAACAGTTGAGGAGTTTATTAACAGGAATCAGGTTCTCCTCGCAGGGAGGAAGCAGTGGAATATAACTAACAATACAGGTCCTTCTCAAAAAATTAGCATATAGTGTTAAATTTCATTATTTACCATAATGTAATGATTACAATTAAACTTTCATATACTATAGATTCATTATCCACCAACTGAAATTTGTCAGGTCTTTTATTGTTTTAATACTGATGATTTTGGCCTACAACTCCTGATAACCCCAAAAACCTGTCTCAATAAATTAGCATATTTCACCCGACCAATCAAATAAAAGTGTTTTTTAATACCAAACAAAAAACCCATCAAATAATAATGTTCAGTTATGCACTCAATACTTGGTCGGGAATCCTTTGGCAGAAATGACTGCTTCAATGCGGCGTGGCATGGAGGCAATCAGCCTGTGACACTGCTGAGATGTTATGGAGGCCCAGGATGCTTCAATAGCGGCCTTAAGCTCATCCAGAGTGTTGGGTCTTGCGTCTCTCAACTTTCTCTTCACAGTATCCCACAGATTCTCTATGGGGTTCAGATCAGGAGAGTTGGCAGGCCAATTGAGCACAGTAATACCATGGTCAGTAAACCATTTACCAGTGGTTTTGGCACTGTGAGCAGGTGCCAGGTCGTGCTGAAAAATGAAATCTTCATCTCCATAAAGCATTTCAGCCGATGGAAGCATGAAGTGCTCCAAAATCTCCTGATAGCTAGCTGCATTGACCCTGCCCTTGATGAAACACAGTGGACCAACACCAGCAGCTGACATGGCACCCCACACCATCACTGACTGTGGGTACTTGACACTGGACTTCAGGCATTTTGGCATTTCCTTCTCCCCAGTCTTCCTCCAGACTCTGGCACCTTGATTTCCGAATGACATGCAAAATTTGCTTTCATCAGAAAAAAGTACTTGGGACCACTTAGCAACAGTCCAGTGCTGCTTCTCTGTAGCCCAGGTCAGGCGCTTCTGCCGCTGTTTATGGTTCAAAAGTGGCTTTACCTGGGGAATGCGGCACCTGTAGCCCATTTCCTGCACACGCCTGTGCACGGTGGCTCTGGATGTTTCCACACCAGACTCAGTCCACTGCTTCCTCAGGTTCCCCAAGGTCTGGAATCGGTCCTTCTCCACAATCTTCCTCAGGGTCCGGTCACCTCTTCTCGTTGTACAGCGTTTTCTGCCACATTGTTTCCTTCCAACAGACTTACCATTGAGGTGCCTTGATACAGCACTCTGGGAACAGCCTATTTGTTGAGAAATTTCTTTCTGGGTCTTACCCTCTTGCTTGAGGGTGTCAATGATGGCCTTCTTGACATCTGTCAGGTCGCTAGTCTTACCCATGATGGGGGTTTTGAGTAATGAACCAGGCAGGGAGTTTTTAAAAGCCTCAGGTATCTTTTGCATGTGTTTAGAGTTAATTAGTTGATTCAGAAGATTAGGGTAATAGGTCGTTTAGAGAACCTTTTCTTGATATGCTAATTTATTGAGACAGGTTTTTTGGGTTATCAGGAGTTGTATGCCAAAATCATCAGTATTAAAACAATAAAAGACCAAAAGACCTGACAAATTTCAGTTGGTGGATAATGAATCTATAATATATGAAAGTTTAATTGTAATCATTACATTATGGTAAATAATGAAATTTAACACTATATGCTATTTTTTTGAGAAGGACCTGTATAACAGTGCAAAAATATGGGAGTCAAACAGTGCAACAGTAGAAAACGGAATTTCTTGGGAAAAACACTTATCAGTCTGATGAGGACTTGCTTGAAGGGTCGTCTTCTCCAACGTAGGTGCCGAGATACAGCGGCACTTGTCGTACCTCTGTTGTCCGTGGGCTGAGTAGTCTGTAGGAACCCACTGCCTGGTGTTTCGGGAGTTAATGTGATATACACTGGCTCTGAGTCTTTAATTTTTACAGCACAGCCTATCCCGGGAAAACAATGGTCAGTCTATTAATAAGTTTCTACAGGAATCAAGGGCTCTGCACTGGTACAGTGGGTACCAGGGGTCACAGTCTCTGCACGGGCCACTGTCTCCGCATGGGTGTCAAGGCGCCCCTCTCCAGTCACAGCAGAGTCTGCTTTCATGTAGTCACAAGATCTTTTTGGGTGATCTCCCTGTATTTGTCCTCTGACCTGGAGCTCTTTCTCTTTCCCGGAGTGCAGCTGCGTCCTGCTCTGACCGCTGCTCACGCTGCTCTGACCGCTGCTCTGACCCTTGCGTGCACGCCTTTCCCGCTCTCTGCCCGGCTTCCTTCCTGTCCCGGTCTCTAAGTCTGCCCCCTGGGGAACCTGTAGCACAGCTCAATGGTTCCGAGAAGGTAACCGCCCCCGGACTCTTCTTGTGCTTCACCTCCTTACAGTGAACACGCTCCCTCCCACTCTATGAGTGCTCACATAAAACCAGCCCATGAATGCAGCTTAATTTAACCCTCCCAATACTTAGTGTGCTGTTGGAAAAATATCCTGGTTCCATACCACTGACACCAACATGCGCAGTGACACATATCTCCCCTCGTACACTGTGCCAGTGACCCTTTCACATCTTGCACATAGGATCAGTATTATAGTAGTTATGTTCTTATCCATAGGGGAATTATTATAGTAGTTGTATTTTTGTACATAGGAGGCAGTATTATATGGTTGTAGGATGTTTCGCTCCCAGCAGTTCACCCCCGGGTACATTTCACCCCCGCACATTTCGTCCCCAGCATTTGCTGGGGACGAAATGTGCGGGTGCAGGGGCGAAATGTACCCGGGGTAAACTGCTGGGAGCAAAACATCCAAATCCCGTATTATAGTTAACATATTCTTTAGCCCCTTTACCCTGAAAACTGTTTTCACCTTCCTGACCAGGCCAATTTTTACAATTCTGACCACTGTTTACTTTATAAGGTCATAACTCTGGAACGTTTCAATGGATCCCACTTATTCTGAGGTTGTGTTCTCCTGACATGTTGTACTTCATGGCAGTTTTAAGATTTCTTTTATATGACTTGCATTTATTTGTGAAAAAAAACAGAAATTTTGCGAAAATTTTGAAAATTTAGCAATTTACAAACTTTTAATTTTTATGCCCTTAAATCAGTCAAATCGTACAAAGTAGTTAAAAAATAAAATTTTTCACATGTCTATATCAGCACAATTTTTGAAACATAATTTTTTGTTAGGAAGTTCTAAGGGTTAAAAGTTGACCAGCAATTTCTCATTTTTACAACAAAATTTGCAAAACTATTTTTTTAGGGACCACCTCACATTTGAAGTAACTTTGAAGGGTCTATATGACAGAAAATACCCAAAAGTGACACCATTCTAAAAACTGCACCCCTAAAGGTACTCAAAACCACATTCAATTGCTTCACAGGAATTTTTGGAATGTGGAAGGAAAAAATAAACATTTACTTTTCTTTCACTAAAAATTTCATTTAGGTCTATTTTTTTAACAGGAGAAAATGGACCATACAATTTTTTGAGCAATTTCTCCTGAGCATGCCGATACCTCATATGTGGGGGAAATCTACTGTTTGGGTGCACGGCAGGGCTCAGAAGGGAAGGAGCGCCATTTCACTTTTTGAATGTAAAATTTGATGGTATAATTAGCGGAAGCATGTCATGTTTGGAGAGCCCCTGATGTGCCTAAACAGTGGAAACCCCCAACAAGTGACACCATTTTGAAAACTAGACCCTTTAGGCAATTTATCTAGATTTGGTTTGAGCACCTTGAACCCAACAGGTGCTTCACAGAAGTTTATAACGTTAAGCCGTGAAAAAAAAATTCACATTTTTCCCGGATAAATCTTTTTTAGCTTCAAATTTTGCATTTTCATAAGGGTAACAGGAGAACTTGCTCCATCCAATTGGTTGTGCAATTTCTGCTGAGCATGCCGATACCCCATATGTGAGGGAAAACCACTGTTTGGGTGCACGGCAGGGCTTGGAAGTGAAGGAGCACCATTTGACTTTTTGAATGTAAAATTTGCTGGAATAGTTAGTGGAAGCCATGTTGCGTTTGGAGAGCCCCTGATGGCCTAAACAGTGGAACCCCCACAAGTGACACCATTTTGGAAACTAGACCCCATATGGAACTTATCTAGATGTGTATTGAGCATCTTGAATCCACAGGTGCTTCACAGAGGTTTATAACGTTAAGCCGTGAAAATAAAAAAAAACAACACATTTTTCTAGAAAAACTCTTTTTTAGCTCCAAATTTTGTATTTTTACAAGGGCAACAGGAGAAAATGGACCCCAAATGTTGTGCAATTTCTTTTGAGTTCACCAATACCCCATATGTCATCAAAAACTACTTTTGAGGCACAGTGCAAAGCTCAGAAGGGAAGAAACACCATATTACAGTGCATATTTTGCTGCACTTGTTTGAGGGTGTCATGTTACATTGGCAGAGCCCCTAAGGTGCCAGAACCCCCCATAAGTGACCCCATTTTAAAAATTAAAACCTCTCAATGAATTAATCTAGGGGTACAGTGATTATGTTGACACCACAGGTGTGTCACAGACTTTTATACCATTGAGCAGAGAAGATAAAATAATTTACACTTTTACCACTAAGATTGTGTGTTAGCTCCAAGTTTTACATTTTCATACAAATGGCACCAAAATGTGTCCCACAATTTCTATTAATCTTCATGGAGGATGAGTGAACTGTGAGGACCTTTCCAGAAGCCATAGGCAGTAAGGGACTACACCAAGGCGCTGGTAGGAAGGCTTTCATCTCCACCTGGTAAAGGGCATCCTGAATTTGCTTCCAAGCCGGCCAGACCCTGACTGTACCTGTGATCTGGTGCCCTGGACTGCGGTTGCCTGAAGCCTTCAGTAAACCAGGTAAAGAGACTGCAAACCTGTATCCTCCGTTTTTTACTGCACCACTCACCATCCTCATCTACACACCGGTAGCCCTGGGGACCTACTTCCCCTGTGGGAAGTTATACCATCTAACTGCCATAACATCACCCCAGAGGACCCCTTTAAGCAGCGTCGGTCCCCACTGACCGAATACCACAGGTGGCGTCACAAAAACAAACTTTATTCCAAATCCCCTTTAAAGACCTTTCCTTTTATTTGGGTGCCCAGGGCCACAGCCACCGTGACATCCCCTTTAAGTACCGGACCCAGTATCAAGTACCCCACGGCCCTGGCGGGCAACTCAGAGGCGTCTCAGGTCCTGCTCTGAGCAGGCACTGACACACCACCTTCCCTGAAGGACTTTGTAGCCATCTAGCCTCCGGGTCTCCATGGAGACCATCAGGACAATGCGATCGCATTATGTTATCCTGATGGAAGCGTGCAGGGAACTCATTCCCTGCTTGATTCTCCTCTATGTCGCTGTCACTACAGAGGGGTTAAATGCCCATAATCTGGGCTAGCACCAATCGAGGGCATTGCTGCAGGGTGTCAGCTTTTACACAGAGCTGACAGTAGCACCCAATTGCAGCGGCGCTCAGAGTGAGGCCGCGTGATTGTGCCGCTGTACCTGTACTGCTGTTTGCGGGAACACAGCTCCCGCAGAGCAGTACATGTACGGCACATGTCGGAAAGGGGTTAAAAACGCACTCCCATCAAAGATTTTATCCTTTTAAAAGTCATATTATATAGCACCTTGGACTTACAATTGCTCATTTCCCTTTCTACCCAGTTAATTTTGTTTTCTCTGCCCTATGTAGAAACAGGAAGTATCTTGTCACTGCACTTATCATTCCCTTCTTCAACTTTTGACCCAGTTGTTCCGTTCCTCTCCTGCCATAGACTTTTGCAGTGACTCATGACTCATACAGGGAAAGTTGAGCTCCTCTTTCTCCATAGAGCTTAGAAGGAATTAGCTAGTCAGTTTTTAATCACATGATGCCATAGATCTAATATGAAAGAGAAGAATTTCCTGGGTAGAAGAGCAAAATGAGCAATTGTAAGTGCACAGTGCCGTATAATATGATGACTGCAATATCCAGTGGGTAAATTCAAAAAAGTTCATTTTTTTCTCATTAATGTACTCTTTGCACTCCATCTTGACTGAAAAAAAACAGAAATGTAGAAATTTTTGCAAATTTAATAAAAAAGAAAAACTGAAATATCACATGGTCATAAGTATTCAGACCCTTTGCTCAGACACTCATATTTAAGTCACATGCTGTCCATTTCCTTGTGATCCTATTTGAGATGATTCTACTCCTTCATTGGAGGCCAGTTGTGTTTAATTTAACTGATAGGACTTGAATTAGAAAGGCACACATCTGTCTACAGTGGGGCAAAAAAGTATTTAGTCATTCAGCAATAGTGCAAGTTCCACCACTTAAAAAGATGAGAGGCGTCTGTAATTTACATCATAGGTAGACCTCAACTATGGGAGACAAACTGAGAAAAAAAAATCCAGAAAATCACATTGTCTGTTTTTTTTATCATTTTATTTGCATATTATGGTGGAAAATAAGTATTTGGTCAGAAACAAAATTTCATCTCAATACTTTGTAATATATCCTTTGTTGGCAATGACAGAGGTCAAACGTTTTCTGTAAGTCTTCACAAGGTTGCCACACACTGTTGTTGGTATGTTGGCCCATTCCTCCATGCAGATCTCCTCTAGAGCAGTGATGTTTTTGGCTTTTCGCTTGGCAACACGGACTTTCAACTCCCTCCAAAGGTTTTCTATAGGGTTGAGATCTGGAGACTGGCTAGGCCACTCCAGGACCTTGAAATGCTTCTTACGAAGCCACTCCTTCGTTGCCCTAGCGGTGTGCTTTGTATCATTGTCATGTTGAAAGACCCAGCCATGTTTCATCTTCAATGCCCTTGCTGATGGAAGGAGGTTTGCACTCAAAATCTCACGATACATGGCCCCATTCATTCTTTCATGTACCCGGATCAGTCGTCCTGGCCCCTTTGCAGAGAAACAGCCCCAAAGCATGATGTTTCCACCACCATGCTTTACAGTAGGTATGGTGTTTGATGGATGCAACTCAGTATTCTTTTTCCTCCAAACACGACAAGTTGTGTTTCTACCAAACAGTTCCAGTTTGGTTTCATCAGACCATAGGACATTCTCCCAAAACTCCTCTGGATCATCCAAATGCTCTCTAGTAAACTTCAGACGGACCTGGACATGTACTGGCTTAAGCAGTGGGACACGTCTGGCACTGCAGGATCTGAGTCCATGGTGGCATAGTGTGTTACTTATGGTAGGCCTTGTTACATTGGTCCCAGCTCTCTGCAGTTCATTCACTAGGTCCCCCCGCGTGGTTCTGGGATTTTTGCTCACCGTTCTTGTGATCCTTCTGACCCCATGGGGTGGGATTTTGCATGGAGCCCCAGATCGAGGGAGATTATCAGTGGTCTTGAATGTCTTCCATTTTCTAATTATTGCTCCCACTGTTGATTTCTTCACTCCAAGCTGGTTGGCTATTGCAGATTCAGTCTTCCCAGCCTGGTGCAGGGCTACAATTTTGTTTCTGGTGTCCTTTGACAGCTCTTTGGTCTTCACCATAGTGGAGTTTGGAGTCAGACTGTTTGAGGGTGTGCACAGGTGTCTTTTTATACTGATAACAAGTTTAAACAGGTGCCATTACTACAGGTAATGAGTGGAGGAAAGAGGAGACTCTTAAAGAAGAAGTTACAGGTCTGTGAGAGCCAGAAATCTTGATTGTTTGTTTCTGACCAAATACTTATTTTCCACCATAATATGCAAATAAAATGATAAAAAAACAGACAATGTGATTTTCTGGATTTTTTTTTCTCAGCTTGTCTCCCATAGTTGAGGTCTAACTATGATGTAAATTACAGACACCTCTCATCTTTTTAAGTGGTGGAACTTGCACTATTGCTGACTGACTAAATACTTTTTTGCCCCACTGTATATAAGACCTCACAGTGCATGTCAGACCAAATGAGAATCATGAGGTCAAAAGAACTGGCCAAGGAGCTCAGAGACAGAATTGTGGCAAGGTACAGATCTGGGGAAGGTTCCAACAGAATTTCTGCTGTGCTCAAGGTTCCTAAGGGTACCGTCTCACAGTGGCACTTTTGTCGCTACGACGGTACGATCCGTGACATTCCAGCGATATCCATACGATATCGCTGTGTCTGACACGCAGTAGCGATCAGGGACCTTGCTGAGAATCGTACGTCGTAGCAGATCGTTTGGAACTTTCTTTCGTCGCTGGATCTCCCGCTGTCATCGCTGGATCGGTGTGTGTGACACCCATGCGATGCGTTCGCTTGTAACCAGGGTAAACATCGGGTTACTAAGCGCAGGGCCACGCTTAGTAACCCGATGTTTACCCTGGTTACCATCGTAAATGTAAAAAAAAAAAAACCGTACATACTCACATTCCGGTGTCCGTCAGGTCCCTCTCCGTCCGCTTCCCGCACTGACTGTGACTGCCGGCCGGAAAGTAAAAGCAGAGCACAGCGGTGACGTCACCGCTGTGCTCTGCTTTCACTTTACGGCTGGCACTCAGTCAGTGCGGGAAGCAGACGGCAAGGGACCTGACGGACACCAGAATGTGAGTATGTACGTTTTGGTTTTTTTTACATTTACTATGGTAACCAGGGTAAACATCGGGTTACTAAGCGCGGCCCTGCGCTTAGTAACCCGATGTTTACCCTGGTTACCCGGGGACTTCGGCATCATTGGTCGCTGGAGAGCTGTCTGTGTGACAGCTCCCCAGCGACCACACAACGACTTACCAACGATCACGGCCAGGTTGTATCGCTGGTCGTGATCGTTGGTAAATCGTTTTGTGTAACGGTACCCTAAGAGCACAGTAGCCTCCATAATCCTTAAATGGAAGAGGTTTGGGACCACCAGACGTTTTCCTAGACCTGGCCGTCTAGCCAAACTGAGCAATCGTGTGAGATGAACCTTGGTGAGAGAGGTAAAGAAGAACTCCAAGATTATGGTGGCTGAGCTCCAGATATGCAGTAGGGAGATAGGAGAAAGTTCCACAAAGTCAACTATCACTGCAGCCCTCCACCAGTTGGGCCTTTATGGCAGAGTGGCCCAACTGAAGCCTCTCCTCAGTGCAAAACATAGGAAAGCCCGCATACAGTTTGCAAAAAAAACACATGAAGGACTCCCAGACTATAAGAAATAAGATTCTCTGGTCTGATGAGATGAAGATAGACCTTTTTGGTGATAATTCTATGTGTGGAGAAAACAAGGCACTGCTCATCATCTGCCAAAAACAATCCAAACAGTGAAACATGGTGGTGGCAGCATCATGCTATGGGGGTGTTTTTCAGCTGCAAGAACAGGACGACTGGTTGTCATTGAAGGAAACATGAATGCGGCCAAGTACAGAGATATCCTGGATGAAAACCTCTTCCAGAGTGCTCTGGACCTCAGAATTGGCCGAAGCTTCACCTTCCAACAAGACAATGACCCTAAGCACACAGCTAAAATAACAAAGGATTGGCTTCAGAACAACCGTGACCATTCTTGACTGGCCCAGCCAGAGCCCTGACCTAAACCCAATTGGGCATCTCTGGAGAGACCTGAAAATGGCTGTCCACCGACGTTCACCATCCAACCTGACGGAACTGGAGAGTATCTGCAAGGAAGAATGGCAGTGGATCCCCAAATCCAGGTGTGAGAACCTTGTTGCATCATTCCCAAGAAGACTCATGGCTGTGCTAGCTCAAAAGGGTGCTTCTACTCAAGACTGAGCAAGGGGTCTGAATAATTAAAACCATGTGATATTTCAGTTTTTCTTTCTTAATAAATTTGCAAAAATTACTACATTTTTGTTTTTTTTTCAGTCCAGATGGGGTGCAGAGTGTACAGTAATGAGAAAAAAAAATGAACTTTTTTGAATTTACCAAATGGCAGCAATGAAACAAAGAGTGAAAATTTTAAAGGGGTCTGAATACTTTCCATACCCACTGTATTAAGAGGATAAGAATTTTGATGGGAGGAGGAGAGCGTCTTTAATGTTAGAGGCAGCATTTATTATTTTACCCTGGTTAACTGTCTTGTTATATTATTCTTATAATTATTTTGGGGATTTACAGATGCAGTATGCTTTTTTAAGGTATTGGGAACTTTGCTAGTCTTGCGTTACACATAACTTTTACACTCTTTGTGTATATGAGATATGCTCCCAGAGTACATGCCTTTAGGAACAATACATTCGACATTCTTTTCCAGACACATTAGTTAGGTTGATTGAAACATACCTTCAATAAATTACCTCCCGGTGACTATTTTATGTAGAACCACATTGGGAATTACTTCAGCTCTATCTTATTCATTTCGATGACATTTTTAAATTTGAGGTCTGGAGAAAGAGAAAAAAAATGCTTTTTGCCTGCAGAGAAGTTGATTGATGTTCACGTATGTCAAGAGGGTCATACGCTTTATCCTGCTTTTAATGGCAAGGGGAGAAAGAACCAAAGCAAAATGAGAGCGAGGGGGAAAAAGGGAACTGCAGGGGGGCATCAATTTCCTATAAACATTTTCCAGGGTGTTAGGTATGGATTTAATCCCATGTGAGAGTGACTTTCTGCAGCGTTCTAGAAAACAGCGGCTCCTAAAGTAAGAACCCGATGGATGCAAGAGCAGGAACAAAAAAACGTAATGAAGGTTTAATCTTCAAGGGAATAGCACCCCCAAGATTGTAAATCTGAGGGTATTGACTTAAATACTAATGTCAAAAGCAGGCTTTAAGTGCCAGGCCACTTTCAGGAGAGCTGCATTTATTTGGATTCTTTAAGGTTGTAGTCTCGGAAAAGTGAGAAGTTCTTTATTTGAAGTTTATTTTTTTTAGTTGGTGACAGATTTATCGAGTGGTCTATCAGTCAGATTCGCTGTTCCCTGAGGTCAGACTCACTTTGCTCTGACTCATTCTTAAGTCCAGGAAGGAAAACTTGGATGTTTAAGCTTTACTGTCCTTCTAGGTTAAAATCAATGATATTGTCCTGAATCTCCAGTTGTTGACCATTTCTTGTCATAGGGTCACCCAGACACATCCCTTGTGATGGTGTGGTCCACAGTAACATCAGGGCAGCTGTCCACGGCCAAGGTATTGCATGATACCAGCTTTTAATGTACACAAGAAACCCTAGTTTGTAGCTTCACCATGCCATGTCATGAGAGGAGCAGTCTATGCAACTCTTAACAATGTATTGTAATGACCTGCTCATACAAAACACGTGGAAAAAATTAATCTAAATAACAACACAAAGTAAAAAATATAATAATATTGCTCAGTGAAAAGTACGATAAATATCTATTTTTTATGTGTTGTAAATGTCGCTGTTCTGAATCCAGCCTTGTTTTTCATTTGTTCATGCTCCTCTTCATTCCTGAGATATGGCCTCCTGTTCCCTGCATATAAATCTAGTCTATATAGCCAACTAGGAGTGACCCTCAGGAAAACACCTACTTGCTAAAAAGACTAGATTATCTATAGGAAAGGGGTGCGATATCTTAGGATTGGAGAAACCCAAGAACAAAAGAAAAACAACAAAAAATATAAAGTTTGAGCCCTCAAAACACAAGCTAATGCAGATTCAATTTCCGCTCATGACCAGAGCCAGGTGTTCTTATAGTCTGTTCAGAGGTCTCCATTCAAATCAACATGAATATGTGTCTGATTCTCCAAAAAGCATAATATCCAAGGGAGTAATTCTCCGGTGCTTCTTATAAATCAGAGGTGGGGAATCTTTTTTATGTCAAGGGCCATTTGCATATTTATGCCATCAATAGGGGACCACACAAAATGATCAACTTGAAATTTACCCTGCTATATTTGGTCAAACAATTATCTCACTCCTAATGTGATTGCTGGAGCTGCTTTTCTTTGGAGAGGCTGTGATGTTAGGTGATTATGGATGCTTTTCCAGATTTGTGTCGTTATGGTGCACAGTCACCTTTGTGATGATAAGTTTTGCAAAGAACTCTCAGAGGTAAGTTGTACCAAACACAGATGTGTACTACACTGCATGTCTCCTCACATGGGAAATTGAACACTTTTCACGTTACATTTATAGAACTCAAGCTGTGAGGTTTCTGCTGTATGGGAAGAAGGAGGGGTGTTTCCAGCACGTCCATCCAGTTTAAATAAAATAATTTTTTTATCAGAACATTTTAAAAAACTATTTTTAAAATTGAGAGAGAGAGACTCTGCCTGATGCGTTTCTGGCGCACTATGGCGCCCTTAGTCATAGTATATATTAGTATACATCACATAAGAGACAGAGAGACTGCTGTATCTACACCATATGAGACGCTGGTGCATAACAATTGTATACGAGATATTGGAGTTGAAGCATATACATCACAAAGGAGACACTGAGGCTGGAGCATAGACTTAACATGAGATACACTGTGGCAGAAGTATATTCATCACATAAAAGAGGCTTGGGCTGAGGCATATACATCACATAAGGGAGACACCTAATCTGCCATATATATTACATAGGAGACACCGAGACTGCAGTATATACATCACATAGGAGATGCTGGTGAATAAAAATCATATAAGGGACACTGGGGTTGAAGCATATACATCATATAAGAGACACTGGGGCTGAAGCATATGCATCACATAGGAGACACAGCGGCAGGTGTATATACATCACTTAGGAGATGCTGGGGCTCCAGTATATACATCACATAGGCAATGCTGGGGCAGGAACATATACATCACAGGAGATGCTGGGGCTGGAGAATATACTTCAAAGGAAACATTGGGACTTGAGGTTGGAGCATATCGCATAAAACTTTGAGGCTGGAGCACATCACAGGAGACAATGGGGCTGGGACTGTGGTATAATCACAGGAGAATTTGAGGTTAGGGCTGCGGTACAACATTGGGGCTGGGCCTCAGGTATAGTAGCAAGAGACATTGTGGCTGGGGCTGCGATATAATCACAGGAAACATTGCAACTGGGGCTGTGGTATTAACACAGGAGACACTGGGGCCGGGGCTGCTGTATAATCAGAAGAGACATTAGGGCTGGAGCTGCGGTATAATCACAGGAGACGCAGAAGCTTCTGCTTCTGTCTTCGTGGCCAGAGTCTGTACATAATCCTTGCATGCATGCGCATGCAGCGTTCAGTAGATCATTCTGCATGCATGTGCTTGCAATGCAATTCAAAAGGGGTTTAAAGCGGCGGTAGGCAGCAAAACACAGCTGCCGGCCAGAGCATTGCGGTCCATGGGAATCTGCCCAGGTAGTGCAGAAAAGGTAAACACCAGTTTTAAGCAGCCTGCAGGCTGGAGGTTCCCCACCCCATTAAAAATATATAAAACATAGCTTTGAGATCATAAAGCAGCTTTCCTCATATCTTGCCTGAACCAGAATTTCACCCTTTCGGCTTCAATAAGAGTATCTCGCTGTAGAATGAATTTGGAACCCATCTGATGCCTGATGGAAAAGTATCTGCCTGCACTTCTCAGCATTGAGGACACCAATAAATGGGCAACACTGAGGACCATAGCTGCAGCTGTCCGCTAATCAATCTTACTACCCTTTGAAATTGGAAGATATCCAGCAGTGGGAAGTCTATCCAGAAGTGGTCTTCATGGAAGTACTGTGGCTAAAACATCATACCTTTATCATGGAAACTAGGCCAACTGACTCAAGTATGCATGGAAACATAAGAATTGGGGTACAGAAAAATAGTGGCAGGTGCTCTGGACTGATGAGTTAAAATGTAAAATATTTGTTTAGAACAAAAGGCAGTTTGTTCTCTGGGGGGCTGGAGATCGGGACAGGAATAGTACAGCATGGTGAGGTGTCCTGCAAGTTTGGGGTTCCATTTCAACAAATGGAATTGAGAATTGGTCGTACTCATAATTAATGATGTATTCAATGCCGAGAACTACAGGCAGATACTTATCCATCATGTAATACCATCAGGGTGGTGTCTGGTTCCAAACTTCGCAGGAGAATAACCCCAAAATACACAGCTAATATCATTAAGAAATATCCTCAGCATAAAGAAGAACAAAGAGTACTGGAAGTAATGATCTGTACCCACAGAGCCCTGATCTCACAACATCCAGTCTGTCGGGGATCACATGAGACACAGAGAAGGATTTGCACATGCAACATCTACAGAAGAGTTTTGGTTAGGTCTCCAAGATGTTTGCGTCAACCTCCTTTCATAACCTGTGAGCAAGAGTACAGAGAGGAATTTATGAAGGCAAAGGGTCACCAAATATTGATGTGATTTAGATATCTCTTTTTTTCATTCACTTTGCATTTTGTTAATTGATAACAAAAACTATGTTTGGCTATTATCCTAAGTCATGTGACAAGGCTCATTAAAGGGTCGACATTGACTGTTAGGATTGCTACTTCCAATAGGTGGCACTAGAGTTCTAGTCCTCTTCCTCTCTGAAGAGACAATTTGCATATTTCCCAGAGGAGCATTGCGGCTTTAAGTCTCCTCACCTCGACATGCTTATCATGTCACTCTCCGCAAGGAGAAACAATACTTCTAGATCCCAGTCAGACGCCTCTCAATCAGCCAAACCAGATCTCCACTCTGCACTGACGAGGGGCAGTACCCCGAAACATAGTGTCTGCAAATTGAGATTGTGGTTTGGCTATTATCCTAAGTCATGTGACAAGGCTCGTTAAAGGGTCGACATTGACTGTTAGGATTGCTACTTCCAATAGGTGGCACTAGAGTTCTAGTCCTCTTCCTCTCTGAAGAGACAATTAACACATATTAAAGCATTCTTACTTTGCGACATTTTTTACGACTTCGCACAATACTGTATAAGTAAAACATAGCAGGTACAATTCCTCTACAAAATTAATTTCACACAGGTTCAGTCTTCAGATCTCTATTTAAAAGCTGTGCCACCCAAACCTGACCTTCCCTTCCATGGCTGGTCCATATACAAGTCAGATTATAAAAAAGCCATACTACAGAACCTTCTCTAATTTCAGGGGTCAGAAGGAAAAATCTACAAATATCAGGTTGCCCACATACAGCGTCTCCATTAGTTGCTTGGTGACAGCTAATGGAATAGGCTTCCTCTCACTGCCAACATGATATCTTGTTACCAGTCTACTAAGAAAATCCATATTTAATTGTGAAATGTGGATGTGTTTTATACCTTTGGGCCGTGTGGAGATATTTGCCATACAAAACTGACATTTTGTGAGATTTCTGAAGCTTAGTGTAGTCCCAGCGGGAGATATTTGAGGTTATGGAGCATTGCTACAAAAAGGTGATGACCAGTCCAGATGATTTCTGATGAGACCCAATGAAGGCGAGAAATGATCTTAGATTAGTTGCTTGATTGTTATTGGATTATATTACCCTAACTTAACACATTACATTTCTGAATACAGAGATTGATTGTGACTTGTTACGTGCTTCTCTACATATCAGATTCTTGGCAAATAATGTGTAAATGAGCTCTCCTCCGAGACAAAGAAAGCTGGCACTTTAGTGCAACCAACTGAGGTAACTACTCAATAAGTAAAGGTCCAATGTCCCATGCCAAAAGACTTTGGACATAAACCAAAGCAATCCAGGGTCTTCTCTAAAAGAACAAGATACACCGAGACCTCTATCTGGAGACGACTGCTTTGGGGTTCCTGCTCAGTGCCGATACAGTACTTGATGGCTGTATGAGAGGTAAAATTGTACAAAACTTTTGAAATTCAGTTTGTGCAGATTAGCTTAATTTATGGGAGAGATTGAATTTGTATCCAATCTGTTGGGAAAAGGTTAAAAAAATAATAATAAGCTATTATGCTCATCTCTCCTTTACCCCTCCTTGTTTAGGCTCGCCTGGAGAGTAGACATGAGTGAACATCATCGGCTCCCTCCTTATTTGAGATGCTAATAGAGCTTACCGAATAGCTGCAGCCGGAACCCAGATACCTGGATCGCTCCCAATAATCATGTGTCTGGTGCAGCAGCTGCATGTGTCGCGGCTGTCTGATAGTCACAACACATGCATGGAGAGCCAGTGTGTTGTGAATGTCACATAGCCGCGACGCATGCAGCTGCAGTGCTGGACACCTGATTATTGGGAGCGATCCAGGTATCCGGGTTCTCGCTGCAGCTATTTGGTAATCTCTATAAGTGAGCCAAATAAGGAGGGAGCCGAAGATATTCGCTCATGTCTACTGGAGAGATGGCTATTCCTGGCATGTCCGCTGGCTGCACCCCCAATCTCATCACCATCACCCAACTTTCCTCATCTTCCACACCCTGCTATTCCTGCTATGTCTGCTGGCTGCACCCTCAATCCCATCACGATCACCCACCTTTCCTGATCTTCCTCACCCTGCTATTCCTGGTATGTCCACTGGCTGCACCCCCAATCCCATCACCATCAACCAACGTTCCTGATGTTCCTCATCCTGCTATTCCTGGTAGGTCTGCTGGCTGCTACTACTGTTTTTTTGTTTTGTTTTGTTTTGTTTTTTTCCTTCCCCTGCATGTTTTCTCAATTTAATTCCTTGATGCCAATACACAGTTGGCTTTATCTTTCCGTTTGGATCTATTTTCCCCTTGCATTTTCCCTTCTGACTTCTAATTAATCCCCTCCTGTGTCTGTGACCAGTCTCCCTGCTGCTCCTCCCTCCTGATAACACCTGGCCTATTTCATGTGCACTTCTTAGCTTGTTATAAATTCAGAGACACAGGTCTGTCTGGACCGTGGTCTGTCTCTAGAAGGATGTCTCTAAAAGGATAACAGCTAATATGACAGCAGAAATATGCCAGAAATGAGCCAGAAGTGTACAGAAGGTAAGACTAACCTCTGTTAATAAATGTTCTAAATTTCTTTCCCTTTCCACCACACTTACTCTCATCATGCTGACATACGCTCTAACAGTTTTGGCTCCATTACTCCTCAGCCTCCTTTGCTATCCCCAAACCCCAGCACCCTCTAACCAAGTAATAATCTCTCCTTCCCTCCTGCCTCCCCACCTGACCTCCTCTGCTGACCTGCTCCTCAACCTCAGATCTCTCCTAATAAAACACAAAACAAGCCGCCCACTCTCCTTCTCCCACCTGCTCTGTCTCTCCTCACTGCTGGAGACATATCTCCCAATCCTGGACCCCCATAGCTCATACCTTCCATTACTACCCCCTCTTACCACTCCCAACCCAATATAAACACTCGAAATCTTGCCCACCTCAAATCCGTGCCCATGATGCCCACCCCCCTGCACCCTCTCTCTGGATCACTATGGAATGCCCGCTCCATCTGCAATAAACTCCATGTGATTCACTACCTCTTTGCCTCTCATAATCTTTTCTTTCTGGGCATCACCGAAACATGGCTGACATCCTCTGGCAGAGCCTCCCAGCTGCACTATGTTTCGGTGGCCTCCACTTCACCCAAACTCCTCGCCCTGGCAATAAACATGGTGGAGGAGTAGGCTTTCTCCTTTCTCCCATCTGTACCTTTAACCCAATCCCACCTCTACCCTCCCTTATCCTCCCTTCTTTTGAAGTCCACACTGTCTGCATCTACTCCCCCTACAACCTCCAAATGGCTGTCATATACTGACCTCCGGGCCCGACCACTGCCTTTATTGACCAATTCTCCACCTGGCTCCTTCACTTTCTCTCTGCTGACATTCCCACCATCATCATGGGTGATTTCAACATCCCCATTGACACCCACCAGTCAGCAGCCTCCAAACTCCTGTCCCTTACTTCATCCTTTGGACTTACTCAGTCGTCCTCCTCAGTCACCCACTCAGACGGACACACATTAGACCTTGTCTTCACCCGTTTCTGCTCCCTATCTAACTTCACAACCTCCCCTCTCCCTCTATCTGACCACCATCTGCTCACTTTCTCATCCCTGTCCTCCTCACCTGTCACCCATGTCCAGCAACATGCGTGGAGCGCCCCCACACCGCCGCAGGGCCGAGGGGTACCCGGAGCCGGGCCTCTAGGTCTCAGTCCTGGGGTTGTCACGGTAGCTAGACCCGGTCCGTGGCCCTGTCTGTCAGTGGGGGACGTCCGGTGCAATAAGTGATGTTGTAGCGGTGCAGTTGTGGGGTGCAGGTCGCGGTAAATAACGAGGACACCAGGTTGCAGTCTCTTTACCTCTTTACTGAAGCTCTCTGGGTCCTCAGTCCGGAATACGGCTCACCAGGCTACGCAAGTCCGGCCGGTCCAATGGCACTTCCAGAGCTCTCCTTGCAGGTGGAAATCGGTGCCTTCCTTCTAGCGCTATGTGTTGCAGTCCTTCCCTGCTGTGCTTACGGAAAGTACCCCACAACTGTTGTGTCTGTTTCTCGTGTTCCCTCACAACAACTTAATTCGCAATGATCTTCCTCGTCCCTCCAGATACTATGGTAGGAACGCACCCGTATGACGGGGAGGCTCGGAGATCTTCCGGGACTCTATCTGCGCCCCTCTCCTGTTGGTACCCCCCTTTGCCTTCCTGGGTGATGCGTGAGACAGTCCGCCTCAAGCTAACTGCCCTGCCGTAGGTCTGAGGTATGGCTTGAAACTCTTTACCTCCTCGGCGTTCCGGCCACCGGTAGTGCGCCTCAGTAAGGTGCTGCCTCTTTCAGCACAACCCTCACTGGTATCTCCTTTCGCTTGATTTCGTTTCTCACTCAGCACAATCTATCTCGCTTCTTAGTCCTTCCTTGGGCACCGCCGCTATGCTGAGCAGGCACGGTCCCTTTACGTTCTTTCCATGCCAAGCCTCTGCCAGGATCCCACCCCTGGCAGGGACCCTACAGTCTCTCCCTTCACAACACCCTCTGCCACCAGGTGTTGCTCCGTTCAATCCCGTCAGCGTTCTCTCTAACTTCCTGCCTGACCCCCAGTTTACCCACTATGGTGGGGAGTGGCCTAATGAATAGCACCCTTAGCTCCCCCCGGAGGCCCAGCTGTGAAATGTCTTGGTGACTGTGATACCTGCTCAGAGAACTCCTTCCGTGCCATCGAACGCAGCATGGCCCCCCTTAGTGGCTGAACCATGCTACTGCAACGACCAGGACTCTGGGGCGCTGCATGCGCACCCATGCATGAACCTCGCACACCTAGACACACACACTCTCTGACTCTATCCTACCACTAGCATCCATATCCTCACTCCACCACACAGACACTGCCACTGCTTTCTACTAGGGTTGAGCGAAACGGGTCGGCCATTTTCAGAAGTCGCCGACTTTTGGCAAAGTCGGGTTTCATGAAACCCGAACCGACCCCTGTGTGGGGTCGGCCATGAGGTCGGCGATCTTCTGAATCTGGTATCGGAATTCCGATACCGAGTTCCGATATGTTTGCGATATCGGAAATCGGTATCGGAATCCACATTTAAGTGTAAAATAAAGAATTAAATTAAAAAATATTGATATACTCACCTCTCCGGAGGCCCCTGGACATCGCCGCTGGTAACCGGCAGCCTTCTTTGCTTAACATGAGCGCGTTTACGGCCTTAGATGACGTCACGGCTTCTGATTGGTCGCGTGCCGCTCATGTGACCGCCACGCGACCAATCACAAGCCGTGATGTAATTCTCAGGTCCTAAATTCCTAATTCTAGGAATTTAGGACCTGAGAATTACGTCACGGCTTGTGATTGGTCGCGTGGCGGTCACATGGGGGGCCGCGACCAATCACAAGCCGTGACGTCATCTAAGGCCCTGAACGCGCTCTGTTATGATCCTAGTGGCAAGGATCGCAGGTCGGACTAGCTAAGTAACTGAACAGACTACTAGCTCTGGGGAAGTGGTAACTAGATTGACCGCAATCTGATCCTATCCGCAAACAACTATAGGCAGCCGTGGAACGTTACCTAAAAAATCCTAGACGTCTCGTCACGGCCTGAGAAACTGACTATTCCTGGAGGGAAAGTAAGTCCTCACTTGCCTCAGTGGAAGACCCCAAAGATATAGAATAGCCCCCACAAATATTAACGGTGAGTTAAGGGGAAAGCACAAACGCAGAGATGAAATCAGATTTAGCAAATGAGGCCCGCTAATACTAGATAGCAGAAAATAGGAAGGAAACTGTGCGGTCAATAAAAAACCCTATTCAAAATATCCACGCAGAGATTGCTCGAGCCCCCGCACCAACTAACGGTGCGGGGGAAGCAACTCCGTACCCCAGAGCTTACCAGCAAAAAGAAATCACATGTTAGCAAGCTGGACTAGACTCATCATACACAGAAATCATATTGCAGGCAGATGAGCAAAAAATATTCAAACAGAACTTAGCTTATCCTGAAGAGGCAGAAAACGAGATAATCAGGAGTAATCAGAATAGCACTGAATACATTGACAGCCGGCAACAAGTGGAAGTGAAGCAGAGATAAATAGGAGCCTCCCTGGTGAATAACGAGGCAGCTGATCCAGCAGACCCGCAGGATAATAAACCAAACCACCAGGGGGAGCCAAAAAACCAAAGTCACACAATACCATCTGTGACCACAAGAGGGAGCCTGAAAACGGAGTTCACAACAGGGTACACAGGCAGCATTGGTGTGGTCAGCGGAGGACAATTGGAAGGAGGGACCGCAGACACACTTCCTAGGCCCAAAATAATAAAATAGGCTCTATGCAGCTTCCATTAGGTGGCAGGGGTACACAGGCAGCATTGGTGTGGTCAGGGGAGGACAATTGGAAGGAGGGACCGCAGACAGACTTCCTAGGCCTAAAATAATAAAATAGGCTCTATGCAGCTTCCATTAGGTGGCAGGGGTACTCAGGCAGCATTGGTGTGGTCAGTGGAGGACAATTGGAAGGAGGGACCGCAGAAAGACTTCCTAGGCCTAAAATAATAAAATAGGCTCTATGCAGCTTCCATTAGGTGGCAGGGGTACTCAGGCAGCATTGGTGTGGTCAGCGGAGGACAATTGGAAGGAGGGACCACAGACAGACTTCCTAGGCCCAAAATAATAAAATAGGCTCTATGCAGCTTCCATTAGGTGGCAGAGGTACACCGGCAGCATTGGTGTGGTCAGCGGAGGACAATTGGAAGGAGGGACCGCAGACAGACTTCCTAGGCCTAAAATAATAAAATAGGTTCTATGCAGCTTCCATTAGGTGGCAGGGGTACACAGGCAGCATTGGTGTGGTCAGCCGAGGACAATTGGAAGGAGGGACCGCAGACACACTTCCTAGGCCCAAAATAATAAAATAGGCTCTATGCAGCTTCCATTAGGTGGCAGGGGTACACAGGCAGCATTGGTGTGGTCAGCGGAGGACAATTGGAAGGAGGGACCGCAGACAGACTTCCTAGGCCTAAAATAATAAAATAGGCTCTATGCAGCTTCCATTAGGTGGCAGGGGTACACAGGCAGCATTGGTGTGGTCAGTGGAGGACAATTGGAAGGAGTGTCTGACACACTAAGTACTCCCAAAAACAAAATAGATGTTAATGTCTCCCAAAAAAAACAAGCCCCCCCCCAAAAAAAAAAAGGGTGGCATGCTTAGGTACAGCGGTGTGCTCCTATGCTGACTTTCTGACATTGTAATTTGGTGCAATGTATTTACTGGTGTAAATGTAGGACAGGGCCCCTGACTATTTTAACTAGCATCATACATGTCAATAAATTGTTATTGTCTGTGCCAGACATTGAAGGATTTCAGCGCATAGACTAAACAGTGGTGGAGCATCGAGAGATAATTTTGCAAGTGGTAGAGCACAGTTTGACCTGGGTGGGGGAAACTCTCTCCTGGATGGCGGTACAAGCCCAGGGCCCCTCATGTTACGACGGTGTGTCTGACGTTGGGTGCGCGCCACCACCGCCATTGTACTATGAGGGACCCAATGCCAGTGCCGTCGACCAAAAGTGGGCACACCCACCTCTTCAGACAAACGGCACTCTGATGGGTGCTTGCGCCAAGTGGCGAGACCACGGCCCCGTGGGGGGAGTTAGGCCATTTAGGGAGGTGTAAACATGTCGTATGCTGGACAAACAGCAGCAGCAAATTAAGAGATTGGAACAGTCAGTAATACCAGTCCCAAAGCAAGACCTTTTTACAGGAAAGCTAGGTGTCAGCCGGGAAAGGTGGGGCAAAATAATTAGAAATCCATGAGTGGTTCATTTTAATGAAGATTAGATCATCAACATTTTGGGTCGCCAGACGAGTCCTTTTTTTCGGTCAGTATAGAACCAGCAGCACTGAATACTCTTTCTGATAGCACACTAGCTGCTGGGCAAGCAAGCTCCTGCAATGCATATTCGGCCAATTCAGGCCAGGTGTCTATTTTGGATGCCCAGTAATCAAAGGGGAATGACAGTTGAGGGAGAACATCGGTAATGGAGGAAAAATAGTTAGTAACCATACTGGACAAATGCTGTCTCCTGTCACTTTGAATTGATGCTGCAGTACCTGTCATGTCTGCGGTCATTGCGAAATCACTCCACAACCTGGTCAGAAAACCCCTCTGTCCTATGCCACTTCTGATTTGTGCACCTCTAACACCTCTGCCCTGTTGCCCCCTGCAGCTCGTGTGAGAACCATCACCGGCGCTGTGTGCTGGGAATGCCTGAATCAAATGGTCTACAAGAGTAGCTTGTTTGGTTGCCAATATTTGTTCGAGGTTCTCATGTGGCATGATATTTTGCAATTTGCCTTTATAGCGAGGATCAAGGAGGCAGGCCAACCAGTAATCATCATCGGTCATCATTTTTATAATGCGTGGGTCCCTTTTGAGGATACGCAAGGCATAATCCGCCATGTGGGCCAATGTTCCAGTTGTCAAGTCAGTGCATATGCTGGGTTGAGGAGCACTTTCGGGCAAATCAACGTCACTTGTCTCCCTCAAAAACCCTGAACCCGGCCTTGCACCGCCAGCACTTTCTATTGCCCCCTGAGAAGCTTCATCATCCAAAAAATACTCATCCCCATCATCCTTCTCGTCCTCCTCCTCTTCGCCCACCACCTCGTCCTGTACACTTCCCTGAGCAGACAATGGCTGACTGTCATCAAGGCTTCCCTCGTCCTCGGCTGCAGACGCCTGCTCCTTTATGTGCGTCAAACTTTGCATCAGCAGACGCATTAGGGGGATGCTCATGCTTATTACGGCATTGTCTGCACTAACCAGCCATGTGCATTCCTCAAAACACTGAAGGACTTGACACAGGTCTTGGAGCTTCGACCACCGCACAGCTGACAACTCCATGTCTGCCATCCAACTGCCTGCCCGTGTATGTGTATCCTCCCACAAATACATAACAGCACGCCTCTGTTCGCACAGTCTATGAAGCATGTGCAGTGTGGAGTTCCACCTTGTTGCAACGTTGATGATTAGGCGATGCTGGGGAAGGTTCAAAGACCGCTGATGGTTCTGCATACGGATGGAGTGTACGGGCGAACGGCAGATGTGAGAGCAAAGTCTGCGCACTTTCAGCAGGAGGTCGGGTAACCCCGGATAACTTTTTAGGAAGCACTGCACCACCAGGTTTAAGGTGTGAGCCAGGCAAGGAATGTGTTTCAGTTGTGAAAGGGCTATGGCAGCCATAAAATTCCTTCCGTTGTCACTTACTACCTTGCCTGCCTCAAGATGTACAGTGCCCAGCCATGACTGAGTTTCTTGCTGCAAGAACTCGGACAGAACTTCCGCGGTGTGTCTGTTGTCACCCAAACACTTCATTGCCAATACAACCTGCTGACGCTTGCCACAAGCTGTTCAATAATTGGACACCTCATGTGCAACAGTGGCAGCTGCGGATGGAGTGGTCGTGCGACTGCGGTCTGTGGACGAGCTCTCGCTTCTGCTGGAGGATGAGGAGGAAGAGGGGGTACGAACGCCTAGAGCCAACTGTTTCCTAGACCGTGGGCTAGGCAGAACTGTCCCAATATTACTGTCCCCTGTGGACCCTGCATCCACCACATTAACTCAGTGTGCCGTGATGGAGACGTAACGCCCCTGGCCATGCCTACTGGTCCATGCATCTGTTGTCAGGTGCACCTTTCTACTCACAGATTGCCTGAGCGCATGGACAATGCGGTCTTTTACATGCTGGTGGAGGGCTGGGATGGCTTTTCTCAAAAAGAAGTGTCGACTGGGTAGCTCGTAGCGTGGTACAGTGTAGTCCATCAGGGCTTTGAAAGCTTCGGTTTCAACTAACCGGTAGGGCATCATCTCAAACGAGATTAGTCTAGCAATGTGGGCGTTCAAACCCTGTGTACGCGGATGCGAGAATGAGTACTTCCTTTTCCTAACGAGAGTCTCATATAGCAGGAGCTGGACTGGAGAGCTGCATACGGTGGAACTAGCGGGGGTGCCGGTGGACATGGGTGACTGAGAGAGGGTTGGTGATGGTATTCTTGATGTTGCCCTACATACAGTTTTTACGACCACGAACCTGGTGATTCCCTGACTGCTTTGGCCTTGCGACGAAACCCCCACATTACCTGCAGGTGGTGTGGTAAACGGTGGGCTTACAGTGAGGGAAGGGATGTCGCGTTGCTGACTAGCTTCATTGTGAGAGGGTGCTACAACGTTAAGGGACGTTTGGTAGTTTGTCCAGGATTGCAAGTGCATGGTGGTTAAATGTCTATGCATGCAATTTGTATTTACATTTTTAACATTCTGACCTCTGCTGAAGGTCTTTGAGCATTTCTTACAGATGACTGCGCTGATCATTGGGATCTTGGTTAAAAAAATTGCAGACTGCACTCTTCCTATCGGATACCTTTTCAGGCATTGCACACTGAGCTACTTTAACCTGATGGCCACGCTGTCCTACAACTGGTTTTGGTTTTGCCACACGTTTTTGGCCAGATACGGGCCTGCCAGATGGAACCTTTGGCGATGTTGATGCCTGCTGCGGCTCCTCCTCCTCCTCCGCTTCAGAGCTAATGCCGCCTGCACCCTGTTCCCCCAATGGCTGCCAGTCGGGGTCAACAACTGGGTCATCTATGACCTCCTCTTCTATGTTCTGGGCACCTTCCTCTGGGTCACCGTGTAAGCCGGTGCTATAGCGTTTGTGACGGGGCTCCATAGTCTCATCGGGGTCAGATTCTGGATCAGTACACTGCGAGGGCAATGTTCTGATCTGAGTCTAAGGAACAGCATAATAATCTGGCTGTGGCTGTGCATCTGTGCACTCCATGTCCGATTCATCTTGTAATGGGCATGGCCTGTTAACAATTTCCCTTTCTAACCCAGGCACGGTATGTGTAAAGAGATACATGGAGCAACCAGTTGTGTCGCCTGACGCATCCTTCACTGTTGTTCTTGGTGAAGGACACAAGGAAGCGACTTGTTCCTGACCGGGAGCATCCACTGACGACGCACTGCTCTGACATTTGGCACTTTCTGAGGAGGAGGTGAAAGAGCTAGAGGCAGAGTCAGCAATGAAAGCCAATACTTGTTCCTGCTGCTCCGGCTTCAAAAGCGGTTTTCCTACTCCCAGAAATGGGAGCCTTCGAGGCCTTGTGGAGCCTGACGATGACGCAGGCTCAACAACTCGAGACTTAGGGGCTATATTGCTTTTCCCACGACCACCTGATGCTCCACGACCACCACCACTACCATCATTACCAGCTGGCAATGAATGCCCACGGCCACGACCTCTTCCACCAGACTTCCTCATTATTTGAAAAATGTAACCTAACTAACAACCGTTAGGTGGTCCTGTAAAACCTGGTAGAAGGTGTATGTGAACTTGTTGTGAATGTAAATCTCCCTTTTTTATGTGTGGCAGAATGCAGTGAAAAATCAGGCCCACTGTTATACAGTAGGTTTTCTGTGGCAGAAAAACAAAGACATATGCCACACACAGGACTGGCACTAATGCAGATTTGCCAATCTTAATCTCCCAATTTTTTTTTTTTATGGGAGAATTAGGAAGAAATCAGGCACACTGTTATACAGTAGGTTTTCTGTGGCAGAAAAAGAAAGACAGATGCCACACACAGGACTGGCACTAATGCAGATTTGCCAATCTTAATCTCCCAATTTTTATTTTTTTTATGGGAGAATGAGGAAAAAATCAGGCAAACTGTTATACAGTAGGTTTTCTGTGGCAGTAAAAGAAAGACAGATGCCACACACAGGACTGGCACTAATGCAGATTTGCCAATCTTAATCTCCCAATTTTTATTTTTTTTTATGGAAGAATGAGGAAAAAAATCAGGCACACTGTTATACACTAGGTTTTCTGTGGCAGAAAAACAAAGACAGATGCCACACACAGGACTGGCACTAATACAGATTTGCCAATCTTAATCTCCCAATTTTTTTTTTTTTTTATGGGAGAATGAGGAAAAAATCAGGCACACTGTTATACAGTAGGTTTTCTGTGGCAGAAAAAGAATGACAGATGCCACACACAGGACTGGCACTAATGCAGATTTGCCAATCTTAATCTCTCAATTTATTTTTTTTTATGGGAGAATGAGGAAAAAATCAGGCCCACAGTTATACAGTAGGTTTTCTGTGGCAGAAAAACAAAGACAGATGCCACACACAGGACTGGCACTAATGCAGATTTGCCAATCTTAATCTCCCAATTTTTTTTTTTATGGGAGAATGAGGAAAAAATTAGGCCCACAGTTATACAGTAGGTTTTCTGTGGCAGAAAAACAAAGACAGATGCCACACACAGGACTGGCACTAATGCAGATTTGCCAATCTTAATCTCCCACTTGTTTTTTTTTATGGGAGAATGAGGAAAAAATCAGGCCCACAGTTATACAGTAGGTTTTCTGTGGCAGAAAAAGAAAGACAGATGCCACACACAGGACTGGCACTAATGCAGATTTGCCAATCTTTATCTCCCAATTTTTTTTTTTTATGGGAGAATTAGGAAAAAATCAGGCACACTGTTATACAGTAGGTTTTCTGTGGCAGAAAAAGAAAGACAGATGCCACACACAGGACTGGCACTAATGCAGATTTGCCAATCTTAATCTCCCACTTGTTTTTTTTTTATGGGAGAATTAGGGAGAAATCAGGCACACTGTTAAACAGTAGGTTTTCTGTGGCAGAAAAACAAAGACAGATGCCACACACAGGACTGGCACTAATGCAGATTTGCCAATTTTAATCTGCTTCTTTTTTTTTTTTCAGGGAGACTAGTGAATAAATCTGGGCCACTGTATTACAGTATATTTTCTGTGGCAGAAAGTGGCTTGAAGAGATATACCAAAAAAAAAAAAAAAAAGGGACTGTACTACAATTACTATCTCCCTAGAGTAATCTCAGAAAAGTGTGGCAGGCAGCAATAAAAAGGACTGCTGCACACAAAAGTCAAAAGTGTGGACAAACAAACAAGATAGCTGTGCAGAAAGGAAGGAGCAACAGGATTTGTGCTTTGAAAAAAGCAGTTGGTTTGCACAGCGGCGTACACACAGCAACGCAGCTATCAGGGAGCCTTATAACCTACAGAGCTGATGAAGAGAAATCTAGCCTCCACTGTTCCTGCAAAGAAAAGGTGGTGTTGGACAGTGGAAATCGCTACAGCACAAGCTGTTTTGGGGTCAATTTACCCTGCCTAACGCTATCCCTGCTTCTGACGAAGCGGCAGCATCCTCTCCCTACGCTCAGATCAGCAGCAGTAAGATGGCGGTCGGCGGGAACGCCCCTTTATAGCCCCTGTGACGCCGCAGAAAGCAAGCCAATCACTGCCATGCCCTTCTCTAAGATGGTGGGGACCAGGGCCTATGTCATCACGCTGCCCACAGTCTGCATGCACCTTCATTGGCTGAGAAATGGCGCTTTAAGCGTCATAGAAAACGCGACTTTGGCGCGAAGATCGTGTACCGCATGGCCGATCCCACGCTGGGATCGGATCGGGTTTCATGAAACCCGACTTTGCCAAAAGTCGGCGACTTTTGAAAATGACCGATCCGTTTCGCTCAACCCTAGTCCCCACCATTCCACTGACACTGTCTTGACCAAAATTACTAACGACTTACTTACAGCCAAAGCTAACAGACAATTCTCTATACTCCTCCTTCTAGACCTGTCCTCTGCCTTCGACACAGTTGACCACTGCCTCCTACTACAGATCTTCTCTTCCTTTGGGGTCAAAAGACCTCGCCCTATCTTGGATCTCCTCATACCTTACCAACCGCTCATTTAGCGTCTCTTACTCCCATGCTACCTCTTCATCTTGCCCCCTCTCTGTTGGTGTCCCTTAAGGCTCTGTCCTTGGGCCCTTACTCTTCTCAATCTATACACTCGGCCTGGGACAACTCATAAGGTCCTATGGCTTCCAGTACCATCTATATGTTGATGACACTCAGATCTACCTCTCTGGCCCAGATGTCACCTCTCTGCTCTCCAGAATCCCAGAGTGTCTATCAGCCATATCCTCCTTCTTCTCTTCTCGCTTCCTCAAGCTCAATGTGGACAAATCTGAACTAATTATCTTTCCTCCATCTCGCATATCTTCCCTACCTGATCTATCTATCGTAATAAATAAAATCACACTTTCCCCTGTCCCCAAAATCCGCTGCCTCGGAGTAACCCTGGATTCTGCCCTGTCCTTCAAACCGCACATCCAAGCTCTAGCCACCTCCTGTTGCCTCCAGCTCAAAAATATTTCCAGAATCCATCCTTTCCTCAACCCTCACTCTACCAAAATGCTTGTGCATGCCCTAATCATCTCCCGCCTCGACTACTGCAACATCCTCTTCTGAGGCCTACCTTCTAACACTCTCACACCCCTCCAGTCCATCCTTAACTCAGCTGCCCGACTAATTAATCTCTCTCCTCGCTACACTCCTGCTTCCCCTCTTTGCAAATCCCTTCACTGGCTCCCAATCTCCCAGCGTATCCTGTTTAAATGACTAACACTGACCTACAAAGCCATCCATAACCTTTCTCCTCCGTATATTTCCAAACTAATCTCTCAATATCTTCCCTCACGTAATCTCCGGTCCTCCCAATACCTCCTTCTCTCCTCCTCGCTTATTCGCTTCTCACCCAATCGCCTCCAAGACTTCTCCCGAATATCCCCCATCCTCTGGAATTCTGTGCCCCAACACGTCCAGTTATCCACCACATTTGGATCCTTCAAAAGAAACCTGAAAACCCACCTCTTCAAAGAAGCTTACAACCTGTAATGACCACACGGCCACCTCAACCCCATCGGAGCTACTGCAACCCTCAACCTACTGTCTCCTTCCCCATAATCCTGTAGAATGTAAGCCCACAAGGGCAGGGTCCTTTTCCCTCTGTATCAGTCTGTTATTGTTAGTGTTGTTTACTGTAAGAGATATCTGTATTTTGATGTAATCCCTTCTCATGTACAACACCATGGAATTAATGGTGCGATATAAATAAATAATAATAATCTTCTTAGCCTCTGGGCCCAGTGGGCACGTGGATTCTTGGCATTGGTGCAGCAAGCTGGAAAGCACATGAGAAGCAAAGACTTGGTACACTCAGGAATCTCAGGAGCAACATGGAACCCAGCAGGGATGGAAGCAAGTTGAAGCACAGGATGCTCAGAAGGTGGAGCACACCAAACAGAAGTCTAGAGTCTCTAAGACACACGTGTGTGTCCTAATGGACCTTAAGAAAGATTAGGGAGATTATATCACTGATCTATGTCAGGCAACCTGCAAAACCAGATAAGGAGCACAACAGAGGACAGCAGACAAAGTTGAAGGAAGATGATCAACAGATGTGTAACATTCCCATTCTGATTCAGCCACCATCACTCACCGTCTGTTTCTTTCGATCAACTCATTTTCCATCTTTTTTCTTCCTCCAGGACAGGTGCTGACTAGGCCCCACACTCCATATAGTCATAATGGATATGTTATGTACATTATCGATGTGTGTAGTGCACGCTGTGACCAAGGGGGATAAAAATAAGGCCATTAGATGAAGGAAGAGGAGCAGTGAAGGGACAGGTTTTGGAAGGGTTGCATAGACTTAAGCATAAGAGTTGATAAGTTTTCTTTTACCCTTTTCCCGGACTTCAGAGTTGGCCACCATTTTGCTGAATTCTTGCAAATTATATTCCCCCAAAATTCTGAGTAAGTCGGAGTCTAAATTTTTTAAATGAATTTCATGGGACTTTAATTTGCTTATAATAAATTCACTCATTTCTAGTGAGATGCTTTTGACGGAGGGGCTAATGACTGTGATCGTGGAGACTTCTAACTGACCTTCCAACGAGCCGCTTATATCGATGTGTTAGGCCAACAATCCAATCTGTATCGGTGGGTGGATAGCTGATGGTCTGGAAAGATGTTGATCACGCGTGTCTGATTTTGGACTGCTGATTGTATTCTCTCTAAAACATGATTCCAGGGAAAAATTCACATTCTTCAAGGGATGAATATAGCATCCGAGGAGAAAGTCCCAAGAGAAACTTAGTGTCCTGGTTCACCAATGATTCATCCATAGTAGAACTTAAATTTTTCCCTGGAATCATGTTTTAAACCTAGTGAAATAAAATGTGGGAGTTTATTTGAAGTTCTGGATCCAACCTTCTCTTTCTGTGTATGGAAGAGACAGCTGAGATGGTTGTAGGCCAAATGATCTACCAAAGTATCTTTTGGTCAACAGCCATCTATTGTGTATGAGCAGTCTTACAGGCTTTGCAAGGCTGTCTGTGAAAAGTGTATGCAAATTTGTTCCCACCAAGAAATGAGGAAATCTAGCTCTCCACTGCCACTGATTGGAGGTAGTCATCTGAAATGTCAATGTCTGACCCCTTTCACAAGCTTTGACGCACTATGATCAAGACAGGGTTTGCAGTAGCAGAACACAATCACACATTCATAAACTCTGTGATCAAACAGTAGGGCAGTTTTAGACTTCCCAATAACAGAAGGTGTGCAGATGTCCCCTTTTTATCTAATGAAGATTTCAAGTGGAATAACCATATTTATTATTAATAATAATAATAATAATAATCTTTATTTTTATATAGCGCTAACATATTCCTCAGCGCTTTACAGTTTTGCACACATTATCATCACTGTCCCTGATGGGGCTCGCAATCTAAATTCCCTATCAGTATGTCTTTGGAATTAAAGATGTAATACTCAGATGATCATTGGGCTAACATCAAAGTAATATTCAGGCTTGACTGACACCATATTTTAAAAATTAAACCCCTAAAAATCCAATGCCAACTGTAGGTTCTTCTGTAGTCTATTCTTGGTGCCATATCCTCCATACAGGACCTTTATCTCTTGGCCAGAGAGTCTCTTGCGCTCTGGAGGACTTGTTCTTTTGTGCATGATACAAATAAGCCTAATATAAATTAACACTGTGCAATACTTAATTTCTCCTGTGGTGGTGCTGCAGGGAAACTGAATACCTACTATTAGGTTTAATCACAGACCACAGCTGAGCTGATCACTGGGGATTGCAGCAGAAGTGCACTCTGTGATAAACTTCTTTTGTCCAGAGCCTCTTCTAAAAAAGTAAAGGTTTTTCAAAGCAGACAACCACTTTGACAAATTCTTGTTTCGGTTTTGTGGTTTTTTTTTTATTAGCTAAACCACCTTCTTTGTCACAGTTATATATATATATATATATATATATATATATATATGTATATATATATATATATATATATATATATATATATATATATATATATATATATAGGAAGGAGGAGGCTGGCTTTCCAATTTAAATAGGCAATCAGCGAGCCCCTTCACAGACAACTATTTTCACATGTTGACACAGAAAACGCTGTACTGGACCAGAAGCCAAGCTGCCGAGTCTAAGGATGAAGTGGCATACCACTAATAGCAGAAGCCACATAGGTGCTATGGGGCCTGTGGGTAGCCGACTCCAGGCCCTTGCCCTGTCCAGGATCACACTTTCAACTATATCTGCATTAATTTTTCTTTAATCAATGAGTACTTTGTGGGGGCCATCATAATATTTGAACGACTAGTGTCTATCATGCTACTTGGAGGGCTACGTGGGGGCCATTATACTGTATAGAGGGCTAAGTGGGGACATTATAC
Organism: Ranitomeya variabilis; assembly: GCF_051348905.1. Taxonomy (NCBI): domain Eukaryota; kingdom Metazoa; phylum Chordata; class Amphibia; order Anura; family Dendrobatidae; genus Ranitomeya; species Ranitomeya variabilis. Next base: position 616,186,647 of record NC_135235.1, read on the forward strand.
AGTTTGTAGGGCTAGTGTGGGCCATTATACTGTATGTTGGCCATTATACAGTGTGGAGGGTTGTGTGGAGTCTATCATACTGTGTGGAGGGTTGCGAGGGATATTACACTGTATGAAAGGGCCACTATACTGAATGGACGGCCAACATACAGTATAAAGGGCCATTATCCTATATGGACGGTTGTTATACTTTATGGAGGGCTGAGTGGGGGGCCTTCAAATTGTGTGGAGGGCAGTGTTGGTGCCATCATACTGTGTGATGAACTGTGAAGGCCAGCAAACTGTATTGTGGTCACTGTGCAGGTATCCTACTTCGTGGAAGTTGGGAGATACTGTAGGGTCATCATAGTGTGTGTGGAGGGTACTCTGGAGGAATTCACTGTGGGGGTACGTTACTCTGTTTAAGGTGCACTTCTGCTTGCATCATACTTTATCAGTCCCATGAAAGGGGTACTTCAATGCATGGGAACACTAAGAGGCAAAATATGGGCAAAATTACTTTGTAAGAGCTGCAAAGTTGTGAGATGTGCTCTTTTCTGACCTAACTGAATATTATTATTTTTTCGGGGGTACAATTAGGACCTCTGCTATTATGGGGCACTATGATTTCTATGTATGCTTCTGATCATGCCACTTGGACTAATATAGCTATATTAGTAAGTAATATATAATATTTGAACTATTTGAAGTTTTTTTTATGAGGCCAGGAAAACCCCTTTAAATATTTCATCAAGTAAAACTTTCCCATGAATAATAATCAGTCTAGGAAAGAAGTGATGATCGTCATTCTATAGATAGTTAAGCCTCTGGATGAAGATGCATTTTTCACAACTTTTAATTGCTTTGAACTCTTCCCTTTGGGTAGATCCAGACAAGAATCCGGTCTGTGTGTAAAATGGGTGTATTATTCCTTCGGGGAGCTTTTGGTTCACACATGATACTCAGCACCTCCCTGTCTAGTCCCTCCTACCTGCTCTCACATCCAAAATATCCACCGCCAAGTTATCTCACCTCTACTAGTCCAGGACCTAAAATTAACACCTGAACCTTTCCATGTTTTTTTTAACGTGCTTAAACACATTCACTCATACAAGTGTAATATTAATTATGACCATATGGATGAAATGTATTTGAAAATGAAAAATACCCATATACTGACTTAAGAAAAACATACCAGTCACTTGCACCGATCAGCCAAAATATTATAGCCTCCTACCTAATATCATGAAGGCACCTCAAAACTTCTGGAGGTGCCCTGTCTTGTGGTATTTGGCACCAGGGCTTTAGCAGCAAATCCATGGATCAGACTTAATTTTCTAGGACATCCAACAGATCAATCAGTTTGAGTCCTGGGGATTTTAAAGACAAGTCTCTTTGTCATGTTCCTCAGATCATCCTGACAGACCATTATTCTACCAAAAGAGGCACCACCATGAAGAGGGTACTTGGTCTGTACAATGATTATTAGGCAGGTGCAGGGCGGTATTTAGAGTTTCTGCTGCCCTAGGCACTTTTAGTGCTGACTCCCCCATTGGTGAGTATGACACTATCGGCAGTGACTTTGGCAATAATCGCTGACGTGAAAGTCGTTTTTTGCACTAGATCTGGCAGTTTTTCCGCATCTGCCGCATAACGGATCACTTACGGCAACACTGCATTCGGCCTCATTCATTCCCTATGGGACTTGCGGACATGTGCGGCACTTGCGGTTTTGCCGCAATCCGGTAAATGCGGTACTTACAGCAATGGAAAAAAACGCTGCTAGCAGTGTTTCTTTATCTCACCGCAAGTGCAAAACCGCTAGTGCCGCACATGTTCGCAAGTAGCCATCACTACCTGTCCCTGCACTTTGCTAGCTCATTCCTAACCATCTCTCCCTGACCTAAAACTACTCTATAAAGCTTTAGAAAAACAATTTATTAACTGATATATTCCTATGATAATGAGGCTCCAGGCTACGGCGTAGACTGGGACGGGCAGTCTCCGGGTCTCCATCCTCTCTCTGTCCCTGCCTCACTGCACTGTGCACAGACATCCATCCACTGGACCCGGTAATCGCCGCTCACAGTAGCATATCGGCAGAGGTGTATCTAGGGTTTCTGGCACCTGGGGCAAGAATTCATTTTGGTGCCCCACCCCAGGACATATGCAATTTGCACACTTAGTCATGTACCCACGAGCTCCTCTCTCTAATGCTCTCAATGTTCAGTGAAAAACTGAGAGAAGCAGAAGAGAAGCTCGTTGTCACAGGACCACAAGTATGAAAATCACATATGAGCGAAGTGCCCATGTGACGACTACTGGAACCTGCAGAGCTGAATCCAGACATTGCAGGCTTCTGAATTCTCACAAGTAATGCACTGCACACTTTTAGGATTCTCCCTTGCCGGTGGACAGTCATTTCAGCACAAGCATGTGATTTGTATACTTCTGACCACATTCCGACTAGACGTGCCCAGCCTCGCTCAATTCATTTTCATTGAGTGAGGCCACACATGTCTAGTCAGCGCATGACCGCATGAATGTAAATCGCCAGCACAAGAGATTCCTGACAGCGTGCAGTGCGCACTGTGAGAAGTCAGAAGTCTGCAGTCACAGAGAATGACTGCAGACTCATTACAAACCTGGATATTCCCTTTAATGCTCATAACAAAAATAAAAACATGAGAATTAGTTAGCATCACACATAACATTTACATCCAGGTACCTTATAGATGACGTCGTCTCTGGAGTCGTTCTCCTTCTTTTCTTCACCTTGTCCAGATCCCATGATCCATCTTAGCCGTTCTTTTGCAGAAAATCTCCACATGATGCCCTTAAAGACAGAAGTGTCATTATAATGCTCCTGAATAAAAAATTGCCCCTCACTATATTGTCTGCACAAAATATGACCCCACACTGTCTCTCTTATGGTACATGCTCTTTACACTGACCTCTCCTTTCCATACCGGCCCCCTCTTCACACTGTCCTCTCATACTGTGTCCCCCATATAGGGCCCAGTATTTATACTGTACTCTCTCATCACACTCCCCCTCCTTGGTATACTGTCCCCTCCTGGCTGTGCCCTTACACTGTCCCCCCATGCTACGAACCCACTACTCAGTTTCTATTCTGTGCCCACTCACTTTTCTCCTCCCATACTGTCTCCTCACACCTCCCTCCTCATACTGTCTGCTCTCACATCCCCCTGTTCACCATACTGTCTCCTCATATATTTACCCCCTCACTTTCTATACTGCCTGGTCACCTGAATCCACATACTGTGTCTGCAAACATCCCATCACCCTCACTCCCCGTATTCTGTACACATACATTTTTCACATCGCTACTCATACTGTGTCCACATACATTCCCCATACTGTCTGCACCCATCTCCCATACTGTTTCCTCATACATGTCCCCCATACTGTTTCCTGATATATGCCCCCATTCCCCAGTACTATTTCCTCATATATGCCCCCATTCCCCATACTTTTTCCTCATACATGCCCCAATTCCCCTGTATTGTTTCCCCATCTCCCCTCTTCATTTTGTGTCCTCACATCTCCCCCGCACATTAAATCCCCCATAGATATATACAGCCACACATATGCATGTGTATATATTATATACCGTATATACTCGAGTATAAGCTGACCCAAGTATAAGCCGAGGCACCTAATTTTGACACGGAAAACTGGGTAAGCTTATTGACTTGAGTATAAGCCAGGTATTTATTGTCCCCCTCATTCCTATCCCGGTATGTGTGGTTCCCCCGTCCTGTCCTGGAATGCATGGCTCTCCCTGTTGTATGCATGGCTCGGCTCCCTGTTGTGAATTTGGTTTCTGGGCTCCCCCGGTGGTTTCTGGTGGTACTGCACTTATGTGCTTCATCTCCTCTGTTCACCTGTTTCCATCAGGATGTGGGAGTTGTCTATTTAGCCTTGCTCCTCAGTCATTTCTATGCCGGCCAACAATGTTACCAGAAGCCTTTCTGTTGCATGTTCCTGCTCCTAGACAACTATCAGCTAAGTTGGACTTGTTGTCCTAAGTTTGTTTTGCATTTTTGTTCCAGTTCTCTGTGATTGAATATTTCTGAGGCTGGAAGCTCTTGTGAGCTGAAATTGCCACTCTGGTGTCATGAGTTGATATTAGAGTCTTAAAGTAATTTCAGGATGGTATTTTGAAAGGGTTTTCAGCTGACCGTGAAGTTCCCTTTTCTGTCTTCCTACTATCTAGTAAGCGGACCTCAATTTGCTAAACCTATCTTCATACTTCGTATGTCAATTTCCTCTAAAATCACCGCCAATATATGTGGGGGCTACTGTCTGCCTTTTGGGGAAAATTTCTCTAGAGGTAAGCCAGGTCTGTATTTTCCTCTGCTAGGGTCAGTCAGTTCTCCGGCTGGCGCTGGGCGTCTAGGGATAAAACGTAGGCACGCTACCCGGCCACTGTTAGTTGTGCGGTAGGTTTAGCTCATGGTCAGCTCGAGTTCCCATCTTCCAAGAGCTAGTCCTTTTGTATGCTTTATTACGTTCTCTTGCCATTGAGAACCATGACAGTTTGGCCGGCCAAGGGTTAAAATAATTGGCAGAAGAAAGGAGAGAAAAGAAGTCTGCAGAGAATTTTTTTTTTTTTTTTTTTTTTTCCTGAGTTTGCTCATTAGTTGATTCACTAGCATCTCTGCTTACTGCAGCCTTCGTCTCTCTCTCCTTCTAATCCTTGAATGGTTCTGATTTCACCTGATTAATATGGATCCTCAGAGTTTAGCTACAGGTTTGGATAATCTCGCTGGGAAGGTTCAAAGTTTACAGGATTTTGTTATTCATGCTCCTATATCTGAACCTAGAATTCCTTTACCTGAATTTTTCTCCGGGGATAGATCTCGCTTCCAGAATTTCAAACATAATTGTAAATTATTTTTGTCTCTGAGATCTCGCTCCGCTGGAGATCCTGCACAGCAGGTCAGGATTGTAATTTCCTTGCTCCGGGGCGACCCTCAGGACTGGGCATTTGCTTTGACACCAGGGGATCCTGCGTTGCTCAATGTGGATGCGTTTTTCCTGGCTTTGGGGCTGCTTTATGAGGAACCTCATTTAGAGATTCAGGCTGAAAAAGCCTTGATGGCCCTGTCTCAAGGGCAAGATGAGGCTGAAATATACTGCCAAAAATTTCGTAAGTGGTCTGTGCTTACTCAGTGGAATGAGTGCGCCCTGGCGGCGAATTTCAGAGAGGGTCTCTCTGATGCCATTAAGGATGTTATGGTGGGGTTCCCTGTGCCTACAGGTCTGAATGAGTCCATGACAATGGCTATTCAGATTGATCGGCGTTTGCGGGAGCGCAAACCTGTGCACCATTTGGCGGTGTCTACTGAGAAGGCGCCAGAGATTATGCAATGTGATAGAATTCTGTCCAGAAGCGAACGACAGAATTTTAGGTGAAAAAATGGGTTATGCTTCTATTGTGGTGATTCAACTCATGTTATATCAGCATGCTCTAAATGTACTAAGAAGGTTGATAAGTCTGTTTCAATTGGCACTTTACAGTCTAAGTTTATTCTATCTGTGACCCTGATTTGCTCTTTATCGTCTATTACCGCGGACGCCTATGTCGACTCTGGCGCCGCTTTGAGTCTTATGGTTGGTCCTTTGCCAAACGCTGTGGGTTTGATTTAGAGCCTCTGGAAGTTTCTATACCTCTGAAGGGTATTGACTCCATGCCATTGGCTAGTAATAAACCACAATACTGGACACAAGTAACTATGCGGATTAATCCGGATCACCAGCAGATTATTCGCTTCCTTGTGTTGTATAATCTACATGATGTGTTGGTGCTTGGATTGCCATGGCTGCAATCTCATAACCCAGTCCTCGACTGGAAAGCAATGTCTGTGTTAAGCTGGGGATGTCAGGGGACTCATGGGGACGTACCTTTGGTTTCCATTTCATCATCTATTCCCTCTGAGATTCCGGAATTTTTATCTGATTATCGTGACGTTTTTGAGGAGCCTAAAATTGGTTCACTACCTCCGCACAGAGAGTGCGATTGTACTATAGATCTGATTCCGGGCAGTAAGTTTCCAAAGGGTCGTTTATTTAATCTATCTGTGCCTGAACATGCTGCTATGCGGGAATATATTAAGGAGTCCTTGGAAAAGGGACATATTCGTCCTTCGTCATCTCCCTTAGGAGCCGGTTTTTTCTTTGTATCTAAAAAAGATGGCTCTTTGAGGCCGTGTATTGATTATCGGCTTTTGAATAAAATCACGGTTAAATATCAGTATCCTTTGCCACTGCTTACTGATTTGTTTGCTCGAATAAAGGGGGCCAAGTGGTTCTCTAAGATTGATCTTCGTGGGGCGTATAATTTAGTGCGAATTAAGCAGGGGGATGAGTGGAAAACCGCATTTAATACGCCTGAGGGCCATTTTGAGTATTTAGTAATGCCTTTTGGTCTTTCAAATGCCCCTTCAGTCTTTCAGTCCTTTATGCATGACATTTTCCGTGAATATTTGGATAAATTTTTGATTGTGTATCTGGATGATATTTTGATTTTTTCGGATGACTGGGACTCTCATGTCCAACAGGTCAGGAGGGTTTTTCAGGTTTTGCGCTCTAATTCCTTGTGTGTAAAGGGTTCTAAGTGCGTTTTTGGGGTTCAAAAGATTTCGTTTTTGGGGTACATTTTTTCCCCCTCTTCCATTGAGATGGACCCTGTCAAGGTTCAGGCTATTTGTGATTGGACGCAACCCTCTTCTCTTAAGAGCCTTCAGAAGTTTTTGGGCTTTGCTAATTTTTATCGTCGATTTATAACTGGTTTTTCTGATGTCGCTAAACCGTTGACTGATTTGACTAAGAAGGGTGCTGATGTTGCTGAATGGTCCCCTGCGGCTGTGGAGGCCTTTCGGGAGCTGAAGCGCCGCTTTTCTTCCGCCCCTGTATTGCGTCAGCCTGATGTTACTCTTCCTTTTCAGGTTGAGGTCGACGCTTCAGAAATCGGAGCTGGGGCGGTTTTGTCGCAGAAAAGTTCCGACTGCTCCGTGATGAGGCCTTGTGCGTTCTTTTCTCGTAAGTTTTCGCCCGCTGAGCGAAATTATGATATTGGTAATCGGGAGCTCTTGGCTATGAAGTGGGCTTTTGAGGAGTGGCGTCATTGGCTTGAGGGGGCTAGACATCAGGTGGTGGTATTGACCGACCACAAGAATTTGATTTATGTTGAGTCCGCCAGGCGCCTGAATCCTAGACAGGCGCGCTGGTCGTTATTTTTCTCTCGGTTTAATTTTGTGGTTTCTTACCTACCGGGTTCTAAAAATGTGAAGGCGGATGCCCTTTCTAGGAGTTTTGAGCCTGATTCCCCTGGTAATTCTGAACCTACAGGTATCCTTAAGGATGGAGTGATATTATCTGCTGTTTCCCCAGATTTGCGACGGGTCTTGCAGGAGTTTCAGGCGGATAGACCTGATCGTTGCCCGCCTGGTAGATTGTTTGTTCCTGATGATTGGACCAGTAGAGTAATCTCGGAGGTCCATTCTTCTGCGTTAGCAGGTCATCCTGGAATCTTTGGTACCAGGGATTTGGTGGCTAGGTCCTTCTGGTGGCCTTCCCTGTCGCGAGATGTGCGAGGTTTTGTGCAGTCTTGTGATGTTTGTGCTCGGGCCAAGCCTTGTTGTTCTCGGGCTAGTGGATTGTTGTTATCCTTGCCTATTCCGAAGAGGCCTTGGACTCACATCTCCATGGATTTTATTTCTGACCTCCCTGTTTCTCAGAAGATGTCTGTCATCTGGGTGGTGTGTGACCGTTTTTCTAAGATGGTCCATTTGGTTCCCTTGCCTAAATTGCCTTCCTCATCCGAGCTGGTTCCTCTGTTTTTTCAAAATGTGGTGCGCTTGCATGGTATTCCGGAGAATATCGTTTCTGACAGGGGAACCCAATTCGTGTCTAGATTTTGGCGAGCGTTCTGTGCTAGGATGGGCATTGATTTGTCTTTTTCGTCTGCTTTCCACCCTCAGACTAATGGCCAGACCGAGCGAACTAATCAGACCTTGGAGACTTATTTGAGGTGTTTTGTGTCTGCGGATCAGGATGATTGGGTTGCCTTTTTGCCCTTGGCGGAGTTTGCCCTCAATAATCGGGCTAGTTCTGCCACCTTGGTTTCTCCTTTCTTCTGTAATTCGGGGTTTCATCCTCGTTTCTCTTCCGGTCAGGTGGAGTCTTCGGATTGTCCTGGAGTGGATGCTGTGGTGGAGAGGTTGCATCAGATTTGGGGGCATGTGGTGGACAATTTGAAGTTGTCCTAGGAGAAGACTCAGCATTTTGCCAACTGCCGTCGTCGTGTTGGTCCTCGTCTTTGTGTTGGGGACTTGGTGTGGTTATCTTCTCGTTTTGTCCCTATGAAGGTTTCTTCTCCTAAGTTTAAGCCTCGGTTCATCGGCCCATACAAGATATTGGAGATTCTTAACCCTGTGTCCTTTCGTTTGGACCTCCCTGCATCTTTTTCTATTCATAATGTCTTCCATCGGTCATTGTTGCGCAGGTATGAGGTACCGGTTGTGCCTTCCGTTGAGCCTCCTGCTCCGGTGTTGGTTGAGGGTGAGTTGGAGTACGTTGTCGAGAAGATCTTGGACTCCCGTGTTTCCAGACGGAGACTTCAGTATCTGGTCAAGTGGAAGGGCTACGGTCAGGAGGATAACTCTTGGGTGATAGCCTCTGATGTTCATGCCTCCGATTTGGTCCGTGCCTTTCATAGGGCTCATCCTGATCGCCCTGGTGGTTCTGGTGAGGGTTCGGTGCCCCCTCCTTGAGGGGGGGTACTGTTGTGAATTTGGTTTCTGGGCTCCCCCGGTGGTTTCTGGTGGTACTGCACTTATGTGCTTCATCTCCTCTGTTCACCTGTTTCCATCAGGATGTGGGAGTTGTCTATTTAGCCTTGCTCCTCAGTCATTTCTATGCCGGCCAACAATGTTACCAGAAGCCTTTCTGTTGCATGTTCCTGCTCCTAGACAACTATCAGCTAAGTTGGACTTGTTGTCCTAAGTTTGTTTTGCATTTTTGTTCCAGTTCTCTGTGATTGAATATTTCTGAGGCTGGAAGCTCTTGTGAGCTGAAATTGCCACTCTGGTGTCATGAGTTGATATTAGAGTCTTAAAGTAATTTCAGGATGGTATTTTGAAAGGGTTTTCAGCTGACCGTGAAGTTCCCTTTTCTGTCTTCCTACTATCTAGTAAGCGGACCTCAATTTGCTAAACCTATCTTCATACTTCGTATGTCAATTTCCTCTAAAATCACCGCCAATATATGTGGGGGCTACTGTCTGCCTTTTGGGGAAAATTTCTCTAGAGGTAAGCCAGGTCTGTATTTTCCTCTGCTAGGGTCAGTCAGTTCTCCGGCTGGCGCTGGGCGTCTAGGGATAAAACGTAGGCACGCTACCCGGCCACTGTTAGTTGTGCGGTAGGTTTAGCTCATGGTCAGCTCGAGTTCCCATCTTCCAAGAGCTAGTCCTTTTGTATGCTTTATTACGTTCTCTTGCCATTGAGAACCATGATAGCTCCCCCGGTCCCATCTTTTATGCATGGCTCCCCTGTCCCATCTTGTAGGCATGGCTCCCCCTGTCCCATCTTGTATGCATGGCTCGGCTCCCCCCTCCAATCTTGTATGCATGGCTCGGCTCCCCCCTCCCATTTTGTATGCATGGATCAGCTCCCCCCATCTTGTATGCATGGCTCAGCTCCCCCCTCCCATCTTGTATGCATGGCTCGGCTCCCCCCCTCCCATCTTGTATGCATGGCTCGGCTCCCCCCTCCCATCTTGTATGCATGGCTTGGCTCCCCCATCTTGTATGCATGGCTCTGCTCCCCCCTCCCATCTTGTATGCATGGCTCAGCTCCCCCCACCTTGTATGCATGGCTCAGCTCCCCCCCAACTTGTATGCATGGCTCGGCTCCCCCCTCTCCCATCTTGTATGCATGGTTCGGCTCCCCCCTCCCAGCTTATATGCATGGCTCAGCTCCCCTGTTATCAACTGGTGGTTTAGGAGCAACATGGGATGAACTCTGGAGGAGGTGGTACCTGTACTAACCGCAGTTCCTGAGCTTATCACAACACTAGAAGTAGCCGTGGGATGTTCCTGTCACTCCCTAGACACCTCGTCACAGCCGGAGGACTAACTACCCTGTTGTGATCCTAGTGGTAGAGGATCTCAGAAGTTCCAGCTATGTCCCCAAACACAATATCTAGCTCATAGGGAGGTGGTAACTAGGCTGACCGAATATCTGATCCTAACACAACAACTAACAGTAGCCGGGGAACGTACCTACGTTGATTCTAGACGTCTCGCACCAGCCGGAGAACTAACTAACCCTTTCAGAGAAAATAAGACCTCACTTGCCTCCAGAGAAGGGACCCCAAAGGTATGATACAAGCCCCCAACAAATAATAACGGTGAGGTAAGAAGAAAAGACAAACGTAAGTATGAACTAGATTTAGCAAAGTGAGGCCCACTAATTAATAGCAGAAAATAGAAAGAGAACTTATGCGGTCAGCAAAAAACCCTACCAAAATATCCACGCTGAATATCCAAGAACCCCCGCACCGACTAACGGTGTGGGGGGAGAATATCAGCCCCCTAGAGCTTCCAGCAAAAATCAGGAATCACATTGTAACAAGCTGGAACAAAATAGCAGTAATGCGGATAAACAAAAATAAGGAAGCAGGACTTAGCTTATCTTGCAAAAAGCAGGAGACCAGGAGACAGGAGCCAAAAGACTTAGACTGATTACATCGATTCCAGGCACTAGACTGAGTTTCCAGGAAGTCTAAATAGGAACACCTAAGGCCTAACAACCCAGGTGGGTACAAACCTGGAGAAAGGCAATCCAAGTGTCATACCACCAGTGATCACAAGAGGGAGCCAAGAAATGCAATTCACAACAGTACCCCCCCTTTAAGGAGGGGTCACTGAACCCTCACCAAGACCACCAGGGCGATCAGGATGAGCCGCGTGAAAAGCACGAACCAAATCGGCCGCATGAACATCAGAGGCGACCACCCAGGAATTATCCTCCTGACCATAGCCCTTCCATTTGACCAAATACTGAAGCCTCCGTCTAGAGAGACGAGAATCCAAGATCTTCTCCACCACGTACTCCAACTCGCCCTCAACCAAGACCGGAGCAGGAGGGTCAACAGCAGGAACCACAGGCACAACGTACCGCCGCAACAAAGACCTATGGAACACATTGTGAATGGCAAACGACACCGGAAGATCCAAACGAAAAGAAACCGGATTAAGGATTTCCAAAATTTTATACGGACCAATAAAGCGAGGCTTAAACTTAGGAGAGGAAACCTTAAGAGGGACATACCGAGAAGACAACCAAACCAAATCCCCAACACGAAGTCGGGGACCCACACCGCGGCGGCGGTTGGCAAAACGCTGAGCCTTCTCCTGTGACAATTTCAAGTTGTCCACCACATGACTCCAAATCCGCTGCAATCTATCCACCACAGAATCCACCCCAGGACAGTCAGAAGATTCAACATGACCCGAGGAAAAACGAGGATGAAAACCAGAGTTGCAGAAAAATGGCGAAACCAAAGTAGCGGAACTAGCCCGATTATTGAGGGCAAACTCAGCCAATGGCAAGAAGGTCACCCAATCATCCTGATCCGCAGAAACAAAACATCTCAAATAAGCCTCCAGCGTCTGATTAGTTCGCTCCGTTTGGCCATTAGTCTGAGGATGAAAGGCAGATGAGAATGACAAATCAATGCCCATCTTAGCACAAAAAGATCGCCAGAACCTGGACACAAACTGGGATCCTCTGTCAGACACGATATTCTCAGGAATGCCATGCAAACGAACCACATTCTGAAAGAACAAAAGAACCAGATCGGAAGAGGAAGGCAACTTAGGCAAGGGCACCAAATGGACCATCTTGGAAAAGCGATCACACACCACCCAGATGACAGACATACCTTGAGACACCGGAAGATCTGAAATGAAATCCATGGAAATGTGTGTCCAGGGCCTGTTCGGGACTGGCAAGGGCAAAAGCAACCCGCTGGCACGAGAACAGTAAGGCTTAGCCCGAGCACAAATCCCACAGGACTGCACAAAAGAACGCACATCCCGCGACAAGGAAGGCCACCAAAAGGACCTAGCCACCAAATCTCTGGTACCAAAAATCCCAGGATGCCCTGCCAACACCGAGGAATGAACCTCAGAGATAGCTCTGCTGGTCCATTTATCAGGAACAAACAGTCTATCAGGTGGGCAAGAGTCAGGTCTACCAGCCTGAAATCTCTGCAACACACGTCGCAAATCAGGAGAAATGGCCGACAAAATTACTCCCTCTTTAAGAATACCAGCTGGCTCTGAGACTCCCGGAGAGTCAGGCACAAAACTCCTAGAAAGAGCATCCGCCTTCACATTCTTCGAACCAGGCAGGTATGAGACCACAAAGTCAAAACGGGAGAAAAACAACGACCAACGAGCCTGTCTAGGATTCAGGCGCTTAGCAGACTCGAGATACATCAAATTTTTGTGATCAGTCAAGACCACCACACGATGCCTAGCTCCCTCGAGCCAATGACGCCACTCCTCAAATGCCCACTTCATGGCCAACAACTCCCGATTACCCACATCATAGTTCCGCTCCGCAGGCGAAAACTTCCTAGAAAAAAAAGCACAAGGTCTCATTACAGAACAACCAGAGCCTTTCTGCGACAAAACAGCCCCTGCACCGATCTCAGAAGCGTCCACTTCAACCTGAAAGGGAAGTGAAACATCAGGCTGGCACAAAACAGGCGCCGAAGTAAACCGGCGCTTCAGCTCCCGGAAAGGCTCCACGGCTGCCGGAGCCCAATTAGCCACATCAGAACCTTTCTTGGTCATATCCGTCAAAGGTTTAACAACGCTAGAGAAATTAGCAATAAAACGACGGTAGAAATTAGCAAAACCCAAGAACTTCTGAAGACTCTTAACGGACGTGGGTTGGGTCCAATCATGAATAGCTCGGACCTTGACTGGGTCCATCTCCACTATGGAAGGGGAGAAAATGAAACCCAGAAAGGAAACCTTCTGCACTCCAAAGAGACACTTTGAGCCCTTCACAAACAAAGCATTATCACGCAAAACCTGAAACACCATCCTGACTTGCTTTACATGAGAATCCCAATCATCAGAAAAAACCAGAATATCATCCAGATAAACAATCATAAATTTATCTAGATACTTCCGGAAGATGTCATGCATAAAAGACTGAAACACTGAAGGAGCATTAGAGAGCCCAAAAGGCATCACCAAGTACTCAAAATGACCTTCGGGCGTATTGAACGCAGTTTTCCATTCATCTCCCTGCTTAATGCGCACAAGGTTGTACGCACCACGAAGATCTATCTTGGTGAACCACTTGGCACCCTTAATCCGAGCAAACAAGTCCGACAACAGTGGCAAAGGATACTGAAATTTGACCGTGATTTTATTCAGAAGCCGATAGTCTATACAAGGTCTCAAAGACCCGTCTTTTTTGGCTACAAAAAAGAATCCCGCACCAAGAGGGGAAGAGGATGGACGAATATGTCCCTTCTCTAAAGACTCCTTTATATAAGAACGCATTGCAGCATGTTCAGGTACAGATAAATTAAATAAACATCCCTTAGGAAATTTACTACCAGGAATCAAATCTATAGCGCAGTCACAGTCCCTATGAGGAGGAAGGACACTGGACCTGGACTCACTAAATACATCCTGATAGTCCAACAAATACTCCGGAACTTCAGAAGGAGTATAAGAAGCAATAGACACCGACGGGGAATCGCAATGAATTCCCTGACAGCCCCAACTTGACACAGACATTGCCTTCCAATCCAAGACTGGATTATGGGTCTGTAACCATGGCAGACCTAAAACAACCAAATCATGCATTTTATGCAAAACAAGAAAACGAATCACCTCCCGATGTTCAGGAGTCATGCACATGGTCACTTGTGTCCAATACTGCGGTTTATTCTCCGCCAATGGCGTAGCATCAATTCCTCTAAGAGGAATGGAATTTTTTAAAGGCTCCAGGACAAAACCACAGCGCTTGGCAAACGACAAGTCCATAAGACTCAGGGCAGCACCTGAATCCACAAGTGCCATAGCAGGGTAGGAAGACAATGAGCAAATTAGAGTTACAGACAAAATAAACTTAGGATTTAAATTACCAATGGTGACAGGACTAATCATCTTTGTTAGGCGCTTAGAGAATGCTGAGATAACATGTGTAGAATCACCACAGTAAAAACATAACCCATTCTGACGTCTATGATTTCGTCGTTCAGCTCTAGTCTGAATTCTATCACATAACATTGAGTCAGGTGCCTGTTCAGACAGCACTGCCAGAGGATTAGCAGATTTGCGCTCCCGCAAACGCCGATCTATCTGAATGGCCAGAGCCATAGAATCACTCAGACTTGTAGGAATGGTAAAACCCACCATCACATTCTTAATGGCTTCAGAAAGGCCATTTCTGAAAATTGCAGCCAGAGCACACTCATTCCATTGAGTGAGCACGGACCACTTCCGAAATTTTTGGCAATACACTTCAGCCTCATTCTGGCCCTGAGAGATAGCCAGCAACGCTTTTTCTGCCTGAATTTCAAGATTGGGCTCCTCATAAAGTAATCCGAGCGCCAGAAAAAATGCATCAATATTTGCCAATGCCGGATCTCCTGGCGCCAACGCAAAAGCCCAATCCTGAGGGTCGCCACGCAAGAAAGAGATAACAATTTTAACTTGCTGAGCTGAGTCTCCAGACGAACGCGGTCTCAAAGATAGAAACAATTTACAATTATTCCTAAAATTCCTAAATTTAAATCGATCACCAGAGAAAAGCTCATGAATAGGTATCTTAGGCTCTGACATAGGACTACTAGTAACAAAATCCTGAATGCCCTGCACTCTTGCAGCAAGCTGATCCACACTAGTAATCAGAGTCTGAACATTCATGTCTGCAGCAGAGCTTCAAGCCACTCAGAGAAAAAGGGGAAGAAGAAAAAAAAACAAAAAACTCAGAACTTCTTTTCTTTTAATCCCGCTTCAGGAATGCATTAATGGCCTGGAATACTGTTGTGATCCTAGTGGTAGAGGATCTCAGAAGTTCCAGCTATGTCCCCAAACACAATATCTAGCTCATAGGGAGGTGGTAACTAGGCTGACCGAATATCTGATCCTAACACAACAACTAACAGTAGCCGGGGAACGTACCTATGTTGATTCTAGACGTCTCGCACCAGCCGGAGAACTAACTAACCCTTTCAGAGAAAATAAGACCTCACTTGCCTCCAGAGAAGGGACCCCAAAGGTATGATACAAGCCCCCAACAAATAATAACGGTGAGGTAAGAAGAAAAGACAAACGTAAGTATGAACTAGATTTAGCAAAGTGAGGCCCACTAATTAATAGCAGAAAATAGAAAGAGAACTTATGCGGTCAGCAAAAAACCCTACCAAAATATCCACGCTGAATATCCAAGAACCCCCGCACCGACTAATGGTGTGGGGGGAGAATATCAGCCCCCTAGAGCTTCCAGCAAAAATCAGGAATCACATTGTAACAAGCTGGAACAAAATAGCAGTAATGCGGATAAACAAAAATAAGGAAGCAGGACTTAGCTTATCTTGCAAAAAGCAGGAGACCAGGAGACAGGAGCCAAAAGACTTAGACTGATTACATCGATTCCAGGCACTAGACTGAGTTTCCAGGAAGTCTAAATAGGAACACCTAAGGCCTAACAACCCAGGTGGGTACAAACCTGGAGAAAGGCAATCCAAGTGTCATACCACCAGTGATCACAAGAGGGAGCCAAGAAATGCAATTCACAACACTACCCCTAAAGATGGAAACAGGAAAGCTATCTTGCCTCAGAGAAAATCCCCAAAAGAAAGGCAGCCCCCCACAAATATTGACTGTGAGTGGAGAGGGAAATGACATATGCAGAATGAAATCAGAATGTAGCAAAGGAGGCCAGTCTAGCTAGATAGATAGAACAGGACAGAATACTGTGCGGTCAGTATAAAAAAACTAGAAAAATCCACCACAGAGTTAACAAAAATCTCCACACCTGACTAAAGGTGTGGAGGGTAAATCTGCTTCCCAGAGCTTCCAGCTTAACTGAATAAATCCATATTGACAAGCTGGACAAGAAAAAACATAGAAAGAGCTGAACGATTAAGTCCACAATATGTGGACAGCAAAAAAACAAGCAAGGACTTATCTTTGCTGAACTGGTCAGAATATCAGGGAAATCCAAGCAGAGATGTGAATCCAACCAGGAACCATTGACAACTGGCCCAGGCTGAAGGATAGAGCCAGGATAAATAGCCGAGCCAGAAAGACGATCAGTGGAAGCAGCTGCTGACTGCTAAATCCAAGGAGCAGCAGTTCCACTGAAAACCACCGGAGGGAGCCCAAGAGCAGAACTCACAAAAGTGCCACTTACAACCACCGGAGGGAGCCCAAGAGCGGAATTCACAACAGTACCCCCCCTTGAGGAGGGGTCACCGAACCCTCACCAGAGCTCCCAGGCCGATCAGGGCGAGCCAAATGAAAAGCACGAACCAAATCGGCGGCATGGACATCGGAGGCAACAACCCAAGAATTATCCTCCTGGCCATAACCCTTCCACTTGACAAGATACTGAAGCCTCCGCCTCGAAAAACGAGAATCCAAAATTTTCTCCACCACATATTCCAACTCCCCCTCAACCAACACCGGGGCAGGAGGATCAACCGAGGGAACAACGGGCACCACATATCTCCGCAACAAAGATCTATGGAAAACATTATGGATGGCAAAAGAGGCTGGAAGGGCCAAACGAAAAGACACCGGATTGATAATCTCAGAAATCTTATAAGGACCAATAAACCAAGGCTTGAACTTAGGGGAAGAAACCTTCATAGGAACATGACGAGAAGATAACCAGACTAAATCCCCCACCCGAAGCCGGGGACCAACACACCGACGGCGGTTAGCAAAACGTTGAGCCTTTTCCTGAGACAACGTCAAATTGTCTACCACATGAGTCCAAATCTGCTGTAACCTGTCCACCACAGAATCCACACCAGGACAATCAGAAGGCTCAACCTGCCCCGAAGAAAAACGAGGATGAAAACCAAAATTACAAAAGAAAGGCGAAACCAAAGTAACCGAACTAGCCCGATTATTAAGGGCAAACTCGGCCAACGGCAAGAAAGCCACCCAATCATCCTGATCAGCAGACACAAAGCATCTCAAATAGGTTTCCAAGGTCTGATTAGTTCGCTCAGTTTGGCCATTTGTCTGAGGATGGAACGCCGAAGAAAAAGACAAATCAATGCCCATCCTAGCACAAAAGGCCCGCCAAAACCTAGAAACAAACTGGGAACCTCTGTCAGACACAATATTCTCCGGAATGCCATGCAAACGAACCACATGCTGAAAAAACAATGGAGCCAAATCAGAGGAGGAAGGCAATGTAGGCAAAGGTACCAAATGGACCATTTTAGAGAACCGGTCACAAACCACCCAGATAACAGACATCCACTGGGACACAGGAAGATCCGAAATAAAATCCATGGAAATATGCGTCCAGGGCCTCTCAGGGACCGGCAAAGGCAAAAGCAACCCACTAGCGCGGGAACAGCAAGGCTTGGCCCGAGCACAAGTCCCACAGGACTGCACAAACGAACGCACATCCCGCGACAAGGAAGGCCACCAAAAGGACCTAGCAACCAAATCTCTGGTACCAAAAATCCCAGGATGACCAGCCAACACTGAAGAATGAACCTCAGAAATTACCTTACTAGTCCATCTATCAGGAACAAACAGCTTCCCCACTGGACAGCGGTCAGGTTTATCAGCCTGAAATTCCTGAAGCACCCGCCGCAAATCAGGGGAGATGGCAGAAAGAATCACCCCTTCCTTAAGAATGCCAATCGGCTCAAGGACTCCAGGAGAATCAGGCAAAAAACTCCTAGAGAGGGCATCAGCCTTAACATTCTTAGATCCCGGAAGATACGAGACCACAAAATCAAAACGGGAGAAAAACAGGGACCATCGAGCCTGTCTAGGGTTCAGCCGCTTGGCCGACTCGAGGTAAATCAGATTCTTATGATCGGTCAAGACCACAACGCGGTGCTTGGCTCCCTCAAGCCAATGTCGCCACTCCTCAAATGCCCACTTCATAGCCAACAACTCCCGTTTGCCAACGTCATAATTGCGCTCCGCAGGCGAAAACTTTCTGGAAAAAAAGGCACACGGTTTCATCAAAGAACCATCAGAATTCCTCTGAGACAAAACGGCCCCTGCCCCAATCTCAGAAGCGTCAACCTCAACCTGAAAAGGAAGAGAAACATCCGGCTGACGCAACACAGGGGCAGAAGTAAATCGGCGTTTAAGCTCCTGAAAGGCCTCAACCGCCGCAGAGGACCAATTCGTCACATCAGCGCCTTTCTTCGTCAAATCGGTCAGGGGCTTAACCACACTGGAAAAGTTGGCAATGAAACGGCGATAAAAATTAGCAAAGCCGAAAAATTTCTGAAGGCTCTTCACTACGGTTGAGCGAAACGGGTCGATCATTTTCAAAAGTCGCCGACTTTTGGCTAAGTCGGCGTCTCATGAAACCCGATCCGACCCCTGTGCTTGTCGGCCATGCGGTACGCGACTTTCGCGCCAAAGTCGCGTTTCAATGACGCGAAAAGCGCCATTTCTCAGCCAATGAAGGTGAACGCAGAGTGTGGGCAGCGTGATGACATAGATCCTGGTCCCCACCATCTTAGAGAAGGGCATTGCAGTGATTGGCTTGCTGTCTGCGGCGTCACAGGGGCTATAAAGGGGCGTTCCCGCCGACCGCCATCTTACTGCTGCTGATCTGAGCTTAGGGACAGGTTGCTGCCGCTTCGTCAGAAGCAGGGAGAGCGTTAGGCAGGGTCCACTAACCACCAAACCGCTTGTGCTGCAGCGATTTCCACTGTCCAACACCACCTTCGGTGTGCAGGGACTGTGGAAGCTATTTTTTTTTTTTTTTTCCCCTCAGCGCTGTAGCTCATTGGGCTGCCCTAGAAGGCTCCGTGATAGCTGTATTGCTGTGTGTACGCCACTGTGGAAACCAACTGCTTTTTTCAAAGCACATATCCTCTTGTTCCTTCCTTTCTGCACAGCTATCTTTTTTGTTTGTCCACACTTTTTATTTAATTTGTGCATCAGTCCACTCCTATTGCTGCCTGCCATACCTGGCTTACATTACTGCAGGGAGATAGTAATTGTAGGACAGTTTTTTTTTTTTTTTTGTTTGTTTTTTGTGGGAGATTAAGATTGGCATTTCTGCTACAGTGCCATCCCTGTGTGTGCCATCTCTCACTGAGTGGGCCATAGAAAGCCTATTTATTTTTTCCGTGATTTGTGTTCTAAAATCTACCTCAACACAAAAACACTACATCAATCAGTGGGAGAAAAATATTGGCCTCAGTCAGGGCTTGTGTGCCACTGCTGTGTGTGCTATCTCTCATTCAGTGGGCTATAGCAAGCCTATTTTTTTTTTTTTTTTTTTTTTAATATTATTTGGTTTCTAAAGTCTCCCTGAAAAAAAAAAAAAACCTAAAAAAACAGTGGGAGAGTAATATTGCCCTTTCAGCTTGTGTGCCAGTCTTGACTCCTGGGTGTGCCACCTCTCTCCCTCTCATTCAGTGGGCCATAGAAAGCCTATTTATTTTTTTTTTTTAATATTATTTGGTTTCTAATTCTCCCTGAAAAAAAAAAAAAAAACCTAAAAAAACAGTGGGAGAATAATATTGCCCTTTCAGCTTGTGTGCCAGTCTTGACTCCTGGGTGTGCCACCTCTCTCCCTTTCATTCAGTGGGCCATAGAAAGCCTATTTATTTTTTCCGTGATTTGTGTTCTAAATTCTACCTCAACACAAAAACACTACATCAATCAGTGGGAGAAAAATATTGGCCTCAGTCAGGGCTTGTGTGCCACTGCTGTGTGTGCTATCTCTCATTCAGTGGGCTATAGCAAGCCTATTTTTTTTTTTTTTTTTTTTTAATATTATTTGGTTTCTAAAGTCTCCCTGAAAAAAAAAAAAAAACCTAAAAAAACAGTGGGAGAGTAATATTGCCCTTTCAGCTTGTGTGCCAGTCTTGACTCCTGGGTGTGCCACCTCTCTCCCTCTCATTCAGTGGGCCATAGAAAGCCTATTTATTTATTTTTTTAATATTATTTGGTTTCTAATTCTCCCTGAAAAAAAAAAAAAAAACCTAAAAAAACAGTGGGAGAAAAATATTGCCCTTTCAGCTTGTGTGCCAGTCTTGACTCCTGGGTGTGCCACCTCTCTCCCTCTCATTTAGTGGGCCATAGAAAGCCTATTTATTTTTTTTTTTAAATATTATTGGGTTTCTAAAGTCTCCCTGAAAAAACAAAAAATACATAAAAAAACAGTGGGAGAGTAATATTGCCCTTTCAGCTTGTGTGCCAGTCTTGACTCCTGGGTGTGCCACCTCTCTCCCTTTCATTCAGTGGGCCATAGAAAGCCTATTTATTTTTTCCGTGATTTGTGTTCTAAATTCTACCTCAACACAAAAACACTACATCAATCAGTGGGAGAAAAATATTGGCCTCAGTCAGGGCTTGTGTGCCACTGCTGTGTGTGCTATCTCTCATTCAGTGGGCTATAGCAAGCCTATTTTTTTTTTTTTTTTTTTAATATTATTTGGTTTCTAAAGTCTCCCTGAAAAAAAAAAAAAACCTAAAAAAACAGTGGGAGAGTAATATTGCCCTTTCAGCTTGTGTGCCAGTCTTGACTCCTGGGTGTGCCACCTCTCTCCCTCTCATTCAGTGGGCCATAGAAAGCCTATTTATTTATTTTTTTTAATATTATTTGGTTTCTAATTCTCCCTGAAAAAAAAAAAAAAAACCTAAAAAAACAGTGGGAGAATAATATTGCCCTTTCAGCTTGTGTGCCAGTCTTGACTCCTGGGTGTGCCACCTCTCTCCCTCTCATTCAGTGGGCCATAGAAAGCCTATTTATTTTTTTTTTTTAATATTATTTGGTTTCTAATTCTCCCTGAAAAAAAAAAAAAAAACCTAAAAAAACAGTGGGAGAATAATATTGCCCTTTCAGCTTGTGTGCCAGTCTTGACTCCTGGGTGTGCCACCTCTCTCCCTCTCATTCAGTGGGCCATAGAAAGCCTATTTATTTTTTTTTTTAAATAGTATTGGGTTTCTAAAGTCTCCCTGAAAAAACAAAAAATACATAAAAAAACAGTGGGAGAGTAATATTGCCCTTTCAGCTTGTGTGCCAGTCTTGACTCCTGGGTGTGCCACCTCTCTCCCTTTCATTCAGTGGGCCATAGAAAGCCTATTTATTTTTTCCGTGATTTGTGTTCTAAATTCTACCTCAACACAAAAACACTACATCAATCAGTGGGAGAAAAATATTGGCCTCAGTCAGGGCTTGTGTGCCACTGCTGTGTGTGCTATCTCTCATTCAGTGGGCTATAGCAAGCCTATTTTTTTTTTTTTTTTTTTTTTAATATTATTTGGTTTCTAAAGTCTCCCTGAAAAAAAAAAAAAACCTAAAAAAACAGTGGGAGAGTAATATTGCCCTTTCAGCTTGTGTGCCAGTCTTGACTCCTGGGTGTGCCACCTCTCTCCCTCTCATTCAGTGGGCCATAGAAAGCCTATTTATTTTTTTTTTTTAATATTATTTGGTTTCTAATTCTCCCTGAAAAAAAAAAAAAAACCTAAAAAAACAGTGGGAGAATAATATTGCCCTTTCAGCTTGTGTGCCAGTCTTGACTCCTGGGTGTGCCACCTCTCTCCCTCTCATTCAGTGGGCCATAGAAAGCCTATTTATTTTTTTTTTTAAATAGTATTGGGTTTCTAAAGTCTCCCTGAAAAAACAAAAAATACATAAAAAAACAGTGGGAGAGTAATATTGCCCTTTCAGCTTGTGTGCCAGTCTTGACTCCTGGGTGTGCCACCTCTCTCCCTCTCATTCAGTGGGCCATAGAAAGCCTATTTATTTTTTTTTTTTAATATTATTTGGTTTCTAATTCTCCCTGAAAAAAAAAAAAAAAACCTAAAAAAACAGTGGGAGAATAATATTGCCCTTTCAGCTTGTGTGCCAGTCTTGACTCCTGGGTGTGCCACCTCTCTCCCTCTCATTCAGTGGGCCATAGAAAGCCTATTTATTTTTTTTTTTTAATATTATTTGGTTTCTAAAGTCTCCCTGAGAAAAAAAAAAAAATAAATTAGGTGGGAGATTAATATTGACATTAGTGCTTGAGTGACAGTCCTGCGTGTGTGTCATCTCTGTGATTTTGTGCCACAGAAAACAGAGTGTGTAACATTGTGCCTGATTTTCCTTGTGGTCTCACCAACCTGTTAAGGGATATTGAAATCATACTGAAGTTATAGCTCACCGTGTAAGTTGTTTGACAGCAACAAATAAAGTTACTTTGGTTAAGATTTTAAAACAATGAGGAAGTCTGGTGCAAGAGGTCGTCGTGGGCGTTCATTGTCAGCTGGTAATGATGGTAGTGGTAGTGGAGCATCAGGTGGTCGTGGGGATAAAAATATTCCACCTAAGTCTGGAGCTGTGGAGCCAGTTTCGTCGTCAGGCTACACAAGGCCTCGAACGCTCTCTTTTCTGGGAGTAGGAAAACCGCTTTTAAAGGCGGAGCAGCAACAGCAAGTTTTGGCTTACATTGCAGACTCAGCCTCTAGCTCTTTTGCCTCCTCTTCCGAAACTGGTAAATGTAAAAGCAGCGCGTCGCTTGTGGATGTTCACGGTCAGGGACAAGTCGCTTCCTTGTCCTCCTCAGCAAAAACTACAACAAGAGAGAAGGATGCAGCAGGCGACACAACGGGTCACTCCATGGAGCTCTTTACACATACCGTCCCTGGCTTAGAAAGTGAAACATTTAACAGGCCATGCCCATTACAAGTATATTCTGACATGGAGTGCACTGATGCACAGCCACAGCCAGAGTACTATGCTGCTCCTTTGACTCAGACCACCACATTGCCCTCTCAGGGTACAGATCCACAATCAGACCCTGATGAGACTATGTTGCCCCGCCACGAACGCTATACCACCGACCGACACAGTGACACAGACGAAGTTGCACACGAGCTCGAAGAGGAGGTAATAGATGACCCAGTTATTGACCCCGATTGGCAGCCATTGGGGGAACAGGGTGCAGGCGGCAGTAGTTCAGAAGCGGAGGTGGAGGAGGGGCCGCAGCAGGCATCAACATCGCAACAGGTTCCATCTGCCGGGCCCGTATCTGGACCAAAACGCGTGTCAAAGCCAAAACCTGTTGGAGCACAGCGTTGCCATCCGGTTAAAGCTCAGTCTGCAATCCCTGAAAAGGGATCCGAGTCTAGGAAGAGTGCAGTCTGGCATTTTTTTAAACAACATCCAACTGATCAGCGCAAAGTCATCTGTCAAAAATGTTCAACTAGCTTAAGCAGAGGTCAGAATCTGAAAAGTCTAAATACTAGTTGCATGCATAGACACTTAACCACCATGCATTTTCAAGCCTGGACTAACTACCAAACGTCCCTCAAGGTTGTAGCACCCTCGGCCAATGAAGCTAGTCAGCAACGCAACATCCCTTCCGTCACTGTAAGGCCACCATTTTCCGCACCACCGGCAGTATCTGTGCAGGTTTCTTTGCCAGCCAAAAGCAGTCAGGGTCAGGGAATCACCAGTTTTGTAGGAGGAAATATTGCATCTAGGGCACCGGCGGAAACAATACCGTCTCCAACCGTCTCTCAGTCTGCCATGTACACCGGCACACCCGAAAGTTCCACGATCTCCAGCTCTCCAGTCCAGCTCACCCTACATGAGACTCTGGTTAGAAAAAGGAAGTACTTATCCTCGCATCCGCGTACACAGGGTTTTAACGCCCACATAGCTAGACTAATCTCGTTAGAGATGATGCCCTACCGGTTAGTTGAAAGCGAAGCTTTCAAAGCCCTGATGGAGTACGCTGAACCACGATACGAGCTACCCAGTCGACACTTTTTTTCCAGAAAAGCCATCCCAGCCCTGCACCAGCATGTTAAACAGCGCATCGTCCATGCACTCAGGCAATCTGTGAGTACAAAGGTGCACCTGACTACAGATGCATGGACCAGTAGGCATGGCCAGGGACGTTATGTGTCCATCACGGCACACTGGGTGAATGTGGTGGATGCAGGGTCCACAGGCGACATCAATTTAGGGACAGTTGTGCCTAGCCCACGGTCTAGGAAACAGTTGGCTGTAGGCGTTCGCACCCCCTCCTCCTCCTCCTCGTCCTCCTGCAGAAGCTACAGCTCTTCCACAGAACGCAGTCGGCCAACCACTCCATCGGCAGATGACACTGTTGCACACCAGTTGTCCCATTATGGGCCAGCTACTGCCAAGCGTCAGCAGGCTGTATTGGCTATGAAGTGTTTGGGCGACAACAGACACACCGCGGAAGTTCTGTCCGAGTTCTTGCAACAAGAAACGCAGTCGTGGCTGGGCACAGTAGATCTTGAGGCAGGCAAGGTAGTGAGTGATAACGGAAGGAATTTCATGGCTGCCATCTCCCTTTCCCAACTGAAACACATTCCTTGCCTGGCTCACACCTTAAACCTGGTGGTGCAGTGCTTATTGAAAACTTATCCTGGGTTCTCCGACCTGCTCCTCAAAGTGCGTGCACTTTGCTCACATATCCGACGTTCGCCTGTACACGCCAGCCGTATGCAGACCTATCAGCGGTCTTTGAACCTTCCCCAGCATCGCCTAATCATAGACGTTGCAACAAGGTGGAACTCAACACTGCACATGCTTCAGAGACTGTGCGAACAGAGGCGTGCTGTTATTTATTTGTGGGAGGATACACGGGCAGGCAGTAGGATGGCAGACATGGAGTTGTCAGGTGTGCAGTGGTCGAAGATACAAGACATGTGTCAAGTCCTTCAGTGTTTTGAGGAATGCACACGGCTGGTTAGTGCAGACAACGCCGTAATAAGCATGAGCATCCCCCTAATGCGTCTGCTGATGCAAAGTTTGACGCACATAAAGGAGCAGGCGTCTGCACCAGAGGAAGAGGGAAGCCTTGATGACAGTCAGCCATTGTCTGGTCAGGGCAGTGTACAGGACGAGGTAGCGGGCGAAGAGGAGGTGGAGGATGAGGAGGATGATGGGGATGAGTATATTTTTAATGCGGAAACTTTCACGGGGGCACAGGAAATTGGTTGCGTGTCACGGCCGGGTTCTGGTTTTTTGAGGGACACAAGTGACGTAGATTTGCCTGCAACTGCCCCTCAACCAATCACAACCGGAGATTTGACAAGTGGAACTTTGGCCCACATGGCGGATTATGCCTTACGTATCCTAAAAAGGGACACACGCATTACGAAAATGATGAACGATGACGATTACTGGTTGGCCTGCCTCCTTGATCCACGCTATAAAGGCAAATTGCAAAATATTATGCCACATGAGAACTTGGAACTAATATTAGCAACCAAACAATCAACTCTTGTTGACCGTTTGCTTCAGGCATTCCCAGCACACAGCGCACTTGATCGTTCTCACACGAGCTCCAGGGGGCAGCAGACTAGGAGTGTTAGGGGTGCACACATCAGAAGTGGCGTTGGACAGAGGGGTTTTCTGACCAGGTTGTGGAGTGATTTTGCTATGACCGCAGACAGGACAGGTACTGCTGCATCAATTGAAAGTGACAGGAGACAACATTTGTCCAGTATGGTTACTAACTATTTTTCATCCCTTATCGATGTTCTCCCTCAACCGTCATTCCCATTTGATTACTGGGCCTCCAAATTAGACACCTGGCCAGAATTGGCAGAATATGCATTGCAGGAGCTTGCTTGCCCGGCAGCAAGTGTCCTATCAGAAAGAGTATTCAGTGCTGCAGGTTCAATATTAACCGAAAAAAGGACTCGTCTGGCTACCCAAAATGTTGACGATCTAACATTCATTAAAATGAACCACAACTGGATTTCGAAATCTTTTGCCCCACCTTGCCCGGCCGACACCTAGCTTTCCTATGAAAAGCTCTTGCCTGTGAATTACTTTTCTAATGTCTAATTTGCTGCAGCTGATTGTACAGCATACGACATGTTTACACCTCCCTAAATGGCAAAACTCCCCACACGGGGCCGTGGTATCGCGACTTGGCGCAAGCACCCGTGAGACTGCTGTTTGTCTGAAGAGGTGGGTGTGCTCGCTTTTGGTTGACGGCATTGCTACTGGGTCCCTCATAGTACAATGTAGTGTCTCTGGCGGTGGTGGTGCGCACCCAACGTCAGACACACCGTTGTAACATGAGGGGCCCTGGGGCGGTCCCGCCGGCCTCAAGAGAGTTCCCCCCTACCCCAGCTCAAAATGTGCTCTACCACGTGCAAAATTATGTCGCACAGCTCCACCAATCTTTAGTCTATTCGCTGACATCATTCAATGTCTGGCACTGACAATACAAATTTGTAGACATCTATGATGCAACTTAAAGTAGTCTGTGTCTGTGTCCTATATTGGCACCATTAAATAGTTACTGCCAAATTAGTATGTCAGAAACTCAGTAGATGAGCCCACCCCTGTACCTAAGTATGCCACCTTTTTTTTTTGTTTTGGTTGTTTTGCGAGACATTAACATCTATTTATATTTTGGGAGTACTGGGACAGACACTCCTTGCACTACTCCTCCACTCACCACCAAGCTGCCTGTGTATCCATGTAACCGCTGTGAAACTGCCATGAGCCTATTGTTTGTTATTTTAGGCCTTTGATAGCCTGTCTGCGGTCCCTACTTTAAATACTCCTCCACTCACCACCAAGCTGCCTGTGTATCCATGTAACCGCTGTAAAACTGCCATGAGCCTATTGTTTGTTATGTTAGGCCTTTGATAGCCTGTCTGCGGTCCCTACTTTAAATACTCCTCCACTGACCAGACCACTGCTGCCCGTGTACCCCTGGAACCAATTATAAAGTGCCTACAGCCAGCCCATTTTCTTATGTTAGGCCTTTGAAGCCTGTCTGCGGTCCCTACTTTAAATACTCCTCCACTCACCACCACCAAGCTGCCTGTGTATCCATGTAACCGCTGTAAAACTGCCATGAGCCTATTGTTTGTTATTTTAGGCCTTTGATAGCCTGTCTGCGGTCCCTACTTTAAATACTCCTCCACTCACCACCAAGCTGCCTGCCCGTGTATCCATGTAACCGCTGTGAAACTGCCATGAGCCTATTGTTTGTTATGTTAGGCCTTTGATAGCCTGTCTGCGGTCCCTACTTTAAATACTCCTCCACTGACCAGACCACTGCTGCCCGTGTACCCCTGGAACCAATTATAAAGTGCCTACAGCCAGCCCATTTTCTTATGTTAGGCCTTTGAAGCCTGTCTGCGGTCCCTACTTTAAATACTCCTCCACTGACCAGACCACTGCTGCCCGTGTACCCCTGGAACCAATTATAAAGTGCCTACAGCCAGCCCATTTTCTTATGTTAGGCCTTTGAAGCCTGTCTGCGGTCCCTACTTTAAATACTCCTCCACTGACCACCAAGCTGCCTGCCCGTGTATCCATGTAACCGCTGTGAAACTGCCATGAGCCTATTGTTTGTTATGTTAGGCCTTTGATAGCCTGTCTGCGGTCCCTACTTTAAATACTCCTCCACTGACCAGACCACTGCTGCCCGTGTACCCCTGGAACCAATTATAAAGTGCCTACAGCCAGCCCATTTTCTTATGTTAGGCCTTTGAAGCCTGTCTGCGGTCCCTACTTTAAATACTCCTCCACTGACCAGACCACTGCTGCCCGTGTACCCCTGGAACCAATTATAAAGTGCCTACAGCCAGCCCATTTTCTTATGTTAGGCCTTTGAAGCCTGTCTGCGGTCCCTACTTTAAATACTCCTCCACTCACCACCAAGCTGCCTGTGTATCCATGTAACCGCTGTAAAACTGCCATGAGCCTATTGTTTGTTATTTTAGGCCTTTGAAGCCTGTCTGCGGTCCCTACTTTAAATACTCCTCCACTCACCACCAAGCTGCCTGTGTATCCATGTAACCGCTGTAAAACTGCCATGAGCCTATTGTTTGTTATTTTAGGCCTTTGATAGCCTGTCTGCGGTCCCTACTTTAAATACTCCTCCACTGACCACCAAGCTGCCTGCCCGTGTATCCATGTAACCGCTGTGAAACTGCCATGAGCCTATTGTTTGTTATTTTAGGCCTTTGAAGCCTGTCTGCGGTCCCTACTTTAAATACTCCTCCACTCACCACCAAGCTGCCTGTGTATCCATGTAACCGCTGTAAAACTGCCATGAGCCTATTGTTTGTTATTTTAGGCCTTTGATAGCCTGTCTGCGGTCCCTACTTTAAATACTCCTCCACTCACCACCAAGCTGCCTGTGTATCCATGTAACCGCTGTAAAACTGCCATGAGCCTATTGTTTGTTATTTTAGGCCTTTGATAGCCTGTCTGCGGTCCCTACTTTAAATACTCCTCCACTCACCACCAAGCTGCCTGCCCGTGTATCCATGTAACCGCTGTAAAACTGCCATGAGCCTATTGTTTGTTATTTTAGGCCTTTGAAGCCTGTCTGCGGTCCCTACTTTAAATACTCCTCCACTCACCACCAAGCTGCCTGTGTATCCATGTAACCGCTGTAAAACTGCCATGAGCCTATTGTTTGTTATTTTAGGCCTTTGATAGCCTGTCTGCGGTCCCTACTTTAAATACTCCTCCACTGACCACCAAGCTGCCTGCCCGTGTATCCATGTAACCGCTGTGAAACTGCCATGAGCCTATTGTTTGTTATGTTAGGCCTTTGATAGCCTGTCTGCGGTCCCTACTTTAAATACTCCTCCACTGACCAGACCACTGCTGCCCGTGTACCCCTGGAACCAATTATAAAGTGCCTACAGCCAGCCCATTTTCTTATGTTAGGCCTTTGAAGCCTGTCTGCGGTCCCTACTTTAAATACTCCTCCACTGACCACCAAGCTGCCTGCCCGTGTATCCATGTAACCGCTGTGAAACTGCCATGAGCCTATTGTTTGTTATGTTAGGCCTTTGATAGCCTGTCTGCGGTCCCTACTTTAAATACTCCTCCACTGACCAGACCACTGCTGCCCGTGTACCCCTGGAACCAATTATAAAGTGCCTACAGCCAGCCCATTTTCTTATGTTAGGCCTTTGAAGCCTGTCTGCGGTCCCTACTTTAAATACTCCTCCACTCACCACCAAGCTGCCTGTGTATCCATGTAACCGCTGTAAAACTGCCATGAGCCTATTGTTTGTTATTTTAGGCCTTTGAAGCCTGTCTGCGGTCCCTACTTTAAATACTCCTCCACTCACCACCAAGCTGCCTGTGTATCCATGTAACCGCTGTAAAACTGCCATGAGCCTATTGTTTGTTATTTTAGGCCTTTGATAGCCTGTCTGCGGTCCCTACTTTAAATACTCCTCCACTGACCACCAAGCTGCCTGCCCGTGTATCCATGTAACCGCTGTGAAACTGCCATGAGCCTATTGTTTGTTATTTTAGGCCTTTGAAGCCTGTCTGCGGTCCCTACTTTAAATACTCCTCCACTCACCACCAAGCTGCCTGTGTATCCATGTAACCGCTGTAAAACTGCCATGAGCCTATTGTTTGTTATTTTAGGCCTTTGATAGCCTGTCTGCGGTCCCTACTTTAAATACTCCTCCACTCACCACCAAGCTGCCTGTGTATCCATGTAACCGCTGTAAAACTGCCATGAGCCTATTGTTTGTTATTTTAGGCCTTTGATAGCCTGTCTGCGGTCCCTACTTTAAATACTCCTCCACTCACCACCAAGCTGCCTGCCCGTGTATCCATGTAACCGCTGTAAAACTGCCATGAGCCTATTGTTTGTTATTTTAGGCCTTTGAAGCCTGTCTGCGGTCCCTACTTTAAATACTCCTCCACTCACCACCAAGCTGCCTGTGTATCCATGTAACCGCTGTAAAACTGCCATGAGCCTATTGTTTGTTATTTTAGGCCTTTGATAGCCTGTCTGCGGTCCCTACTTTAAATACTCCTCCACTGACCACCAAGCTGCCTGCCCGTGTATCCATGTAACCGCTGTGAAACTGCCATGAGCCTATTGTTTGTTATTTTAGGCCTTTGAAGCCTGTCTGCGGTCCCTACTTTAAATACTCCTCCACTCACCACCAAGCTGCCTGTGTATCCATGTAACCGCTGTAAAACTGCCATGAGCCTATTGTTTGTTATTTTAGGCCTTTGATAGCCTGTCTGCGGTCCCTACTTTAAATACTCCTCCACTCACCACCAAGCTGCCTGTGTATCCATGTAACCGCTGTAAAACTGCCATGAGCCTATTGTTTGTTATTTTAGGCCTTTGATAGCCTGTCTGCGGTCCCTACTTTAAATACTCCTCCACTCACCACCAAGCTGCCTGCCCGTGTATCCATGTAACCGCTGTAAAACTGCCATGAGCCTATTGTTTGTTATTTTAGGCCTTTGAAGCCTGTCTGCGGTCCCTACTTTAAATACTCCTCCACTCACCACCAAGCTGCCTGTGTATCCATGTAACCGCTGTAAAACTGCCATGAGCCTATTGTTTGTTATTTTAGGCCTTTGATAGCCTGTCTGCGGTCCCTACTTTAAATACTCCTCCACTGACCACCAAGCTGCCTGCCCGTGTATCCATGTAACCGCTGTGAAACTGCCATGAGCCTATTGTTTGTTATGTTAGGCCTTTGATAGCCTGTCTGCGGTCCCTACTTTAAATACTCCTCCACTGACCAGACCACTGCTGCCCGTGTACCCCTGGAACCAATTATAAAGTGCCTACAGCCAGCCCATTTTCTTATGTTAGGCCTTTGAAGCCTGTCTGCGGTCCCTACTTTAAATACTCCTCCACTGACCAGACCACTGCTGCCCGTGTACCCCTGGAACCAATTATAAAGTGCCTACAGCCAGCCCATTTTCTTATGTTAGGCCTTTGAAGCCTGTCTGCGGTCCCTACTTTAAATACTCCTCCACTGACCACCAAGCTGCCTGCCCGTGTATCCATGTAACCGCTGTGAAACTGCCATGAGCCTATTGTTTGTTATGTTAGGCCTTTGATAGCCTGTCTGCGGTCCCTACTTTAAATACTCCTCCACTGACCAGACCACTGCTGCCCGTGTACCCCTGGAACCAATTATAAAGTGCCTACAGCCAGCCCATTTTCTTATGTTAGGCCTTTGAAGCCTGTCTGCGGTCCCTACTTTAAATACTCCTCCACTGACCAGACCACTGCTGCCCGTGTACCCCTGGAACCAATTATAAAGTGCCTACAGCCAGCCCATTTTCTTATGTTAGGCCTTTGAAGCCTGTCTGCGGTCCCTACTTTAAATACTCCTCCACTCACCACCAAGCTGCCTGTGTATCCATGTAACCGCTGTAAAACTGCCATGAGCCTATTGTTTGTTATTTTAGGCCTTTGAAGCCTGTCTGCGGTCCCTACTTTAAATACTCCTCCACTCACCACCAAGCTGCCTGTGTATCCATGTAACCGCTGTAAAACTGCCATGAGCCTATTGTTTGTTATTTTAGGCCTTTGATAGCCTGTCTGCGGTCCCTACTTTAAATACTCCTCCACTGACCACCAAGCTGCCTGCCCGTGTATCCATGTAACCGCTGTGAAACTGCCATGAGCCTATTGTTTGTTATTTTAGGCCTTTGAAGCCTGTCTGCGGTCCCTACTTTAAATACTCCTCCACTCACCACCAAGCTGCCTGTGTATCCATGTAACCGCTGTAAAACTGCCATGAGCCTATTGTTTGTTATTTTAGGCCTTTGATAGCCTGTCTGCGGTCCCTACTTTAAATACTCCTCCACTCACCACCAAGCTGCCTGTGTATCCATGTAACCGCTGTAAAACTGCCATGAGCCTATTGTTTGTTATTTTAGGCCTTTGATAGCCTGTCTGCGGTCCCTACTTTAAATACTCCTCCACTCACCACCAAGCTGCCTGCCCGTGTATCCATGTAACCGCTGTAAAACTGCCATGAGCCTATTGTTTGTTATTTTAGGCCTTTGAAGCCTGTCTGTGGTCCCTACTTTAAATACTCCTCCACTCACCACCAAGCTGCCTGTGTATCCATGTAACCGCTGTAAAACTGCCATGAGCCTATTGTTTGTTATTTTAGGCCTTTGATAGCCTGTCTGCGGTCCCTACTTTAAATACTCCTCCACTCACCACCAAGCTGCCTGTGTATCCATGTAACCGCTGTAAAACTGCCATGAGCCTATTGTTTGTTATTTTAGGCCTTTGATAGCCTGTCTGCGGTCCCTACTTTAAATACTCCTCCACTGACCACCAAGCTGCCTGTGTATCCATGTAACCGCTGTAAAACTGCCATGAGCCTATTGTTTGTTATGTTAGGCCTTTGATAGCCTGTCTGCGGTCCCTACTTTAAATACTCCTCCACTGACCAGACCACTGCTGCCCGTGTACCCCTGGAACCAATTATAAAGTGCCTACAGCCAGCCCATTTTCTTATGTTAGGCCTTTGAAGCCTGTCTGCGGTCCCTACTTTAAATACTCCTCCACTCACCACCACCAAGCTGCCTGCCCGTGTATCCATGTAACCGCTGTGAAACTGCCATTAGCCTATTGTTTGTTATTTTAGGCCTTTGATAGCCTGTCTGCGGTCCCTACTTTAAATACTCCTCCACTGACCACCAAGCTGCCTGCCCGTGTATCCATGTAACCGCTGTAAAACTGCCATGAGCCTATTGTTTGTTATTTTAGGCCTTTGATAGCCTGTCTGCGGCCCCTACTTGCAATACTCCTCCACTGACCACAATGCTGCCTGGAGTGCCTGCCTGTGTATCCATGTAACCGATGTAAAACTTCCATGACTGCCTACTGTTTGTTATTTTAGGCCTTTGATAGCCTGTCTGCAGCCCCTACTTGCAATACTCCTCCACTGACCACACCAATGCTGCCCGTGTACCCCTGGAACCTATTTAAAAGTTCATAGAGCCTAGTTATATATTTTATTTACTATTAATAAGGCCATGATGGACTACGCTGTACCACGCTACAAGCTAACCAGTCGACACTTCTTTTGCGAGAAAAGCCATCCCAACCCTCCACCAGCATGTAAAAG
Source organism: Ranitomeya variabilis (assembly GCF_051348905.1). Lineage (NCBI taxonomy): Eukaryota > Metazoa > Chordata > Amphibia > Anura > Dendrobatidae > Ranitomeya > Ranitomeya variabilis. The sequence goes on from NC_135235.1 coordinate 616,219,792, forward strand.
ACCGCATTGTCCATGCACTCTGGCAATCTGTGAGTACAAAGGTGCACCCGACAACAGACGCATGGACCTGTAGGCATGGCCACGGAAGATTACGTGTCCATTACGGCGCAATGGGTTAATGTGGTGGATGCATGGTCCACAGGGGACAGCCTACTAAGTCTGTCTGCAGTCCCTAATTCAAATTGTCCTCCACTGTCTAAATCGGAACTTCCACCTTCTGGCTTTCGGCCTATAGTATCAGAAATTAAACTGCATTTGGCCTTCAACTTTGGTTAGGGCCTACTAACGGCTTCTGCCCCTCCCTGGTGTTGCCCTCAACTAAATAAAGCTGAGCTTCAACCTTCTGCTCCAAATTACCATTTTGAAAAATGCAATAGGCTTTTCAGGCCTACTAAAGGTGTCTGTCTGTGTGCCCCTGCCTGGTGTTGTCCTCAACTAAATAAAGCTGAGCTTCAACCTTCCGGCTCTCATTATGTGGTTTTAAAAAAAAAAAATGGTGGTTAGGGCCTACTAACGGCTTCTGCCCCTCCCTGGTGTTGCCCTCAACTAAATAAAGCTGAGCTTCAACCTTCTGCTCCAAATTACCATTTTGAAAAATGCAATAGGCTTTTCCGGCCTACTAAAGGTGTCTGTCTGTGTGCCCCTCCCTGGTGTTGTCCTCAACTAAATAAAGCTGAGCTTCAACCTTCCGGCTCTCATTATGTGGTTTTAAAAAAAAAAATGGTGGTTAGGGCCTACTAACGGCTTCTGCCCCTCCCTGGTGTTGTCCTCAACTAAATAAAGCTGAGCTTCAACCTTCCGGCTCTCATTATGTGGTTTTAAAAAAAAAAATGGTGGTTAGGGCCTACTAACGGCTTCTGCCCCTCCCTGGTGTTGCCCTCAACTAAATAAAGCTGAGCTTCAACCTTCTGCTCCAAATTACCATTTTGAAAAATGCAATAGGCTTTTCCGGCCTACTAAAGGTGTCTGTCTGTGTGCCCCTCCCTGGTGTTGTCCTCAACTAAATAAAGCTGAGCTTCAACCTTCCGGCTCTCATTATGTGGTTTTAAAAAAAAAAATGGTGGTTAGGGCCTACTAACGGCTTCTGCCCCTCCCTGGTGTTGTCCTCAACTAAATAAAGCTGAGCTTCAACCTTCCGGCTCTCATTATGTGGTTTTAAAAAAAAAAAATGGTGGTTAGGGCCTACTAACGGCTTCTGCCCCTCCCTGGTGTTGTCCTCAACTAAATAAAGCTGAGCTTCAACCTTCCGGCTCTCATTATGTGGTTTTAAAAAAAAAAATGGTGGTTAGGGCCTACTAACGGCTTCTGCCCCTCCCTGGTGTTGTCCTCAACTAAATAAAGCTGAGCTTCAACCTTCCGGCTCTCATTATGTGGTTTTAAAAAAAAAAATGGTGGTTAGGGCCTACTAACGGCTTCTGCCCCTCCCTGGTGTTGCCCTCAACTAAATAAAGCTGAGCTTCAACCTTCTGCTCCAAATTACCATTTTGAAAAATGCAATAGGCTTTTCCGGCCTACTAAAGGTGTCTGTCTGTGTGCCCCTCCCTGGTGTTGTCCTCAACTAAATAAAGCTGAGCTTCAACCTTCCGGCTCTCATTATGTGGTTTTAAAAAAAAAAATGGTGGTTAGGGCCTACTAACGGCTTCTGCCCCTCCCTGGTGTTGTCCTCAACTAAATAAAGCTGAGCTTCAACCTTCCGGCTCTCATTATGTGGTTTTAAAAAAAAAAATGGTGGTTAGGGCCTACTAACGGCTTCTGCCCCTCCCTGGTGTTGTCCTCAACTAAATAAAGCTGAGCTTCAACCTTCCGGCTCTCATTATGTGGTTTTAAAAAAAAAAATGGTGGTTAGGGCCTACTAACGGCTTCTGCCCCTCCCTGGTGTTGCCCTCAACTAAATAAAGCTGAGCTTCAACCTTCTGCTCCAAATTACCATTTTGAAAAATGCAATAGGCTTTTCAGGCCTACAAAAGGTGTCTGTCTGTGTGCCCCTCCCTGGTGTTGTCCTCAACTAAATAAAGCTGAGCTTCAACCTTCCGGCTCTCATTATGTGGTTTTAAAAAAAAAAATGGTGGTTAGGGCCTACTAACGGCTTCTGCCCCTCCCTGGTGTTGTCCTCAACTAAATAAAGCTGAGCTTCAACCTTCCGGCTCTCATTAAGTGGTTTTAAAAAAAAAATGGTGGTTAGGGCCTACTAACGGCTTCTGCCCCTCCCTGGTGTTGCCCTCAACTAAATAAAGCTGAGCTTCAACCTTCTGCTCCAAATTACCATTTTGAAAAATGCAATAGGCTTTTCCGGCCTACTAAAGGTGTCTGTCTGTGTGCCCCTCCCTGGTGTTGTCCTCAACTAAATAAAGCTGAGCTTCAACCTTCCGGCTCTCATTATGTGGTTTTAAAAAAAAAAATGGTGGTTAGGGCCTACTAACGGCTTCTGCCCCTCCCTGGTGTTGTCCTCAACTAAATAAAGCTGAGCTTCAACCTTCCGGCTCTCATTAAGTGGTTTTAAAAAAAAAAAAATGGTGGTTAGGGCCTACTAACGGCTTCTGCCCCTCCCTGGTGTTGTCCTCAACTAAATAAAGCTGAGCTTCAACCTTCCGGCTCTCATTATGTGGTTTTAAAAAAAAAAATGGTGGTTAGGGCCTACTAACGGCTTCTGCCCCTCCCTGGTGTTGTCCTCAACTAAATAAAGCTGAGCTTCAACCTTCCGGCTCTCATTAAGTGGTTTAAAAAAAAAAATGGTGGTTAGGGCCTACTAACGGCTTCTGCCCCTCCCTGGTGTTGCCCTCAACTAAATAAAGCTGAGCTTCAACCTTCTGCTCCAAATTACCATTTTGAAAAATGCAATAGGCTTTTCCGGCCTACTAAAGGTGTCTGTCTGTGTGCCCCTCCCTGGTGTTGTCCTCAACTAAATAAAGCTGAGCTTCAACCTTCCGGCTCTCATTAAGTGGTTTTAAAAAAAAAAAAATGGTGGTTAGGGCCTACTAACGGCTTCTGCCCCTCCCTGGTGTTGTCCTCAACTAAATAAAGCTGAGCTTCAACCTTCCGGCTCTCATTATGTGGTTTTAAAAAAAAAAATGGTGGTTAGGGCCTACTAACGGCTTCTGCCCCTCCCTGGTGTTGTCCTCAACTAAATAAAGCTGAGCTTCAACCTTCCGGCTCTCATTAAGTGGTTTTAAAAAAAAAATGGTGGTTAGGGCCTACTAACGGCTTCTGCCCCTCCCTGGTGTTGCCCTCAACTAAATAAAGCTGAGCTTCAACCTTCTGCTCCAAATTACCATTTTGAAAAATGCAATAGGCTTTTCCGGCCTACTAAAGGTGTCTGTCTGTGTGCCCCTCCCTGGTGTTGTCCTCAACTAAATAAAGCTGAGCTTCAACCTTCCGGCTCTCATTATGTGGTTTTAAAAAAAAAAATGGTGGTTAGGGCCTACTAACGGCTTCTGCCCCTCCCTGGTGTTGTCCTCAACTAAATAAAGCTGAGCTTCAACCTTCCGGCTCTCATTAAGTGGTTTTAAAAAAAAAAAAAAATGGTGGTTAGGGCCTACTAACGGCTTCTGCCCCTCCCTGGTGTTGTCCTCAACTAAATAAAGCTGAGCTTCAACCTTCCGGCTCTCATTATGTGGTTTTAAAAAAAAAAATGGTGGTTAGGGCCTACTAACGGCTTCTGCCCCTCCCTGGTGTTGCCCTCAACTAAATAAAGCTGAGCTTCAACCTTCTGCTCCAAATTACCATTTTGAAAAATGCAATAGGCTTTTCCGGCCTACTAAAGGTGTCTGTCTGTGTGCCCCTCCCTGGTGTTGTCCTCAACTAAATAAAGCTGAGCTTCAACCTTCCGGCTCTCATTATGTGGTTTTAAAAAAAAAAATGGTGGTTAGGGCCTACTAACGGCTTCTGCCCCTCCCTGGTGTTGTCCTCAACTAAATAAAGCTGAGCTTCAACCTTCCGGCTCTCATTAAGTGGTTTTAAAAAAAAAAAAATGGTGGTTAGGGCCTACTAACGGCTTCTGCCCCTCCCTGGTGTTGTCCTCAACTAAATAAAGCTGAGCTTCAACCTTCCGGCTCTCATTATGTGGTTTTAAAAAAAAAAATGGTGGTTAGGGCCTACTAACGGCTTCTGCCCCTCCCTGGTGTTGCCCTCAACTAAATAAAGCTGAGCTTCAACCTTCTGCTCCAAATTACCATTTTGAAAAATGCAATAGGCTTTTCCGGCCTACAAAAGGTGTCTGTCTGTGTGCCCCTCCCTGGTGTTGTCCTCAACTAAATAAAGCTGAGCTTCAACCTTCCGGCTCTCATTATGTGGTTTTAAAAAAAAAAATGGTGGTTAGGGCCTACTAACGGCTTCTGCCCCTCCCTGGTGTTGTCCTCAACTAAATAAAGCTGAGCTTCAACCTTCCGGCTCTCATTATGTGGTTTTAAAAAAAAAAATGGTGGTTAGGGCCTACTAACGGCTTCTGCCCCTCCCTGGTGTTGCCCTCAACTAAATAAAGCTGAGCTTCAACCTTCTGCTCCAAATTACCATTTTGAAAAATGCAATAGGCTTTTCCGGCCTACTAAAGGTGTCTGTCTGTGTGCCCCTGCCTGGTGTTGCCCTCAACTAAATAAAGCTGAGCTTCAACCTTCTGCTCCAAATTACCATTTTAAAAAATGCAATAGGCTTTTCCGGCCTACTAAAGGTGTCTGCCCCTCCCTGGTGTTGTCCTCAACTGAACAAAGCTGAGCTTCCACATTCTGGCTTTCGCCCTATACTATCAGATATTAAACTGCATTTGGCCTACTAGTGTGGTTAGGCCATTGAAACAGTGTCTGCTGCTCTTGGGTTTGCTACTCCACTGAACAAAGCAATGCCGCCTGTTTAGTCCTGTTACCAATTTTGAACTGCATGTAGCCTACTTTATTCTTTGGCCCTATATCTGTTTCCTCCTCATCCTGCCCATTGCCCAGCCACTGCTAAATGAGTCTGCTGGTACATTGACCTAGACCACTACATTCCCCTTGTACTCTACACAGCCAGAATCTGTCCCTGCTGAAAGTAAGGTTCCCCTTCCCGCATGTTATACCACCTTACACAGGGACAAAGAGGAAGGTGCAGATGAAAGTGCAGGTTCCTTCATCAGGTGGGGGGGCATACTCGTTGGCGACGTCACTGGCACAGGGCCCCTCAGAGTACGCAAAAGTGTCGCTGCTGGTGGGAGGCGCCCCCGCCATGCAAACACACCGCCGTACTTTGAGGGGCCCTGTGCCAGTGGCAATGCGAACGAGTGGGCCCCCCCCCTGCTTGCTCAGGATCACAGCACTTGCAACTTTTAAATACTTACCTTTCCCTGCAACACCGCCGTGACGTAGTCCGCATTTCCTGGGCCCACGAAAAACTTGAGCCAGCCCTACTCCCCCCACAACTTTCCCCCAATTCCCTATGCCCAACTACTATTATACAGTTAATTAAGATTGGCAAGCTTCAGAAACAAGAATGGATGTTTTTGGCATTAAAATGGGCACTGTAGGTGTTTTCCTGGCCTCCACTCACTGCCGACTATGCTTCCCCATTGACTTGCATTGGGTTTCGTGTTTCGGTCGATCCCCGACTTTTAGCGATAATCGGCCGACTGCACTCGACTCGACTCTGGACAAAATCGGGTTTCCCAAAACCCTACTCGATCTTAAAAAAATGAAAGTCGCTCAACCCTACTCTTCACCGATGTGGGTTGAATCCAGTCATGAATGGCTTGGACCTTAACAGGATCCATTTCTATAGATGAGGGAGAAAAAATAAAACCCAAAAAAGAGACCTTCTGAACTCCAAATAGGCACTTAGACCCCTTCACAAATAAAGCATTATCACGAAGGATCTGGAATACCATCCTGACCTGCTTCACATGAGACTCCCAATCATTGGAAAAAATCAAAATATCATCCAAATACACAATCATGAATTTATCAAGATAATTGCGGAAAATATCATGCATGAAGGACTGAAATACAGAAGGAGCATTAGAAAGCCCGAAAGGCATCACAAGGTATTCAAAATGGCCTTCGGGCGTATTAAATGCAGTTTTCCATTCGTCACCCTGTTTAATACGAACAAGATTATATGCCCCTCGAAGGTCAATCTTAGTAAACCAACTAGCCCCCTTAATCCGAGCAAACAAATCAGAAAGCAAAGGTAAAGGGTATTGGAATTTGACCGTGATCTTATTAAGAAGGCGATAATCAATACAGGGTCTCAAGGAGCCATCCTTCTTGGCAACAAAAAAGAATCCCGCTCCCAATGGTGACGAAGACGGCCGAATATGCCCCTTTTCCAAAGACTCCTTGACATAACTCCGCATGGCGGTATGCTCTGGCACAGACAGATTGAAAAGTCGGCCCTTAGGGAACTTACAGCCAGGAATCAAGTTAATAGCACAATCACAGTCCCTATGTGGAGGAAGGGAACTGGACTTGGGCTCATCAAATACATCCTGGAAATCCGACAAAAACTCAGGGACTTCAGAAGAGGGGGAAGAGGAAATTGACATCAAAGGAACGTCACAATGTACCCCTTGACAACCCCAACTAGTCACAGACATAGATTTCCAATCCAGCACCGGATTATGTTCCTGTAACCATGGAAAACCCAGTACAACAACATCATGCAAGTTATGTAACACCAGAAAACGGCAATCTTCCTGAAGTGCTGGAGCCATGCACATGGTCAGCTGAGTCCAATACTGAGGTTTATTCTTGGCCAACGGTGTAGCATCAATGCCCCTCAAAGGAATAGGGTTCTGCAAAGGCTGCAAGGAAAAACCACAGCGCCTGGCGAATTCCAAGTCCATTAAGTTCAGGGCAGTGCCTGAATCCACAAATGCCATGACAGAAAAGGACGATAATGAGCAAATCAGGGTCACAGATAAGAGAAATTTAGGCTGTAAAGTACTGATGGTAACAGACCTAGCGACCCTCTTAGTACGCTTAGGGCAATCAGAAATAACATGAGCAGAATCACCACAGTAAAAACACAGCTTATTCTGACGTCTGAATCCCTGACGTTCTGCTCTAGTCAAAATCCTATCACATTGCATAGGCTCAGGACTCCGCTCAGAGGACATTGCCATATGGTGCACAACTTTGCGCTCGCGCAGGCGCCGATCAATCTGAATGGCTAGAGACATAGATTCGCTCAAACCAGCGGGTGTGGGGAACCCCACCATAACATCTTTAAGGGCTTCAGAAAGACCCTTTCTGAAAATTGCTGCCAGAGCATCCTCATTCCATTTAGTGAGCACAGACCATTTTCTAAATTTCTGGCAGTATAATTCTGCCGCTTCCTGACCCTGACATAGGGCCAACAAGGTTTTTTCTGCATGATCCACAGAATTAGGTTCGTCATACAATAATCTTGAAAAAATGCGTCTACATTAAGCAATGCCGGATTCCCTGATTCAAGGGAGAATGCCCAGTCCTGAGGGTCACCACGCAGCAGAGAGATGACAATCTTTACCTGCTGAATGGGATCACCAGAGGAACGGGGTTTCAAAGCAAAAAACAATTTGCAGTTATTTTTAAAGTTCAAAAACTTAGATCTGTCCCCAAAAAATAAATCAGGAGTAGGAATTTTAGGCTCTAAAGCCGGAGTCTGGACAACATAATCTTGGATACTCTGTACTCTTGCAGCAAGTTGATCCACACGAGAAAACAAACCCTGAACATCCATGCCAGCACCAAAATCCTGAACCACCCAGAGATTAAGAGGAAAAAAAAGACAAAACAGACTGCAAAAAAAAAAAAATGGCTCAGAACTTTTTTTTTCCTTCTTTTGAGATGCATTTAATTCATTTGGGGCCAGTTGTACTGTTATGAACTGGTGGTTTAGGAGCAACATGGGATGAGCTCTGGAGGAGGTGGTTGTAACAACTCTGCTGGCATCACGTCATGGCCTCGCATCTCTCACACTATCTTACCCACTGCTCCAGGTCATGATGTGGTTTCTGTTTCTTGCCAGCTCCATGTTCTGTGTCTCTGCTCTCTGCATGCTTCATGGTTCTGTGTATAGAGGGGCGGCGCCTGAACTCTCTGGTTCTTATAGCAATCAGGTGCATCTGTCCAATCTGTTCCTGACCAATTACCAAGAGGCCTCCAGTATATAGTGCAGCTCCTCCCAGTGTTCTGGGCCTGTGCAATGTGTTAGCTCAGTTAGTGTCTTGCTTCTGAGTTTGCCTGGCCTTGCTCTGAGTTACTCCCTCTCTGGAGGATTCTCTGTGTTATTTCCTTGGTCTTGTTGTCCGCCCACCAGGAGGCAGTATATCCTGGTCCCAGTGTCTTTGTCCTTGTGTCTTGTTCCATTGCCTTGTCTGTACTTAGTCTTACCTCGGTCTTCTAGTCTTTGGCTTCCTTCCCTGTTGTCTTTCCTTGTATTCTCAGTCTGCTTTCACTCCGCACTCTTGCAGCTCTGCCTGCTCTGAACCTTTGTGACTTTACCTCTGCTCCTCACTTCTGCGTTTCTGCTCCTTTCTACTCAGCTTATCTTCTGCTGTTGCAGTTATCCCTTGCTGCAGCTTCTCTCCACATTCTTTGTGGCTCTGCTCAGCTTTGCTGCAGAGACCCCTCCCGCAGCTCCTCTCCGCTCCTTGCGGTTCTATCTGGCTCCGCTCCTTGCGGTTCTATCTGGCTCCGCTCCTTGCGGTTCTATCTGGCTCCGCTCCTTGCGGTTCTACCTGGCTCCGCTCCTTGCGGTTCTACCTGGCTCCGCTCCTTGCGGTTCTACCTGGCTCCGCTCCTTGCGGTTCTACCTGGCTCCGCTCCTTGCGGTTCTACCTGGCTCCGCTCCTTGCGGTTCTACCTGGCTCCGCTCCTTGCGGTTCTACCTGGCTCCGCTCCTTGCGGTTCTACTTCTCCTGCACTTGGCTTCGCCGCCAGCTCTTGGCTCCGCCTCCTGCCTGTCTGCACTTGGCTCCGCCTCCAGCTCTTGGCTCCGCCTCCTGCCTGTCTGCACTTGGCTCCGCCTCCAGCTCTTGGCTCCGCATCCTGCCTGTCTGCACTTGGCTCCGCTTCCAGCTCTTGGCTCCGCATCCTGCGGTTTTGCACTTGGCTCCGCCTCCAGCTCTTGGCTCCGCCTCCTGTGGTTTTGCACTTGGCTCCGCTTCCTGCTCTTGGCTCCGCCTCCTGCATTTCTGTTCTTGGCTCTAGCTCCTGTGCTTTCGCTCTGCATCCGCTCTTGCGGTCTTTATCTACTTATTCCTAGGTCCTCGTGTCTGAACAGGTTCTTACCCGTTCTACATACCTGCCTGCAGACCGGTCCCTACCGGTTCTTCCAGTGTACCAGTCTTGTCCACCAGTCGTGCCAGATAGCCAGCCGTGCCCGCCTGCCTACCAGAGAGCCAGCCGTGCCCGCCTGCCTGACAGTGTTCCTGTTGTACCCGTCTGTCTGCCTATGTGCCAGCCGTGCCCGCTGGCTTGTCTATGTTCCGTTCCCCGGTGGGATCAGCAGCCACAACCAGACTCCACCCTGGAGTGGTACCTGGTAGCTTCCTATTGCACAAGTCTGACCTCACCATCAGAGGCTCCAGCGAACACCTAGGAAGCTACTTAGTTACGCCCCTTCCAGGGAGGTTTGGTCTGTGGCACAGTGGGGCCACACACCTCCGCACGCCCGCGCCAACCAGTCTGGGCGCGAGCATGACAGTGGTACCTGTACTAACCGCAGTTCCTGAGCTTATCACAACACTAGAAGTAGCCGTGGGATGTTCCTGTCACTCCCTAGACACCTCGTCACAGCCGGAGGACTAACTACCCCTAAAGATGGAAACAGGAAAGCTATCTTGCCTCAGAGAAAATCCCCAAAGGAAAGGCAGCCCCCCACAAATATTGACTGTGAGTGGAGAGGGAAATGACATACGCAGAATGAAATCAGAATGTAGCAAAGGAGGCTAGTCTAGCTAGATAGATAGAACAGGACAGAATACTGTGCGGTCAGTATAAAAAAATTAGAAAAATCCACCACAGAGTTAACAAAAATCTCCACACCTGACTAAAGGTGTGGAGGGTAAATCTGCTTCCCAGAGCTTCCAGCTTAACTGAATAAATCCATATTGACAAGCTGGACAAGAAAAAACATAGAAAGAGCTGAACGATTATGTCCACAATATGTGGACAGCAAAAGAACAAGCAAGGACTTATCTTTGCTGAACTGGTCAGAATATCAGGGAAATCCAAGCAGAGATGTGAATCCAACCAGGAACCATTGACAACTGGCCCAGGCTGAAGGATAGAGCCAGGATAAATAGCCGAGCCAGAAAGACGATCAGTGGAAGCAGCTGCAGACTGCTAAATCCAAGGAGCAGCAGTTCCACTCAAAACCACCGGAGGGAGCCCAAGAGCAGAACTCACAAAAGTGCCACTTACAACCACCGGAGGGAGCCCAAGAGCGGAATTCTCAACACTCCCCCCATCTTGTATGCATGGCTTGGCTCCCCCCTTCCTTCTTGTATGTGGATCGCCCCCCAAGGGCCGTTGGGTACTCGGTACCAGGTCCTTCGGTTCACAGGGGGATGTCACGGTGGCTGACCCGGTCCATGGCCCTGGGACGTCCGTATAAAAGGGAAAGGTCTTTAAAGGGATAAAGTTTATGTTCGTGACGCCACCTGTGGTATTTGGTCAAGGTGACCGAAGCTGCTTTACGGTGTCTGCTGGGGTGATGTTATGGCAGTTAGATGGTATACCTTCCTGCAGGTGGAGTATGTCCCCAGGGCTTCCCGGTGTGTAGATGGTGGTATGGTGAGAGGCGCAGAGAAGAACGAGGACACAAGGTTGCAGTTGCTTTACCTTTACTGAAGACTTCAGTATCCACAGTCCAGGACACCAGATCACAGGGCAGGCAGAGTCCAGCTGGTTTGGAGGCAAGTCCAGAGTTCCCTTGTCCAGGTGGAAATCAGCAGCCTTTCCTTGCACTGCAGTGGTGTAGTCACTTACTGCCTATGGCTTCACATAAGGGTCTCACAGATGCGATGTTTCGCTCTCTCTGTCCCCGTATAGGATAGGACAAAACCTGTATGACTGGTGACTTGAGCCTGTTTATAAGATCTCTTAGATAACCCGGCTCTGTAGGTGTCACCGTGCCTCCTGGGTGTAGGTGTGGACAGGTAACCTGCAATTAGCTGTCCTGCCGGTCTCTGAAATATGGCGCAGAGGTCCTTACTCCATCGGTGTTCCGGCTACCTGCATTTGCGCCTCAGAAGGAGGCAGCCTGAGCGGGGCTGGTCCCCTTCTGGTATCCTCTCCTTTGCTTTGCTTTCCTTCACGCTTGCTGCAATACAATTCAGCCTTTCAATGTCTTTTTCTGGGAGCTGCAGCTCTGAGGGCATGCACAGCTCTTTTAACCTTCTGTCCTCCTCAGACTACTGTCTGGAACTCACTGAGCTGAGCTCAGCCAGCAACTAACTTCTGTCTGGAACTGACTAACTTTCCCTACAGACTACCAATTATACAGTATATATGTGGAGAGTGTCTTAATAAATAGGAGCAGAAGCTCCCCCTGGTGGTCTGGAGTTTGAACTGTGTTGCATGTTTGTGATACCTGGATGCAGTTATCCTTCTTTGCCTCCAAACGTAGCATCACTCTCCCCAAGAGGAAAGCAATACCACTGCGATGACCAGGACCCTGGGGTGCTGCATATGCATGGCTCAGCTCCCCCCATCTTGTATGCATGGTTCGGCTCCCCCCTTCCATCTTGTATGCATGGCTCAGCTCCCCCCATCTTGTATGCATGGCTCAGCTCCCCCCATCTTGTATGTATGGCTCAGCTCCCCCCCATCTTGCATGCATGGCTCCCCATCCTCCTTTGCCCTCCTTCTCCTCCTTCTCTTCCCCCATCCTCCTTTGTCCTCCTTCTTCTCCCCATCCTACTTCTACTCCCCGTCCTCCTTCTCCTCCCCGTCCTCCTTCGACCTCCTTCTTCTCCCCATCCTCCTTCTTCTCCCCGTCCTCCTTCTCCTCCCCCATCCTCCTTAGCCCTTCTTCTCCCCCATCCTACTTCTCCACCTTGTCCTCCTTCATCCTCCTTCTCCCCCATCCTCCTTCTCCTCCCCCATCCTCCTTCTCCTCCTTCATCCTCCTTCTCCTCCCCCTGGCCGTCATACTCACCCTCCTCACAGTGCGCTGAACATACTCCCCTGCATCTCTGTCCTGACTCCCAGCGCTGCAGCTTCTTCCTGTTGAAGCGGTCACGTGGTACCGCTCATTAAGATCATCAATATGCGTCCATACTCATCACCTTAATGAGCTGTACCACGTAACCGCTGTGAGCACAGGACGAGCTGCCTGCGCTGAGACCAACGGAGCTGCAGGCACCGCTGGAGGAGGGTGAGTATGTCATCTTCGAGGAGGGGGGGAGTGATGTGAGGGGGAATGGTGGAGGGAGTGAGGGGGGATGGTGGGTGGGCGGGCGGTTGCCCCAGACTTAAAGGGAACCTGTCACCCGTTTTTTTCCGTATGAGATAAAAATACTGTTAAATAGGGCCTGAGCTGTGCATTACAATAGTGTATTTTGTGGACCCCGATTCCCCACCTATGCTGCCGAAATACGTTACCAAAGTAGTCGTTTTCTCCTGTCAATCAGGCTGGTCTGGTCAGATGGGCGTGGTGTCTTCCCCCAGATCTTGCTTAGTTTTCCGTTGGTGGCGTAGTGGTGTGCGCATGTCCAAGGTCCCGAATCCACTGCACAGGGGAGTGAAAAGAGCGCGATATGCACTATTTCATTGGTGATCGGTGGGGGCGGCCATCTTCCTTTGGCCACGCGTGCGCAGAAGTGGCGCTCTGCTGGCCGCGGCTTCAGGAAAATGGCCGCGGGATGCCGCGCGTGCGCAGATTGAGATCGCGGCGACCATTTTCCTGAAGCAGAGATGCGAACTCTGCTTCAGGAAAATGGCCGCCGCGATCTCCATCTGCGCACGCGCGGCATCCCGCGGCCATTTTCCTGAAGCCGCGGCCAGCAGAGCGCCACTTCTGCGCACGCGCGGCCAAAGGAAGATGGCCGCCCCCACCGATCACCAATGAAATAGTGCACATCGCGCTCTTTTCACTCCCCTGTGCAGTGGATTCGGGACCTTGGACATGCGCACACCACTACGCCACCAATGGAAAACTAAGCAAGATCTGGGGGAAGACACCACGCCCATCTGACCAGACCAGCCTGATTGACAGGCGAAAACGACTACTTTGGTAACGTATTTCGGCAGCATAGGTGGGGAATCGGGGTCCACAAAATACACTATTGCAATGCACAGCTCAGGCCCTATTTAACAGTATTTTTTATCTCATATGGAAAAAACGGGGTGACAGGTTCCCTATAATAAAAAAAAACCTTGCTCAGGTGTGCCCCCCGCCCTAGGCACGTGCCTTCAGTTGCCTAGTGGCAAATACGGCCCTGGGCAGTTGGTACACATCAAATCCACATGATGCAAGGAGGACCGATGGTTTCCCAGCATAACATTTCCCCAACCAGCTTGTCTTCTTCCCATAGGGCATCTTAGTGCCATCTTATTCACACACGGCCATATTGGGAACACCCCCAAAACCCTGCTGTATACCAGGAACACCACACAAGACTCCTGCATTTGAACTAGTTAATGGACATATTCTGCACAGAATAAAGCAGGGCAATTTCTTGCCTAAGGGTACATGCACACGTTGCAGATTTGTCTGCAGAATTTTCTTCACAGAATCTGCATCTTTTGGCAGAAAACAGTTAAAAATCTGTGTGTTTTTTATGCGTTTTTTGTTGCAGATTTTCATGCGGATTTGTATTCATTTTTGTATCCTAAATAAAGATCTATTATATAACAAAAAAAAAGAATTATGATGTCATTTCTTTGTCCAACCTCTTATTTTACATACTCCATTGAAGAATAATGTTTACACAGAAAGACAGGCAGTAGATAGATGGATATGAGATAGATAGATAGATAGATAGATAGATAGATAGATAGATAATATCAAGGCCGATGTTTAGTAATGAACCTAATAAAATGGTACATAAATAGTTAAATAAAGACACACACACAAAATCTACACGCAATATCTTAAATTTATAAAAAAAAATGAAAAAAAATGGCGTGGGCTCACATGCAATTTTCTGCGCCAGAGAGGGAAAGCCAAAGACTGGGGACTGATGTTTATAGCTTAGGAAGGGGTTAATACCCATGGATCTTCCCAGGCTATGAATCTCAGCCCGCAGCTGTATATTTAGCCTTTACTGGCTATTAAAATAGGTGACTCCCCCAAAAAAATAAAGTGGGGTCCCCCTATAATTAATAGCCTAAGGCTATGTGCACATGTTGCAGATTTTGATGCAGATCTACAGCGTGTTTGGACGCGCGAAATTGCATCAAATCTGCAGTGTAGTGCACTACACTACCAATGTTATTCTATGTGCAATGCAGAATTGTTGTGCACATGCTGCAGGAAAATCCACGCAGATTTGCAGCGCTTTATTTTCTGCAGCATATCAATTCTTTTTGTGGATCTGCAGCGCTTCTGCACCCATTGACTTCCATTGAGTCAGGCACATCCGCAGCAAAACCGCAGGTGTAAAAAAGATCTGAGGATTTGCTGCGGATGTGGGTGCGAGAAACGCTGCAGATTGGGAGAAGGTAAGTGTGTGGACGGAGACTATGTGCCTGTCTGTGTGCGGGAGTCTGCATGTATGTGTGTGTGCGGGTCTGTGTGTATCTCTGTGTGTGTGTGTGTGTGTGCGTGTGTGTGTGTGCAGCCATTGCCTGATGGGACTACTGCTCCCATCCAGCTATGAATGCTCACAGTGACAGCTTGCCGATGATGGGAAAGTAGTCCCATCAGACAATGCATGTGTTCAGTATTATAAAAAAAATCAATACAGAACATACATTACAGACAGTACATACAACATATAACATACAGTACATACTCACCAATCTCCTAGTCCCCGAAGCCCTCAATCTAATAAAATAACATAATAAACCAACCTATACTTACCTTTCCACCATAGTCCAGTTAATAACGAGTGTGCCACTACGATCTCCCGTGTACAACTGTGACATTGGGAGATGTCAGTGCTATACAGGGCCTCTGCGATGCACTGACAGGAGGTAATCTTCCGCAATGTATACCTCCGCCGCTGCCGGGAGAGAGGTCACCCGAGTTCATTCTCTCACCGACAGCACTGTGTAAGAAAATTCCCACTCAGCATTGCCGTAAAGTGAGCCTGAACTCAGGTAACCTCTTCAGTGATGCATTGCAGGAGCGTGTATATCTCCTGTCAGTGCATTGTGGGAGGCCCTGTAGAGCAGTCACATCACTCGATGTCACTGTTCTATAGGGGAGATTGTTGTGGTACACTCGTTATTAATTGGACTGCGTTGGAACAGGGAGTATACTGTTGGTTTATTATTTTTTATTTTTTGCAGGTTATCTATGGTTTTGAGGAATTAGGCGTGGTTGTAAGTATGGTGAAATTAAAAATATTTACTTTTTTCTGTCTGTGTCTTTATTTAACTCTTTCACTACTGTAGGATTAGTAATGGATAGGTGTCTTACTGACGCCTCTCCATTACTAACTGGGCATAATGTCACCTTACAATCAAAGGTGACATTAACCCCTTATTACCCCATATGCCACTGCTACAGGGCAGTGGGAAGAGAGAGGCTAAGTGCCAGAATTGGCGCATCTTAGAAATGCACTATTTCTGGGGCGGCTGTGAGCTGGTGTTTGTAGCCGGGGGGGCAATATCTATGGTCCCTTCCTAGGCTATGAATATCAGCCCTCAGCTGTCTGCATAGCCTTTCTGGCTATTAATTATAGGGGGACCCCACATCATTTTTTGGTGGGTCCCGTATTTAATAGCTATTAAAGGCTAATTATACACCTGCGGGCTGATATTCATAGCCTGGGAAGCTCCATGGGTACTAACCCCTTCCCAGGCCAGAAACATCGGCCCCCGGCCATCGTCTTTCCTACTCTGGCGCAGAAAATTGTGCGGGAGCCCATGCCATTTTTTTCCCTTTTTTTAAATTAAAGATATTGCATGCAGATTTTGTGTGTGTGTCTTTATTTAACTATTTAAGAACCATTTTATTAGGTTCATTACTAAACATCGGCCTTGGTATTATCTATCTATCTATCTATCTATCTATCTATCTATCTATCTATCTATCTATCTATCATCTATCCATCTATCATCTATCTATCTGTTTATCATCTATCTATCATCTATCTGTCTGTCTATATCTATCTGTCTGTCTGTCTGCGTAAACATTCTTCAATGGAGTATGTAAAATAAGAGGTTGGACAAAGAAACGACATCACAATTTATTTTTTGCTAAATAATAGATCTTTATTTAGGTTACAAAAACGCATACAAATCCACATGAAAAAAACGCATGAAAATCCGCATCAAAAACATAAAAAACGTGCAGATTTTTACGTGCGTTTTCTGGCAAGAGATGCAGATTCTGTGCAGAAAATTCTGCAGGCAAATCTGCAACGCATGCACATACCCTTACTCTGTAGCTGTGTGCTTTCTGCGCAAATGCAGATTCAGACTCTCAGCTACACTTGTTCTGCGCAGTTGCAAATATAAATGAACAATACATGCATGCATGCATTCCTTGTGTAGAATCATGCGGCAAAATCTCCTATATCTCAATCAGTAGCTGCATATTCAGCTTGTGGGGGTTCCTGTGTGGGACCCTGAAACAAAGTGGAGGGCTGCTTATATATTACAGGGTCTATTGTGAAAGCCGTTATAAAGTCTGGTGGCCATTACACAATGTGAAGGCCATTATACAGTTTGGGACTAATGCAGGGGCCATTATACAATTTGGGGACCATTATACAGTTTCAGGTCTTATATGGGAACCATTGTTCAGCTTCAGGGCTTATGTGGGGACCATTATAAAGTTTTGGGGCTAATGTGGAAGCCATTATACAGTTTGGGGGTTAATGCAGGGGGGATTATACAGTTTGGGGGCTAATATGGGGCAATCATACAGTGTGGGGACTACTCTGAGGGCCATTATACAGTGTGGGAGCTAATGCAGAGGTCATTATACAGTTAGAGTGCTACTGTGGAGGCCATCAAAGTGTGAGAACTACTGTGAAGGCCATTTTACTGTGTGGGGGCCATTATACAGTGTGGATTCTACTATGGGGGCCATTATACAGTATGAAGGATACTGTTGAGGTCAATATACTGTGTTTTAGAGGAGCAGTGGGAACTTTATACTATGTATACTGTAGGTGAGCTGTGGGGTATTATACTGTGTGCAGCGGAGTTGTGGAGTTGTGGACCCATCATACTGTGTATAGGGGAGCTGCAGCCCACCATGCTGAATGTAGGGGAGCTTTGGGGACATCATACTGTATATAGTGGAGCTGTGGGGACACCATACTCTGTGTAAGGGAGCTGTAGGCCCATTATACTGTATATGGAGGAGATGTGGGAACATCATGTGTAAGAGAGAAGATGAGTCATGACTGGAGAATTTGTTGTGTTGGTGTTGTCCAGATGGAAAACACGGAAAAAGTGAATGTCTCCATCAGAAAGAAAGTCAGCGGTAAGTCACCATCTATAACTGTGCTGTAATCACTTATATGTTCTGCGGGACTAAAATCTACCACTATTTGGTCACCATATATTATCTGTGCTTGTCTTTGTGTAGAGATTTATTTTCTGTAACTGCATAGTCAACTGCTGAGGTTCTCCTATACCAACAATCAGGGTGCACCACCTTCAGGGTTACCGGTTAAAGGCCTACTCAGATGTTTTGCACCACCCTGAGCTGAACCCTTAGCTACGCTTCTACTCTAATCAGAATGTGACCAGAATGGTATCAGTTTTTCTCAGAGGTGGAGAAAAAAAAAAAGTTTCCCCACCTTCTCCATTCTGTAAATTGGACTGCACACGGATGACATCCAATTGTGGTCTTCTGTTTTTCACGGATCTATAGGCTTACATGGACGATTTTGATCCAACACTTGGATCAAAATCAGACATGTTTCCGATTTTTCCAACTGGCCCGCAAATTAAACTGGATGTGTGAACAGTCCCATAGAATATCATGGGTATGAGTGTTATCCGTGAAAACTATGGAAAGCACTCAACCGATATAATCGGTCATGGGCCTGAACCCTAAAGTTAATTACCACATTATGGTTTGTTCTTCTAGAGCAGTGTTCCCCAACTCCGGTCCTCAAGAGCCACCAACAAGTCATATTTTGAGGATTTCCTTAGTATTGCACAGGTCATTGAATGCTTGCCTGTTCAGGTGATGCAATTATCATCTGTGCAATACTAAGGAAATCCTTAAAACATGACCTGTTGGTGGCTCTTGAGGACCGGACTAGGGGAACACTCTTCTAGAGAAAGGCTTAGATGTTTCTGTGACCTTAAATTTCACAATACTTTTCTTAAATCTCTTTTGCATGGCTGCATGAGACAGGCTGTTTCTTAAGGTCTTTTAAAATAAAAAAAAGGGAAAAAGAAAAGTTTGTTTTAGATTTTAGTGCTCTTTTTCCTGCTATGGTAACCCATACAAGATACAGTATGTTTCCCTGCCAGGCTGGAATGTGTATGTGGTGCACTATATTGATATGTTTGGGTCAGATCCCACTTTTAATTTGGATGCCACACCTGTTCGGTTCTGGATGTTGCCCTAACGCACAAGATAAAGACTGCATTTTTGGGGAACACCCCTCGCATTAACCGGTGAAAGGAAAGAAAAACAAGGGTTTTCCAGTAAACCCACCGCTCAGCTTGTTCCCCGAGAACCAAGAACAAATAAACACAGTAAATGTAATGACGATTGAGAAGTAACACAAGCAGGAACCAAGCGGAGTGCGAGAGGAAAAAAGAAATGTGAACACTTTCTCTATTTTTAGCCATTTTTCTCTGCCAAGACTCTTCTATTGAAAATAGAATTTAGGTCCTTGGTGAGCCCCATGCCAAAAAGAAGAGGCTAACATTGTCTGCTGTACTAGATGCCCCCAAAACTGATATTAAAGTCCCCTTTAACAACATAAGTAAAGATGAGCCATAAAGGGGTTGTACAGGACTTTAAAGGGAACCTGTCAGGTCCCCCATGCCCTCCAATTGAGCAGCATTCACCTAGGTAGACTTCATTCCTTGCCTAACCAGCCCTGTATAATGCTATTCAGTGAAAACGAGGTTTAGAAAAAGCATTTATAATGTCCCCGTTTCCTATTCTAATTAGGGCTTTGACTAGTTGATAGGGTGTTAATTTCTTCACAGTAGTCAACCCTCTCTCCATGTTATCACGCCCATGTGGGCGTGATAACATAATTTGCAAGAGCCGACATCTTCATCAGCTCCTGCAAATGTTGCTCATGCGCGTCACTCATTTTGGCAGCATCACTACGCCTCTGTCGCTGGGTGTACGCTTCCCAGCTTCAGAGGCAAAGTGCGCATGACCGGAAGTGCAGAAGACGGCTCACCTCCATGGATGAGTCGAAGAACAGCCTGACTCAGCTGGAACAAAAACGTGAGCAAGTAAATGCATGCATGCACGAGATTTACAGGAGCTGACAATGACATCGGCTCCTGAAAATTATGTTATCAGTATCACTCCCACAGTTGAAACCAGAAGTTTACATACACTATAGACACATCTGCATGTTTTTCTCACTATCTGACAGGAAATCAGAATAAACCTTTCCTGTTTTAGGTCAATTAGGATTACCATAATTATTAATATTTGCCAAATGCCAGAATAATGAGAGAGAATGATTTAAGGCATTTTTATTACTTGCTGCAAAGTCAAAAAGTTTACATCCATTTCCCTTAAACTGAATGACTTGGGTCAAACGTTTGGGATATCCTTCCACAATCTTCCCACAGTAGTTGGTTGGAATTTGGGCCCATTCCTCCTGACAAAACTGGTGTAACTGATCCAGGTTTGTAGGTCGCCTTGCTCGCACTTGCCTTTTTAGCTTTGCCAAAAAACTTATGGGCAGTCCAAAATTGGTTAAAGGCATAGAAATCTTAGCGTATGTTAGCTTTTGATTTTGCAGTAAGTAATAAAAATACCTTAAAACATTCTCATTTTCTTATTATTCTGGTGTAACAAGGTGGCACAGGGTGGTAGTTATGGCCGAGTTTACTAAGACACAGTCAGTGAGCACCCTGGCCCCCTGCACACAAACAGACAAGTGAGGTCCTAATCCTGTGGTATGGTCAGTTACTTCCATCATATGTGTACTCCAGCCACTGGAGATGAGCTCACTGGAAAACACCACAGGCACAGTTCTGTTTCAACAGGAAAACTTTACTGCATTTAATATAATGCTTTCTGTTCTGTCCCTGCAACTTCATGGGCTGACCCAGCATATCCAGCTCCCATCTGGGTTTGGGAGCCTTGAAAGTCCTTCTGGAGATGGTCCCCTTCTGAAGACGGTCCACATCCATACTGACCGGCAGTCCTTGGCAGCTAGTGTCCCCCTGGATTGGGGTACCCCTGCACTGGCAGTGAAGCACGTGCTGCCTTGGGCAAGCCTGCCCTGGTTCTGTTGAAAAAACACGAAGTCCTTCTCCTGAAATCCTGCTGGGCCAGCCCCTTCATTAACCCCTCCTATCCCTGAGCTAACTTTATACATTGACAAAGTATATATCAAATATTACAATAATAAAACAGCAATAAACACCAGAGTGCCCATGGAACACATGTGCATAATGTTCAAGAGAGAGGACATTCGTGAGGTCCCCACCACCTCCTTTCACTGGCATTTGGCAAATATTAATAATTATTTTAATCCTAATTGACCTAAAATGGGAAAAGTTTATTCTGATTTCATGTCAGATATTTACAAAAACATACATATGTGTCTTTATATGATAACATGGAGAGAGGGATGACAAGTCTGGCTCACTAACGCCCCATCGACTAGTCAAAGCCCTCATTAACATAGGAAATGGGGAAAATTATACATGATTTTTTAAAACCTTGTTATTAATGAATTACGTTATACAGGGCTGGATAGGTAGGGAATATAGTCCTACATAGGTGAACGCTGTTGGGTTGTAGGGCATGGGGGATCTGACAGGTTCCCTTTAATATTGATGGCCCATAATTAAAATTGGTCTTTAAAATCTGACCGGTGGGGGGCAGATACCTGGAACCTCCACCAATATGTTGTTAGCAGATCCTGCAGTAGCCAGTAATGGAACAGCATGGTATAGTGGTCATTCGGCGGCAATGCAGCTTGGCTCCCATTGAAGTGAATGCATAATGTGCCTCGCCTACTTAGAGCAGGAAGGCATGGCACCAAGTGAAGGAAGACGAACCGATGGAAGAAGACCAGACTAGAGCCAGAGGAAGCCAATGGAGAACCGAGCAAGGGAGCAGCAACAGTGTGACGTGATAGGCAAGGTGATCATATTAATTTTTCTATCCTTTTCTCCAGTCTTGTACAATCCAGCAGAATGGAGCTGGCTGCAATTTTGCTGGATTCACGCTAAAAGTTTGGATTTTGTGAATCTGAATTTTTTTGTAAAGTTCTAGGTGCCTTATTCCTAGAATGCACTTTTCTCTAATATATCATCGTACAGTCAGATTATCCTCAGTATAGTATATGAAGGCAACGAAAGTTAGTCTAAGGAGTCAGGACCAAATTTTTCCTACAATGCAAATTGCAAGCTTTGGTTCTTGTTAAATAATATAACTTAAAGTGGGTGTACAAAGAAAAAGAAAAAATACCACATCAGGTCATCAGAGGACACAGACAGAAGATGGCCCCTGTGCAAGAATGCACAATTCCACTTGCTTTGGAGGGGAAAATGGGCCACCTTCCTCTTGGGCCCTCTTGCACCAATGATATGTCTGCCTTTCCATCAGCTCTCCCTGTCTTGGTATCGATCAATCTAAGATGGTACGGTGCACGAACAGAGACCATGATCTGGCTCCCGAATCAAAAGGATTAGGTAGAATACAGGAATACATACGCGTCCGCAATGGAAAGGGCTATAAAATAATTATTTATTAGAAACTAGTGTTGAGCGATACCGTCCGATACTTGAAAGTATCGGTATCGGAAAGTATCGGCCGATACCGGCAAAGTATCGGATCTAATCCGATACCGATACCCGATACCAATACAAGTCAATGGGACACCAAGTATCGGACGGTATCCCTGATGGTTCCCAGGGTCTGAAGGAGAGGAAACTCTCCTTCAGGCCCTGGGAACCATATTAATGTGTAAAATAAAGAATTAAAATAAAAAATATTGCTATACTCACCTCTCCGACGCAGCCTGCACCTTACCGAGGGAACCGGCAGCGTTGTTTGCTTAAAATTCGCGCTTTAACTTCCTTACGCGAAGTCCCGGCTTGTGATTGGTCGCATTTTAAAATGCGCGCGTCTCCTGCCTCCCGTGACGTCACGGCTTGTGATTGGTCGCGTCGCCCATGTGACTGCGACGCGACCAATCACAACGCCGGAACGTAATTTTAAAATCCTGAAGGACCTGAAATTACGTCACGGCTTGCTGTGATTGGTTGCGTCGCGGTCACATGGGCGGCGCGCGACCAATCACAAGCCGGGACTTCGCGTAAGGAAGTTAAAGCGCGAATTTTAAGCAAACAATGCTGCCGGTTCCCTCGGTAAGGTGCAGGCTGCGTCGGAGAGGTGAGTATAGCAATATTTTTTATTTTAATTCTTTATTTTACACATTAATGTTGTTTTGATACCGATACCCGATACCCGATACCCGATACCACAAAAGTATCGGATCTCGGTATCGGAATTCCGATACCCGCAAGTATCGGCCGATACCCGATACTTGCGGTATCGGAATGCTCAACACTATTAGAAACTAATAAAATATCAAAAGAGAAAAAATAAAAATGAACCCACTAGGCCGACGCGTTTCGATCACAAAAGCTCAAAATGCGTCTAACCAGTGTGTTAATTTTTTTTTTTACTTTTTACTAATAAATAATGCTTTTATAGTTCTTTCCATTGTGGTTTCTGGATGTCTTCCCGCCTTCTACCTGATCATTAAAATGGCTTTACCAATGGGAGATATATCATAATGCAAGACATCCATTAAAATAAAAGGGTGACAATGGTCATGCCAAACCTCCCAAAGTATAGAAGTGGGTCCCATTCAAAAAGGAGACCCACTTCTATGAAATCAATTCCCTTTAAGAGTAATTTTTTTATTAAGCTTGGATCATGGTTCTGGTGTGTGACGTTTTTAATGGGAATCACCAGAGAAATTCGTCATTTTTGCCTATATTTCTCTGAGATTAAATAGCTGGGGGCTTGTTTGGCCACTGACTATAACTTCCAACCTCCCCAGTGGGGAGAAACAAATAAGCCGATGTCTCCACATTCTGGTGGCTTCTTATTTCACATGAGAAAAAAAATAACTAGGCAGGTTGAAATTCAGCATGCCCCATCCTGACGATCCAAACAGAGCCCAAAGACGTCTCTGCTACGAAAGAAGACACTAACATTGCAAAGAATGATCCAGATTTTTCATTAGGGCCCTGGGGCGTCTTATTGCGTTTCAGAAAGTAAATCTGGAAGGAGACATAAGTCAAAAAGTACATAATAAAGTGGTATTAGAACTTGATATAGGAAAAATCGGAAGCAAAAAATGAAGATGTAGTATAGCCGAGTTAGTAATTTCCCTTTTTCTAGAACTATCCATAGGGACATATGGGGAAGAGCCCCTGCTCCCTGTTACAAATATGAGCATTAACCCAAAACCTGTTTCTGTTTTCCTTTATTAGAAAAAGCTGTCGGCCTTCGAAAGCAATTCCAATTCCATTAGCTCCTTGGCCTTAAAGAGGGGAAGAAGGTAACCGAAGATTTTATAAGTTGAGTTCTGAAACCTTAAGTAGCCATCCACAGCATTCTGGTGGAGATCCATTATAGCATTATGACAGCTCCATTACCAGACCATCCAAATCACGGCTCGTGGGGTTTCACTTGCAAAACATAAGAGGAAACAGTTAAATGTCTGGCTTTGGTCTATATTCTATTGAGATTTCCCTGTGTGTGAATAATCGGTGTTGCACAGTCTCCGGCTTTTTTTCCATCCTAACTCTTCTTCCTAGTTTTATATTTTTTCTGCAATTTTTTTTTTTAAATTCAATCTGTAATGGGGACAATGCAAGTGGTGTGTATAATCCAACATTATCTAACGGAAATTGGGAATTCTTGATGTGTTTATTAATTTATCAGAACTTCTGCTGCTTTAAAAAGAAAAGCAATCAATACATTTAAAATTTAAAAAACAATCAATAAATTTAAAGAGATTTTTTCATTTTTTTTAAATGGATATTGCCAGTTAGAGCTTGTAAAAACAAGCACCTTTGCAATTTACTGCTTGCAAAAAATTGTAGCCGTTCTTGAGATATTTACATTTTTCATTTGTTTACAGCTGGTTGCCTAGGAGACTGACCACCTCTGCCATCTTACTTGCAAGCACTGCGCTAAAGCTAGGTGGGATTAGGAGGTAACAGCATGCTCCGGTGATCATAGCCGGCTTCAAAACAGTACTTAGAAGCTCAATAAAGAAGGGCTAGTAAGCACTGCACGTGTTCAGCTGTCTAGCAGCGGTGGTCGGTCTCCAAAGGCAATGAGGCAAAATTAAAAGTGTTAATATCTCATGAATGTTTCAAAATTTTAATAAGCAGTAAATTGCAAAATTGGTTGTCTTTGCAAGATTTATCCGACAATGCCCATTTATGAATATGGACATAACCCCCTTTAAAGGGTTAACTTACACTTATTTTTCCTTACGTTCTTATTAAAAGTTAATTAGATGTCAAATATATAGTATAAAAAATGTGTTTTGGGACTTCAAGGGGTTTTAGAAAAACCTACCACACACGGGATCCCTGAGTCCCCAGTGTGAATGAAGCAGAAGTGCAAATGCCCAACCACCACACAAGGGTCTTGGGGAACCCTGTTGATGTGTGAATGGAGTCATGGTGCTCATACGTAACCACTGCTCCATCCATTGCCTATGAGAATCTTGGTCAAACTCATAGAAGTGAATAGAGCGTTAGTTACCGATGGACACTACTGCGACATTCACGAGAGATTCTAAGATGCCCATTTTTGTGATCTGTGGGGGGTCCCTGCAGTCAGATCCCACTAATCATAGACTAATTGCCCAATGTGTGTTTTTCATAAAAAGAAAAGTGCTTTAATAATTGGGCTACCTAAAGGAATTGTTCAGTTAGGGCAACCCATATCGCATATTGCCTTGCGCTGGCGTGTACTCCGGAAGACAGAGAATGAACTTCAATCCAATATTGCGGCCAGCATGCAGCCAGCGGGTAAGGAAAGGGTGAATCAAACACCCGAAAACCCCGCCCATATGACCCAAAACTGGTCCCGCCAAATTCAGGTGACAGGTTCCCTTTAAGAAAAGTCCAAGGGTTGAATAATTTGTAAGACACTATATATTTTAGGGTTTCCATTTGTCTTCAATCAAACAACACACTGTGAAAACAGACATAGCTGTCCCTAGTGTTGTATCTATGCTTTCTCCTTCCTATCGGCAGAAGTTGGCACCCTAGAGGGGAGCGTTTTGGCACCCCTGCTCCACAATGGGTGAAAACCTCTAAAATCTGTTTTCAGTGAAGACAGATTTTGCCATTACTGAGATAGGAGATGATAGTTGGTGCTTATAAAATTCTGTGGAGGAGGAGGGGCAGGGCCGCCACCGGGGCATGACAGCCATGACTGGCATATGGGGCCCGGTGGGCAGAGGGGGCCCGCATCGGGCCCCGTCTCATATGCTCACTGGGCCCCCCCCTGCACGCGCTGCGGTACACTATTGACGTGCGGGCCCGTGCCCGCACGTCAATAGTTAACAGCCGCCGCCAGCCAGTCGGAGGCTGGCAGCTGACTTGAGCGGCCGCAGTGCGCAGTTGCACTTCGCCGGCGTCTGACGTCATTGTCAGCCGCCGGCGAGTGCGTCCTTCACCTGCATGGAGGAAGTGTGCTTCGCCCGCCGCAGGAGCATGGCAAGGTAAGAACTTTTTTTTATTTTTGGGAGCGGCGATCCAGGGTGGGGGGGTCCGGGGCAGAATGCTGGACACGCTGGGGCAGAGATGCTGGACACAGGGGCAGAAAGATGGACAGGGGCTTTATGCTGGACACAGGGGCAGTATGCTGGACACAGGGGCAGTATGCTGGACACAGGGGCAGTTGTTGTGAAGTCTGTTTTCGGGCTCCCTCTTGTGGTCACTGGTGGTATGGTGTGACTTTTGCTTTGGGCTCCCCCTGGTGGCTTTGTTTGTTATCCTGCTGGTCTCTGGCTATCAGCTGGTTCGTTATCCTCTGGGAGGTTCCTATATAGCTCTGTTTTACTTCCTCTTGTTGCCGGCTGTCGATGTAATCAGTGCTACTCAGATTCCTTCTGACTACCTTGCTCCCAGTCCATCCAGGACAAGCTAAGTTTTGTTTGCTCATTTTTTGATCAGCAGTGTTTATCATGTTTTCTTGTCCAGCTTGCTAAAATGTGATTCCCTTGCTTGCTGGATGCTCTAGTGGACTGAGTTTCTCCCCACACACCATTAGTTGGTGCGTGGGTTCTTGAAATCTCAGGATGGATATTTTGTAAGGGTTTTTTATTGTTCGCATAGACCCCTGCTCTATTTTCTGCTTTCTAGTACTAGTGGGCCTCTTTTGCTGAATCTGATTTCATCCCTACGTATGTGCCTTCTTCTTACTTCACCGTTAATATTTGTTGGGGGCTTCTATATCTTTGAGGATTATTTCTCTGGAGGCAAGCGAGGTCTTTCTTTCTCTTTAGGGGTAGCTAGTTCCTCAGGCTGGCTCGAGATGTCTAGGAATTTTTTAGGCACTTTCACCGGCTACCTCTAGTTGTTTTGGATAGGTTCAGATTTGCGATCAGTCCAGTTACCATCTCCCTAGAGCTTGTCCTTAGTTTATTCACTTGCTGGTCTATTTGTGATCCTCAGCCACTAAGGAACATAACAGGCAGTATGCTGGACACAGGGGCAGAGATGCTGGGCACGGGCATTATGCTGAACATGGGCATTATGCTGGACAGGGGCAGTATGGTGGACACATGGGCATTATGCTGGACAGGGGCAGTATGGTGGACACATGGGCATTATGCTGGACACAGGGGCAGTATGGTGGACACAGGGGCATTATGCTGGACACAGGAACATTATGCTGGACACAGGGGCAGTATGGCGGACACAGGGGCATTATGCTGGACACAGGGGCAGTATGGTGGACACGGGCATTATGCTGGACACAGGGGCATTATGCTGGACACAGGGGCAGTATGGTGGACACAGGGGCAGTATGGTGGACACAGGGGCAGTATGATGGACACAGGGGCAGTATGCTGGACACAGGGGCAGTATGCTGGACACAGGGGCATTATGCTGGACACAGGGGCATTATGCTGGACACAGGGGCAGTTGTTGTGAATTTGGATTCTGGGCTCCCCCGGTGGCTACTGGTGGAATTGAACTGGTGTCTTCATCTTCTCTGTTCACCTGTTCCCATCAAGATGTGGGAGTCGCTATATAACCTTGCTGCTCTGTTAGTTGCTTGCCGGTCAACAATGTTATCAGAAGCCTCTCTGTGCTTGTTCCTGCTCCTAGACAACTACTAGATAAGTTGGACTCTTGTCCATGTTTGTTTTTGCATTTTGGTTCCAGTTCACAGCTGTAGTTTCGTTACTGTGTCTGGAAAGCTCTTGTGAACAGGAATTGCCACTCTGGTGTTATGAGTTAATGCCAGAGTTTTAAAGTAATTTCTGGATGGTGTTTTGATTAGGGTTTTTCAGCTGACCATGAAAGTGTCCTTTCTGTCTTCTGCTATGTAGTAAGTGGACCTCAAATTTGCTAAACCTATTTTCATACTACGTTTGTTATTTCATCTTAATTCACCGCCAATACATGTGGGGGGCCTCTGTCTCCTTTTGGGGTATTTCTCTAGAGGTGAGCTAGGACTAATATTTTCCTCTGCTAGCATTATTTAGTCCTCCGGCTGGTGCTGGGCATCTAGAATCAACGTAGGCATGCTACCCGGCCACTGCTAGTTGTGTGTTAGGTTTAGTTCATGGTCAGCTCAGTTCCCATCTTCCAAGAGCTAGTTCCTATATATGCTTATGCTATGATCTCTTGCCATTGAGATCATGACAGTTTGACCGGCCCGCTAAAGGGTTAAAATCCTTGGCTGAGAAAGGAGAGAAATAAGTAGTCTGCTGAAATTTTTTTTTTTTTTTTTCTCTCCTTTGAATGGCTCTGTGTCCACCTGTTTGTAATGGATCTTCAGAGTGTAACTGCAGGTTTGAATAATCTCGCCACGAAGGTACAAAATTTGCAAGATTTTGTTTGTCATGCACCTGTATCTGAGCCGAGAATTCCTTTGCCGGAATTTTTCTCGGGGAATAGATCTGGGTTTCAGAATTTTCGAAATAATTGCAAATTATTTTTGTCCCTGAAATCTCGCTCTGCCGGAGACCCTGCACAGCAGGTCAGGATTGTGATTTCCTTGCTCCGGGGCGACCCTCAAGACTGGGCTTTTTCATTGACACCAGGGGATCCTGCGTTGCTCAATGTGGATGCGTTTTTTCTGGCCTTGGGGTTGCTTTATGACGAACCTCATTTGGAGCTTCAGGCAGAAAAAACTTTGATGTCCCTATCTCAGGGGCAAGATGAAGCGGAAATTTACTGCCAAAGATTCCGTAAATGGTCTGTGCTTACTCAGTGGAATGAGTGCGCCCTGGCGGCGACTTTCAGAGAGGGTCTCTCTGATGCCATTAAGGATGTTATGGTGGGGTTCCCTGTGCCTGCGGGTCTGAATGAGTCCATGACAATGGCTATTCAGATCGATAGGCGTTTGCGGGAGCGCAAACCAGTGCACCATCTGGCGGTGTCCACTGAGAAATCGCCAGAGAGTATGCAGTGTGATAGAATTCTGTCCCGAAGCGAGCGGCAGAATTTTAGACGGAAAAATGGGTTGTGTTTCTATTGTGGTGATTCTACTCATGTTATATCAGCATGCTCTAAGCGCACTAAAAAACTTGGTAAATCTGTTTCCATTTGCACCTTACCGTCTAAGTTTATTCTATCTGTGACCCTGATTTGCTCTTTGTCATCTATTACCACGGACGCCTATGTCGACTCTGGCGCCGCTTTGAGTCTTATGGATTGGTCCTTTGCCAAACGCTGTGGGTATGATTTAGAGCCTTTGGAGACTCCTATTCCTCTGAAGGGGATTGACTCCACCCCATTGGCTAATAATAAACCACAATACTGGACACAAGTAACTATGCGTATTAATCCGGGTCACCAGGAGATTATTCGCTTTCTGGTGCTGTATAATCTACATGATGATTTGGTGCTAGGATTGCCTTGGCTGCAATCTCACAACCCAGTCCTCGACTGGAGAGCTATGTCTGTGTTGAGCTGGGGATGTAAGGGGGCTCATGGGGATGTACCTGTGGTTTCCATTTCATCATCTATTCCCTCTGAAATTCCTGAGTTCCTGTCTGACTATCGTGACGTCTTTGAAGAATCCAAGCTTGGTTCGTTACCTCCGCACCGAGAGTGCGATTGTGCCATAGATTTAATCCCGGGTAGTAAATACCCAAAGGGTCGTTTATTTAATCTGTCTGTGCCTGAACATGCTGCTATGCGAGAATATATAAAGGAGTCCTTGGAAAAGGGACATATTCGTCCATCGTCATCTCCCTTAGGAGCCGGTTTTTTCTTTGTGTCAAAAAAAGACGGCTCTTTGAGACCATGTATTGATTATCGGCTTTTGAATAAAATCACTGTTAAATATCAATACCCATTGCCGTTGCTGACTGATTTGTTTGCTCGCATAAAGGGGGCCAAGTGGTTCTCTAAGATTGACCTTCGTGGGGCGTATAATTTGGTGCGAATCAGGCAGGGGGATGAGTGGAAAACCGCATTTAATACGCCCGAGGGCCACTTTGAGTATTTAGTGATGCCTTTTGGTCTTTCTAATGCTCCGTCAGTTTTCCAGTCCTTTATGCATGATATTTTTCGCGATTATTTGGATAAATTTATGATTGTGTATCTGGATGATATTCTGATTTTTTCGGATGACTGGGACTCTCATGTCCAGCAAGTCAGGAGGGTTTTTCAGGTTTTGCGGTCTAATTCTTTGTGTGTGAAGGGTTCTAAGTGTGTTTTTGGGGTACAGAGGATTTCCTTTTTGGGATATATTTTTTCCCCCTCTTCCATTGAAATGGATCCTGTCAAGGTTCAAGCTATTTGTGATTGGACGCAGCCCTCTTCTCTTAAGAGTCTTCAGAAATTTTTGGGCTTTGCTAACTTTTATCGTCGATTTATTGCTGGTTTTTCGGATATTGCAAAGCCATTGACCGATTTGACTAAGAAGGGTGCTGATGTTGCTGATTGGTCCCCTGATGCTGTGGAGGCCTTTCGGGAGCTTAAGCGCCGTTTTTCCTCTGCCCCTGTGTTGCGTCAGCCTGATGTTGCTCTACCTTTTCAGGTTGAGGTCGACGCTTCTGAGATCGGAGCTGGGGCAGTGTTGTCGCAGAAAAGTTCTGACTGCTCCGTGATGAGGCCTTGTGCCTTCTTTTCCCGTAAATTTTCGCCCGCTGAGCGGAATTATGATGTTGGGAATCGGGAGCTTTTGGCCATGAAGTGGGCTTTTGAGGAGTGGCGCCATTGGCTTGAGGGGGCCAGACATCAGGTGGTGGTATTGACTGACCACAAAAATTTGATTTATCTTGAGACCGCCAGGCGCCTGAATCCTAGACAGGCGCGCTGGTCATTATTTTTCTCTCGGTTTAATTTTGTGGTGTCATACCTACCGGGTTCTAAGAATGTTAAGGCGGATGCCCTTTCTAGGAGTTTTGAGCCTGACTCGCCTGGTAACTCTGAGCCCACAGGTATCCTTAAGGATGGAGTGGTATTGTCAGCCGTTTCTCCAGACCTGCGGCGGGCCTTGCAGGAGTTTCAGGCGGATAGACCTGATCGTTGCCCACCTGATAAACTGTTTGTTCCTGATGATTGGACCAGTAGAGTCATCTCTGAGGTTCATTCTTCTGCGTTGGCAGGTCATCCTGGCATTTTTGGTACCAGGGATTTGGTGGCAAGGTCCTTCTGGTGGCCTTCCCTGTCACGAGATGTGCGAGGCTTTGTGCAGTCTTGTGACGTTTGTGCTCGGGCCAAGCCTTGTTGTTCTCGGGCTAGTGGATTGTTGTTGCCCTTGCCTATTCCTAAGAGGCCTTGGACGCACATCTCGATGGATTTTATTTCAGATCTGCCTGTTTCTCAGAAGATGTCTGTCATCTGGGTGGTGTGTGACCGTTTCTCTAAGATGGTCCATTTGGTTCCTCTGCCCAAGTTGCCTTCTTCTTCCGAGTTGGTTCCTCTGTTTTTTCAAAATGTTGTTCGTTTGCATGGTATTCCTGAGAATATCGTTTCTGACAGAGGGACCCAATTCGTGTCTAGATTTTGGCGGGCATTCTGTGCTAGGATGGGCATAGATTTATCTTTTTCGTCCGCTTTCCATCCTCAGACGAATGGCCAGACCGAGCGGATTAATCAGACCCTGGAGACATATCTGAGGTGTTTTGTGTCTGCTGACCAGGATGATTGGGTTGCTTTTTTGCCATTGGCGGAGTTCGCTCTCAATAATCGGGCCAGCTCTGCCACTTTGGTGTCCCCGTTTTTCTGTAATTCGGGGTTTCATCCTCGATTTTCCTCTGGTCAGGTGGAATCTTCGGATTGTCCTGGAGTGGATGCTGTGGTGGAGAGATTGCATCAGATCTGGGGGCAGGTGGTGGACAATTTGAGGTTGTCCCAGGAGAAGACTCAGCTTTTTGCCAACCGCCACCGTCGTGTTGGTCCTCGGCTTTGTGTTGGGGATTTGGTGTGGTTGTCTTCTCGTTTTGTCCCTATGAGGGTCTCTTCTCCTAAGTTTAAACCTCAGTTCATTGGCCCGTATAAGATATTGGAGATTCTTAACCCTGTTTCCTTCCGTTTGGACCTCCCTGCATCCTTTTCTATTCATAACGTTTTTCATCGGTCATTATTGCGCAGGTATGAGGTACCGGTTGTGCCTTCCGTTGAGCCTCCTGCTCCGGTGTTGGTTGAGGGTGAGTTGGAGTACGTTGTGGAGAAAATCTTAGACTCTCGTGTTTCCAGACGGAGACTCCAGTATCTGGTCAAGTGGAAGGGATACGGCCAGGAGGATAATTCTTGGGTGAATGCATCTGATGTTCATGCCTCTGATCTGGTTCGTGCCTTTCATAGGGCCCATCCTGATCGCCCTGGTGGTTCTGGTGAGGGTTCGGTGCCCCCTCCTTGAGGGGGGGGTACTGTTGTGAATTTGGATTCTGGGCTCCCCCGGTGGCTACTGGTGGAATTGAACTGGTGTCTT
This sequence comes from Ranitomeya variabilis, assembly GCF_051348905.1. Classification (NCBI taxonomy): domain Eukaryota; kingdom Metazoa; phylum Chordata; class Amphibia; order Anura; family Dendrobatidae; genus Ranitomeya; species Ranitomeya variabilis. The sequence goes on from NC_135235.1 coordinate 616,252,198, forward strand.
CATCTTCTCTGTTCACCTGTTCCCATCAAGATGTGGGAGTCGCTATATAACCTTGCTGCTCTGTTAGTTGCTTGCCGGTCAACAATGTTATCAGAAGCCTCTCTGTGCTTGTTCCTGCTCCTAGACAACTACTAGATAAGTTGTACTCTTGTCCATGTTTGTTTTTGCATTTTGGTTCCAGTTCACAGCTGTAGTTTCGTTACTGTGTCTTTAAAGCTCTTGTGAACAGGAATTGCCACTCTGGTGTTATGAGTTAATGCCAGAGTTTTAAAGTAATTTCTGGATGGTGTTTTGATTAGGGTTTTTCAGCTGACCATGAAAGTGTCCTTTCTGTCTTCTGCTATGTAGTAAGTGGACCTCAAATTTGCTAAACCTATTTTCATACTACGTTTGTTATTTCATCTTAATTCACCGCCAATACATGTGGGGGGCCTCTGTCTCCTTTTGGGGTATTTCTCTAGAGGTGAGCTAGGACTAATATTTTCCTCTGCTAGCATTATTTAGTCCTCCGGCTGGTGCTGGGCATCTAGAATCAACGTAGGCATGCTACCCGGCCACTGCTAGTTGTGTGTTAGGTTTAGTTCATGGTCAGCTCAGTTCCCATCTTCCAAGAGCTAGTTCCTATATATGCTTATGCTATGATCTCTTGCCATTGAGATCATGACAGGCAGTATGGTGGACACAGGGGCAGTATGGTGGACACAGGGGCAGTATGGTGGACACGGGCAGTATGGTGGACACAGGGCCAGAATGCTGGACACAGGGGCAGAAAGCTGGACACAGGGGCAGTATGCTGGACACAGGGGCAGTATGGTGGACACAGGGGCAGTAGGGTGGACACAGCGGCAGTATGGTGGACACATGGGTATTATGCTGGACACAGGGGCAATATGCTGGACACAGGGGCCGTATGCTGGACACAGGGGCATTATGCTGGACACAGGGGCATTATGCTGGACACAGGGGCAGTATGGTGGACACAGGGGCAGTATGGTGGACACAGGGGCAGTATGGTGGACACGGGCAGTATGGTGGACACAGGGGCAGAATGCTGGACACAGGGGCAGAAAGCTGGACACAGGGGCAGTATGCTGGACACAGGGGCAGTATGGTGGACACAGGGGCAGTAGGGTGGACACAGCGGCAGTATGGTGGACACATGGGCATTATGCTGGACACAGGGGCAGTATGGTGGACAGGGGCCGTATGCTGGACAAAGGGGACATATGCTGGACACAGGGGCCGTATGCTGGACACAGGGGCATTATGCTGGACACAGGGGCATTATGCTGGACACAGGGGCATTATGCTGGACACAGGGGCAGTATGGTGGACAAAGGGGCATTATAGTGGACACAGGGGCATTATGCTGGACAGGGGCCATATGCTGGACACAGGGGCCGTATGCTGGACATAGGGGCCGTATGCTGGACACAGGGGCATTATGCTGGACACAGGGGCATTATGCTGGACACATGGGCATTATGCTGGACACAGGGGCAGTATGGTGGACACAGGGGCAGTATGGTGGACACAGGGGCAGTATGGTTGACACAGGGGCAGAATGCTGGACACAGGGGCAGAAAGCTGGACACAGGGGCAGTATGCTGGACACGGGCAATATGCTGGACAAAGGGGCAGAATGCTGGACACAGGGGCATTATGCTGGACACAGGGGCATTATGCTGGACACAGGGGCATTATGCTGGACACAGGGGCAGTATGGTGGACACAGGGGCAGTATGGTGGACACAGGGGCAGTATGGTGGACACAGGGGAATTATGGTGGACACAGGGGCATTATGGTGGAAACAGGGGCATTATGCTGGACACAGGGGCAGTATGGTGGATACAGGGGCAGTATGGTGGACACAGGGGCAGTATGGTGGACACAGGGGCATTATGCTGGACACAGGGGCATTATGCTGGACACAGGGGCAGTATGGTGGACACAGGGGCATTATGCTGGACACAGGGGCAGTATGGTGGACAAAGGGGCATTATAGTGGACACAGGGGCATTATGCTGGACAGGGGCCATATGCTGGACACAGGGGCCGTATGCTGGACATAGGGGCCGTATGCTGGACACAGGGGCATTATGCTGGACACAGGGGCATTATGCTGGACACATGGGCATTATGCTGGACACAGGGGCAGTATGGTGGACACAGGGGCAGTATGGTGGACACAGGGGCAGTATGGTTGACACAGGGGCAGAATGCTGGACACAGGGGCAGAAAGCTGGACACAGGGGCAGTATGCTGGACACGGGCAATATGCTGGACAAAGGGGCAGAATGCTGGACACAGGGGCATTATGCTGGACACAGGGGCATTATGCTGGACACAGGGGCATTATGCTGGACACAGGGGCAGTATGGTGGACACAGGGGTAGTATGGTGGACACAGGGGCAGTATGGTGGACACAGGGGAATTATGGTGGACACAGGGGCATTATGGTGGAAACAGGGGCATTATGCTGGACACAGGGGCAGTATGGTGGATACAGGGGCAGTATGGTGGACACAGGGGCAGTATGGTGGACACAGGGGCAGAATGGTGGACACAGGGGCAGAATGGTGGACACAGGGGCAGAATGGTGGACACAGGGGCAGAATGGTGGACACAAAGGCAGAATGCTGGACACGGGCAGGAATGCAGGACGGGCAGGAATGCAGGACAGGGGCAGGAATGCAGGACAGGGGCAGTATGCTGGACACGGGCAGTATGCTGGACACGGGCAGTATGCTGGACACAGGGGCAGAGATGCTGGACACAGGGGCAGAATGCTGGACACAGGGGCAGAGATGCTGGACACAGGGGCAGTATGCTGGACACGGGCAGAATGCTGGACAAAGGGGCAGAATGCTGGACACGGGCAGAATGGAGATAGGGGTATGATGAAAGACATGGCGGCATGACTGGAGACAGATGGGGAAGGATTGGAGACAGATGGGGCAGAATGGAGACACAGGAGCCATGATTGGAGACAAGTGGCAGGATTGCAGACATGGGGGCATGATTGGAGACACTGGGGGCAGAATTGGAGACAGATTGTGCAGGATCATGGGTCAGGATGGGGAGATCATATGGGGCAGAATGGATACTCATCATGAGGGCAGGATGGGAGAACAAATGGCTAACGCCAGGAATGAGACACACGTTGGCCAGGATGGGGAATATTATTACCATAGGGACTAATTTAGGGATATTATTACTGCAGTGATGTATTTATTTTATTTTTTGAGGATACTGTTTTAAATGAGGGGGCAGTCCTGTTACTGTGTAGAGTGATACTATGTCGCCTCTTTTTCTTCATGTGGTGTAATGTAGAAGTTGGGAAAAATTAAGTAATGTGTTCTACAAGCGGAGCTCGAGATAACTGTGTTATTTCCTGCAGAGACGAGTCCTGGCTGGATGAAGTGATGGCGGTCTGTGCTGGATGAAAGATGAAGGACTTCACCTAGAGACGTCACTGGTGAGTCAGTGTTACCTATACACTGACACTATACACTGTATACTATATACAGCAGTCCTGTGTATAATGTCACCAGTGATCACTGTATTATCTGTACACAGACACTGCATACGAAGTACAGATCTCCTGTGAATACTGGCAGTTATGGTGATAGTATGGTGCCTTTTTTTTTTTTTTTTTTTTTATTACTGATCAGAATTGTAGTATTCAGCCACTATGTGGTGGTAATATGTGGTCTGGACATGGTGCGGTGATATTTGTTCCTTGTATGTGATATTATTCGGTCACTGGTGGTAATATGTGGTCTGGACACGGTGTTGCGGTATTTGATCCTTGTATGTGATATTATTGGTCATTTTAAAAATTGAAAAATAAATAAATAAATCTTTATTTTTATATAGCGCTAACATATTCCGCAGCGCTTTACAGTTTTGCACACATCATCATGAATAAAAATATACCTAAATTGTATTGCATATTTTAACAAATATTAATAGGTTACAGCAGAGTAGGGCCTGGCCAAAAGTGTCTACCGTGTTATAGTGGCGGCTTAAAAAATCTTTTGGCCAAAACAAAAGCTGCCGGCTATATGTGTGATCTGGTGATGGTAACTGTTAATGTGTGATAGGTGAGAAGTGGCATTTTTCCAAGAGAGAGCGGTGGGACTGTGGACAGTTCGAGGGGTGGAGCGTGGAGGCGAGGCTGGGATGGAGCCTGGGCAGAGTCTCAAGGGGGCCCTGAAAATTTTGCCAGTATGGGGCCCCGAAATTTCTAGTGGCAGCCCTGAGGAGGGGCTAGAGGCCGACACAGACATTCTGCTGCATTCTCCTTAGAACATTATGAGCACTATCTGATATATCTTATCTCAGGACATCATTAATTTAGTAAAGCTGGAGAACCTCTTTAGGTGGCAACTTTTAGCATGATATGGGTTGCCCTAACTGAACAATTCCTTTAGGTAGCCCAATTATTAAAGCACTTTTCTTTTTATGAAAGCCACACATTGGGCAATTAGTCTATGATTAGTGGGATCTGACTGCAGGGACCCCCCACAGATCACAAAAATGGGCATCTTAGAATCTTTCGTGAATGTCGCAGTAGTGTCCATTGGTAACTAACGCTCTATTCACTTCTATGAGTTTGACCAAGATTCTCATAGGCAATGGATGGAGCAGTGGTTACGTATGAGCACCATGACTCCATTCACACATCAACAGGGTCTGTATTCACTGAGAGTTTTGAGAATGAAGGATCAGTCCAAGAAGATCAAGAAGCACATTTTTCTTGAAGATATATTACAAAGCTTCTTATTTTCACGTGCATTATTGATTTAGTACAAAAATAAAATAAAACTATGGTTACTCTTTAAGGATCTGTTTGGTTTTTTTACAAACAGAGCGCCACTGTTCCTTAATGGCTGTGTCAGGTATTGCATCTCATTCCTGTGAATTGAGTTGGGTTATATTTTTAGAAATTGCCCAGGAACAAGAATTTTTTCTAGAAAAAAAACGACTTTGTTCCACCAAAATGGATGAGTGCTACTCATAAAATGTGTGCTGTCAGCAAATAGTTAACAAGTCCTAACAAAAAGGTAGGAATAAAACCCTAACGAGTCCCAAGCGATAACTGTTCTCGTTCCACATAGGAAGGGATTCTCCGCTGCCAACTCTCCATAAAGACCTGTTCATAGTCGATCAATTTGATAGCTGCCGTTTTCGGTAATTGAATTTTCTGTGGTCAGAAGAGTTATGTTAAAAACCAAATAAATATTTGATATAAAAATGAAACTCTAAGCACTGCGCTGCGGAGAGACGGCCAATGTCCAAATCTACAAATAATATTCTGTTTTCACAAAAATTATCTTTTTTTATTTTATTTTTTCATTTTTTTTTAGCTTTCACCTCCCTTGCCCAAGGGAGATTGTAATTTAAAAAAATAAAATAAAAAAAATACAGACTTGAGTTTTCGGGAAAATGACAGGTTTACTTTAGTAATGCCATATTAAGAGCTGGCACCTATTTCTTCCGAGCAAGGTATCATTCTCAATATTGACTCCAGGGGATCGTAAGCAACGTTACATCCGGCTGCTTGGTTTTTGAACCACAAATTTTTGAACTGTGTTTCAAAGTGTAGCTTTAGGGTGTATTATGTAGTCTGCCACTAGATTCTGTTTGTATTGTTTTTTTGTGTGTGTTAGTTTATGGAATGAATACTCAAGATATTAGATATCAGACCTTCGAAAAGGGCAGCAGGTTCTTACAAAATATAAAATATCCCAGCCGGACTCCTGTGTCATAAGAGTTTATGCAAACTGTCTCTTCAGAGAGGAAGAGAAGTAGAACTCTAGTACCACCTGTAGGAAATAACTTCCTAAAGGTGGTGTAAGAAGATGAACCGGACCGGGGGTACCTCTCTTGAGCCGGTACCGGAACTGTTGGGACTGTCACCACTGTTGCACGGGGGGGAGCTTTCTGGCCCGGACCGACCTATGCACTTGTCAGCAGGGGGCGGGTCAGAGATAAAAAGGGCTGCTAGCGGGAAAAAGACAGGAGTCCTGGCGGGAAGACAGAGCGCGCAGCTGAGTGAGGTGCAGGCCTTGTTATCGCAGCATGTCATGAGCGCAGGCCCACCTTTCATATCCCCTGTGACCGTGTCCATTACTCTTGGACACCAGACGACTACGTACCCACTGTCCTCCGTCCCTGGAGGTCACTCACACTTGAGACCAGTGACTGCTGGTGCGTGCCCATGGCCTAGCCGAGATCAGGTGACTAGGCCAGAGTGTTCCAACTTCTCACCCGCATACACCGCGGAGCAGAGCCATGCTCCAGTGGCATCGCATATAGAACTGAGTTCAGTATAAGAAAACCGTGGGAATAGGAACCCGCCGAGTTCAGCAACAACTCATTGCCTGCATCGTGGATCCAGACCTCCGTCTACCCAGGACGACCCCGGAACATCATGTGCCGCTGTTGTTGGTGCCACCGTTGGAGACCGAGATGCTGCAATCAAGAAGCCGACAGACTGATAGGTTTTACTCTTTTCCTCCTTTGGACATTCGCCTAGCCTCTGTTTCCTCTATTCATCCCTCCAGTTCCAGTATTGCTTTATACCCTATCTCCCATACTTATTTCCTCCCTGCGTGGAGTTTACATGTGTTAATAAATTTGTTAACTCTTGATCTGCCTCCTGTCCATGACGACATCCCGATCCCTGCAACTCTACAGTGCCACTAGAGTTCTAGTCCTCTTCCTCTCTAAAGAGACAATTTTGCATATTTCCCAGAGGAACATTGCGGCTTAAAAGTCTCCTCAGCTCGGTATGTCAGGCTTGTCATGTCGCTCTTAGCAAGGAGAAATGTTACCCATTTGATCTCATCAGACACCTCTCACCCAGCCAAATTATATCTCACACTTTGCTCTCATGAGGGCCAATAACCTGAAACACAGTGTCTGCAAATTGTGATTTTTGTATTTGGCTTATATCCTAAGTCATGTGACAAGGCTCGTTAGAGAGTCGATATTCACTTTTAGGATTGCTACTTCCTATAGGTGGTACTAAAGTTCAAGTCCTCTTCTTCTCTGAAGAGACAATTTCCATATTTCCCAGAGGAGCATTGCAGCTTAAAAGTCTCCTCACCTTGGCATGTAAGGCTTGACGTGTCGCTCTCCGCAAAAAGAAACGTTACCCCTTGGATCCCGTCAGACGCCTCTCACCCAGCCAAACCAGATCTCACACTTCCTATAGGTGGCATTAGAGTTCTAGTCCTTCCTTCCTCTCTGAAGAGTCAATTTGCATTTTTCCCATTGCGTCTTAAAAGTCTCCTCATCTCGGCATGCTTGACATGTCATTCTCCACAAGTAGAAATGTTACCCCTTGGATCAGAGTATATGACACAGGAGGGAAATGTGACATCATACAGTAAGCGGTCATTATTATTGATGAGGGGCTAATTTAATTTCTAGTTTATTCAGTCCTCACTCCAAATTTTTAATGGGGTATTTGTCGACTCAAAATGCTAAGCAATGACTAACGCTTTCTGTTTAATTTCTGCTCCGTAGGAGTTTAAATGAAGTTGAAATATTAAAAATCTCGTCATCGGAGAAGGATAGAAAGTTGCCAACTTGGTAATTATATTTAAATTATGCGTATATAAAAATAATAATATAATAAAATGGGAGCGACATTATAATACATATCAATCTTTCCTTACCTTTCCTTTTGGCTCCAGATTACCCCAAATGACTGGATTTAAAAAAAATATAATTTTTATATTATTCTGTTGGAGATGTTTATGTTTATATGTGTGTGCGAAAGTAGTCATCCAGTGGTTGTAGTACGGATTGCAACCTGTCAAGGGTTATGTATCTTTATGTCTTCATTAAAGATTAACAAATCTCCCAAAATTAAATTCAAGAAGGAAATATGGTTGACATTGAATAAATTTGATGTGAATTGAATTGGCCTGGAAGGGGGTTACAGAATTTCATACTCACATACTCACCTCTCCCCTGCCCTCCTTGAACCAGTCACGCCGGAGTAGTCAGTCCTCCGATTGGTTCTTCTATTTTCGGTCCTTCGATCAGTTCTTCTGTCTTCTGTCCTCCATCTTTTATTATTTGCCTTTCATCTTCCTTCCACTTGGGTCCTCTATCCAGATACGATGATTGTCATAGACATGCATTGCGCTACATTCGGTCACATGGCACGTGGCACCATTCATTGCCATTCATTGGGCCTAACCAATGGTAGACCCAACTGGAAGGAAGATAGTAGAGGAAAAAAGATGAAAGATAGAAGATCCAATCATAGAATAATCAACCATGATACTGGTATGGTCAGGGCCAAGGTGATGGAAGTACAAGATTATTTTAGCACTTTCCTGGCCCTCGCTAACCCAGCAAAAATAGCAATTTCCCAGTTGCCAATTTACTGGTTTTTCTCAAAGATAATAGTAAAAAAAATTGGATTTTGTTGAATATGAATTTGTCTGATTTTAGGTTCAAGTTAGGTTAGGTTCAAAAATAAAAAAAAAACTGATCTGATTAAACCAAATTTGCATGAGCTAAACTAGACATGTAGCAAAATTTGGAATAAAATTGACCATAGCAGGTAAGCAGGGCTTGAGTCAGGCATACAAACATTCGAGTAAGAGGAGTAGGGGCTGTCAGTTGTAGTAACAAACTCTAAAAGGGGTATCATTTAATGTACTTGTTCCTCAGGGGCGGGACCTTTCATCTGAATTAGTAATAAGAAAGACAACCAATTTGATGTATCTGACCTGCCACAGTGAATCTGTCTTAGACATCTAGTTCCTGGTCTACTGATGTCCACCCTGGTCGCCTTCTACACATTTGTTGGCTAGTTCACTTTGAAAGTCGAAATTAGTTTTGTGCTGGCTATTTTCCACTTTATGTACTGTATGTTGTTCTTCACATTACTTACTAAATTATACATTTTGAGAATATCACTAATAATCAGAATTAGAACCTTTGAAGACAGGTTAGGTGGCTATGACCTATCTACTATCAAAAAACATTAGTGATATTAGCTGATGTAGATGGATGGGCCTTCGTGAATTAGAGGATTTTGGCAAGATTTTTACTATTTTCTTGGCACAGTCTGTACTATATTTTTAAGCTCCAGTTTGATACAAGGAGGGGAGACATCTAGACGTCTCCAGAGTCACAGCCAGGTGTTTTATCTCTGAATATGAGATCAGAGAAGCTGAACTTTAAATTAAGGTTGGAGACATGAAACCGGCCAGGCAACCAATCTCTAGTGTGTGCTAGAAACAATTAAGAAGAAAGCAAACATTTTTCATGACATATTATTCTGCCGGCTAATCCAAAGGGAGGTAGAAAAAAATAACATAAAACACCACTAAACACACAATACAAGCTGCCGTCTATAAACAATCTACTAATACCACAAATATAAAAAAGAGCAAGTTCAAAAGAAATGCAAATGTGTTTTCATTACATAACAGAAATAACATTTTAGGTAGAACTGAAAAATAAAGGAATACTAAACCTAAAAATGAAGAAAAAAATACAACTAAAATAAATAATGAAAACAGATTGCAATTTTCTGAAAAAGGGTTTGTGGCAGAAAGGAAAAATAGGAAAACAAAAGTGTATTTGGGCACTCTTCATTTCTACCTAGCAGCTGTAGGAATGGCTTAAAGTTATAGTTTAAGAGACACTAAACTAGAAAAGTGAATTATCTGTCAGCAGGTGAAACCCTGATTCCAGAGACGTGTCACTTGCTGTTCTGCATGCTGTCATTTTAATACAATCACTGTTTTATCTGCTGCAGATGTAGCAGATCTCTGAATGATGAGCTGTGTATAACCCCACCCACCCAACTGATTGGCTGCTTTTTGTGTATACTGTGCATTGACAGAAAGCTGCTTATCAGTGGTTGGGTGGAGTTACACAAAGCAGTTGACTAGGAGGCATGAGACACCTAGTCCTGTAATGATAATCTCCTGATGATAAAACACTGGTTTTACTGAATCAGCAACACGGTCCCATAAGTGACACATCCCTGGAACCAAGAGTTCTATCCTGACATCATTCTGCTCTCAGATTATATGCCAAAAAAATTGCTGACAAATTCCCTTTAAATAGAAACAAGAGATATAGCTGCCTCTCTGTTTTGTAGTATGCAGCATGTTCTAAAGGATCATGATATTAAGACTTTTTCCCTTATGTGAGGCAGTGACCGGGGTCATATGCGAGGGTCGCTATGTGTCCCCCAGGATGCTCACATAGGTATATTGAGGCCAGGGGAGTACATTGCAGTTACAGGCATAGCTGTGATTGCAATGCAGAATAAAAGTGAGTGTTGGCTGTGGGTATGCTATTTGTCCTAGGCAGATTTAAGAAAACCTGCTCTGGGCTTTTATTTTTTAACTGAACCACAGGATGGTAGCAGGGCTGGTCCGTTTCCTCCCCCCGGCTCAGGTTTTCGATTTGGCAGACGGCCAAAGGTCCTTTGATAAAACTCCCTGCAGCAGAAGGATGGGTGTGTCAGTTTTAGTCTTGCAAGCAGGAAGAGCAGTAGGCTTTGCAGAGCTCAACCTGTGTGAGGCAACACAGGGCCAAGCAGAGCCAAAAGGTCTGGCACCCTCAGCATACACAATGGTGCAGTCGCCCACGGCAACCGGTCATGGACTGTTTTGATTACCAGGTTTGATCCGGAGGATACCGTTTCTTTTGTTTGTAAGTTTTTGGCCATTAAACCAACATTTACTTTGAGCTTTCCTGGGTCACTGCACAGCGTTGACACCACTGCACTACACTTATTACAGGTAGGACAGAGGGGAGAGGTTTCTGCTGCAGTTGATTGTCTTACAGACAGATATAGGTATGTGAGGAGGAGGGGGCATAACTAATCTTTTGACTCATTGAATACATTTCTTTATATATAGCAGTTCTCAGATTCAGTTGCAATCCAAAACAAAACAAGTTAAAAGAAAACGAGAAGGTTACAAGGGGATTTCCAAGGACATTTTCCAATTTTTGGGGCTTAGTGTTTTGTTAAAGGGATACCATTAAACACCTTTTTCTAATAGTTTCCTCTGCTGAGTTAAAAAGTGTCCATTGTTTTTAACCAGGAGTATTTTTTAATTGTGTATCATGCTGATTTTTGGCCCACCCTATTAGACATTGTCCCAAAATAAAATTTTCAAAAAATTGCCTTAGTTTAGCTTTATGATTTATTCCCTTGACCCAGTAGAACATTAAAATACATGGGAGAGAGGCAGGTATGTTGCTAAACCTGTCACCAATTTGAGAAAAGATTATGAAGTTATGATCAAATCCATTAAAGGGAGCCTGTCAGCCGTTTTGGCCAATATAAGATATGGCCATCACCTTTCAGGGCATATATATAGCATTTTATAATGCTGTATATAAGCCCCCAACCCAACCTGGAAGAATTGAAAAATAGCTTTTATTATACTCACCCATGGGGGCGGTCCGGTCCAATGGGCGTCGCTGGTCTTGGTCCAGCACCTCCCATCTTATGATCGCCGCCCTCCTGCTTGCTTCTTGTGGATGACGCGTCCCTTTGTCATCCACACAGGCTCCCTGGCATCGCGGTCCTGCACAGGTGTACTTCTCTGCCCTGTTGAGGTCAAAGAGCCCCGGCACCTGAGCACTGCAGTACTTTGCTCTGAAAATTTGAAAATTCATTTTGCTTCAAACTGATTTGCTCATCTCTGCTCACAGCTTATTGCTCTACTCCCATGAGGAACAATATAACTGAAATATTGGCGTAATTTGAAGGGCTGTTTGAGTTGCATGGAAATGTATGCATGATAATATATTTTTGACATATATACAGTGTTTTCAGATCTACAAATACTTAAAAAAAAATTAAAATAAACCTATATTTTTTGGCACCAAATACCGTCCATCACCTCTCATTTAATTTCTCATTTTATAAAACATTTTCAGACAATCTTGGGTCTGAATAACTGTTGATAAAGGGCTGGTACAGTCATATTCCAAATCCAATTGAATAAAAAAATATTACGTTTGACAACCGAGTAGAAAAAAAAAATAAATAAAAAAATAAAATCTGGCTTTCTGCTTCTTACTTGACATAAAAAAAGATAAATTAGGACACGGTATACAAGGTCCGGATTCATGTCGAGCGGCTGAAACCGTAACTTGTGTAAATTGTGCCACTCCAAACAAAACTTGGTGATGGTTTTAAGTGACACCCTAAGAGAGTAGCACATTCGAGTTGGCAAAAAGAAGAAAAAAAAAACAAATAAATAATAAAAAAAAATAAAAAAAGAGCAAAAAGAAAAAAGAAAGACACAAGCCAGTGGCTGTAATATAAACTTTTTCATTCATGCCATGGGCAAAGCAAAACAGTTCTATATCTGTGAGCATGGGTTTCTGTTTGGGCAGCTTGCATTACGAAGACAGTGTCCTGCTGGGAGGGAGACAGTGCGAAATCTAGCAGGCTGTGGGGGCGGACAAATCCGAAAACAGTAGCAGCAGTGCAGACGCCTTTATGGTGCATATATTATAGTCTTGTGCCAGGATAAGCAGAGAGAAACACACACGGATAACTCGATCCACACACGAGCGTGCCGGACGCTTTATGTGGTCAATGTGGTGCAAACAAGGCGCGCGAGGGAAATGTGGAGGACAGTAATAATATTCATCATATTATAGTAATGGAAGAGCTAATAATATTTATCCTATAATCATCGTATAGACACGTTGGAGTTTCCATGTTTTCCGACTGCTTCGGAAAAACTTTCTGTTACAGTCAATGAAATCCAAGGGTGGCTCTAAGAGGAGCTTTTCCGTAAAAGCAATTTTAGGGACATCATACCCTTCTACTATGAAGGCACATAATTAAGGGGGTCTCTTGACTAGAGGCCCTCTAATACAGGGTGAACCAGAACTAATGATCATGATGCAGTCACACGCAGTGAAATAGGCTGTAGGTTTTTCACTTTGAACCCAAGGCAAAATCTAATGCAAAATTGAAGATTTGGTGTGGAATTTGCAGCAAAAATTGTCATAGTGCACGGTTCATGGGTGTATTTTATCTGTGGCGTGTGGATGAGATTTGAAAAAAAAGTCTTCTCCAATGCTCCTAAAGAAGTAAAGTCAGAAGATGCATCTGTGGGAACTTTTGTCCTTTCATCCAGAAGAGCATTTATGAGGTTAGACATTGATGCTGGAGGAGAAGCTGAGCTCAATTTCTGGTCAAGTTCATCCCAAAGGTGTTAGCTTGGTGTGTTCTGTCATGTTCTTCTCACCAAACTCCCCCAACCATGTGTGTATGAACCTTGTGCTCCGTCATGGGGAACAGAAAAGGATCTTGTCCAAACTGTCCCCACATAGATGGAAGCTACTGTACAATTGTCTACAATGTCTTGTTCTGAAGAATTAAGATTTCCCTTCACTGGAACTAAGGAACAGCCCATAGCATTATCCTTCCTACATAAAATGGTACAGTGGGCACAATGCAGTCAGATGGGTAATGTTCTCCTGGGTATCACCAAACCCAGACCCATTCATCAGATGTCAGGTAAAGAAGTGTGATCCATCACTGAACAGAACACATTTCCTCCAGTGTCCAGTGGTGGCAGTTTTACACAACTCCATCTGACAATTGGAATTGTGCTTGGTGATGTAAGGCTGCATACAGCTAATTTTTCTGTCCTCTGCTCCTCAGCACTCGGTGACCCAGCTCTGTAACGTTACGGGGTCTCTACTTCATGGCAGAGTTCTCAATAATATAACTCACAGATGATGGGGAAAATTTAGGGGAAAAGAAATGTCATGAACTGACTAGAGATGAGTAGGCTGAGGAGAGAGTGGAGAGCAGGGAATATACGCTTCTGGAAAGTCTAGGTGACTCTGTGACAAAAGGATAGCTTCATGGCTTTTTAAAAATGGCCACTGTGACTTATCTTCTTCAGGAATTGGCTATAAGAATAGAAGGAACAGAAAAGGGTGAGGTCTCATCCCAAATTAGTTAGCTGACAATAGTCCACTCCTCGGCACTATTATAATGAATAGAGATCAGTTTTACGTCCTTTCACCCTGTGAAATATTGCCGTTCTCTTCCTATAAAACCTATCTCCTGTTTGCCGAGGCCTATTTATCTTTCCTCAGCTGGATTTGAGCAATTCACGTGTTAAAATCATAGTATAAATAGGATTTGGATGGACTGGGCAGCCAAGGTAAATACGAAGCGGCCGTTACATGAGAGTTTTATTACACGCGAGGCTCGTACACACCCCTGCTGAGGCCGATGGCCAATGAATCAGGTTATTCCTTTGCCGGGCCAAAAAATCCTTGGAAAATCATATAAATTTTGCTATTTGTGTGGTTTTCCTGCAGAAAAAAAAGAAATGTTGCAGGGTTCCTATAGAAACAGCAAAGTGCTGACTCAATGGTTCTCCAATTATACTGGTGTTTCATGAAGTGAGGGCCTCAGCAGCACGTTGTCTTCTCGGAGAGCCGAAAAAAAGTTCAGGAGGTTGCTAATAGTAAAGTGTACAGACCTATGAAAATAAATAATCAGGTTCCTATCATTGGACCCCGAGGAGCTGAAGATACCAATGAAAGGGGAGAAAAGGAAGAACTTCCCTTAGGGAGCCATTGTTAGCTGACTGTGTGGCGGTGGCAACATTTTGACAGATGTGCAGGAAAAGGTGGTGAGATGCTTGGTTTTTTAAAACATATAGATCTGGATTGCTGATGTTTTGGGGATGTGTGAGCTGCAAAGGCACAGGAAACTTGGTCAAAGTTCAAGGAAAGATGAATGCAGCAAGTTATCAGCAAATACTGGAGGCAAATTTGCACTCAACAGCCTGGAAGCTGCGCATGGGATGTACTTGGACATTCCAACGTGACAACGATCCAAAACACAAGGCCAAGTCGACCTGTCACTGGGTGCAGCAGAACAAAGTGAAAGTTCTGGAGTGGCCATCTCATTCTCCTGACCTCAATATCATTGCGCTATTCTGGGGAGATCTCAAGCCCGCAGTTCATGCTAGACAGCCCAGGAATTTACTGGAACTGGAGGCTTTTTGCCAAGAAGAGTGTGCAGCTTTACCATCTAAAAAAATAAAGAACCTCATCCACAACTACCACAAAAGACTTCAAGCTGTCATTGATGTTAGAGGGGGCAATACACGGTATTAAGAAATGGGGTACGTGAACTCTTGATCAGGGTCATTTGGATGTTTTGGGTTGTCATTATGATTTAAAAAGAGAAAACACAGTAGTTTGGCACTAAATGGCTTCACCCAACCACTAACCATAAGTGGAGAAAAAGTTTTGGTGTTATCATTTATATTCTCTGAAAAAAGGCCAAGAAAGCAAAAATTCTGTCGGGGTATGTAAACCTTTGAGCACAATTGTATCTATCTATCTATCTATCTATCTATCTATCTATCTATCTAATACATATCTACAAATGCTTCTCACAAAATTAGAATATCATCAAAAGTTAATTTATTTCAGTTCTTCAATACAAAAAGTGAAACTCATATATTTAATAGAGTAATTACAAACAGAGTGATCTATTTCAAGTGTTTATTTCTGTTAATGTTGATGATTATAGCTTACAGCTATTGAAAACCCAAAAGTCATTATCTCAGTAAATTAGAATAATTAACAGAAAACACCTGCAAAGGCTTCCTAAGCATTTAAAAAGGTCCCTTACTCTGTTTCAGCAGCTCCACAATCATGGGGAAGACTGCAGCCTTGACAGATGTCCAGAAGGCAGTCATTGACACACTCCACAAGGAGGGTAAGCCACAAAAGGTCATTGCTAAAGAAACTGGCTGTTCACAAAGTGCTGTATCCAAGCATATTAATAGAAAGTTGAGCATAGAGAAAAAGTGTGGTAGAAAAAAGGTGCAGAAACAACCGGCATAACTGCAGCCTTGAAAGGAGTGGACTGCTGTTGGAGTCATTGCTTCAAAAGCCACCACACACAGAAGTATCCAGGACATGGGCTACAAGTGTCACATTCCTCATGTCAATCCACTCTTGACAACACTAGAAGCGTCTTAGCTTGGCCAAGAAGAAAATCAGGACAGAGAAGTAAGCAGCTGGGTAAATGTTACAAGAAGGGGTAGGGAGGAAAGTGCCAGGTAGCCCAGTCCTGATCTAATAAATAATATCTAATAAATATGCCTGTTTGGCTGATATTAGGGATGCAAGCCCAGGACTGGAATTACTGCAGCAGGACTTTGCTCCTAGGAATCAGGAAAATGACTGCTGTAGGAAGGAGGGAAATCATTAATATGGAAACCTGGCTTGACGAGAGTCGTGTCTGGGTAACAAACCCAGAGAGTTATATTACATTTAGAAAGGACAGGAAAGATTTAAAAAAAAGTGGAGGTGTGTACATCTTGGTAAAATCCACATTAAAACCTGTGCTCAATGATGACATTGGGGGGAGTTAGAGCAATGTAAAGTTACTATGGGTAAATGTACATGGGGATGGCAATAATGGAAAGCTGCTATTTGGTGTTTGCTACAATACTCCTAAAATAGGTGAACAGGCAGAGGATGAAATGCTGAAGCAAATTAAAAAGGCAGCAAACAGTAAGGCTACGTCCACATTTGCGTTGTGCGCCGCAGCGTCGGCGCCGCAACGCACAACGCAAACAAAAACGCAGCAAAACGCATGCACAACGCTGTGTTTTGCGCCGCATGCGTCCTTTTTTTGATTGATTTTGGACGCAGCAAAAATGCAACTTGCTGCGTCCTCTGCGCCCGGACGCGTGCGCCGCAGTGACGCATGCGGCACAAAACGCAAGTGCGACGCATGTCCATGCGCCCCCATGTTAAATATAGGGGCGCATGACGCATGCGGCGACGCTGCGGCACCCGACGCTGCGGCGCCGACCGCAAATGTGAACGTAGACTAATAGGGTTCTTCTAATGGGGGATTTTAACTCTCCAGACATTCAATGGGACATAAAATCTTCTGGTTGTGCTATAAGATCCTTATTAACAGTTCAGGAAAATTACCTCCCTCAACTGGTAGATGAATCAACCAGGGGAGGTAATCTGCTGGATCTGGTTCTGTCAAATAGACCAGATACAATTTCCGATCTACAGGTCAGGGAGCATTTGGGAAGCAGTGACCATAACCTGGTACAGTAAGTGTCAATGTAATTTTCACTCAAACATTAAAGGGGAAATGCCAGAACCTGTAACTTTTAGAAAGCTGATTTCAACAAATTAAGGGAAGAGCTTAATTGTATAGACTGGGACCACGTCATGGTAACTGGGGATACCAAACATAAATCGGGAATTTTTAAGTACGGTAAATACTACTAGAATCCTGCACTAAACATATACCATCTCTTAATAAAATGTCAAGCAATAAAAAGGAAACATTATGGATGAATAAGACAGTACAAAGTTCAATAAGAGAAAAACAAAAGGCTTTCAAACCTTGAAAGCCGAGAATACTGAAATAGCATTTCAGGATTATATAGATCTAAATAAGAAATGTAAAAAAGAAATAAAACTAGTAAAGTTATCTACAGAGAAAGATCGCCAATGACATTAAAATATTTTTTTTTTATAAATACATCAATGCCAAAAAGATAAAAATTGTTGGTATTGGCCCCACAAAAGATAACTTGAAATAAATCACACTGTTTGTAATGACTTTATATAATATATGAGTTTCACTTTTTGTATTGAAGAACTGAAATAAATTCACTTTTTGATGATATTCCATACTATATAGAGTCATTACACACAGAGTGATCTATTTCAAGTGTTTATTTCTGTTAATGTTGATGATTATGGCTTAGGCTACGTTCACATTTGCGATGTGCGCCGCAGCGTCGGGCGCTGCAGCGTCGCCGCATGCGTCATGCGCCCCTATATTTAACATGGGGACGCATGGACATGCGTTGTGTTGCGTTTTGTGACGCATGCGTCTTTTTGGGCGCACGCATCAGGGCGCAGAGGACGCAGCAAGTTGCATTTTTTTGC
The DNA here is from genome assembly GCF_051348905.1 of Ranitomeya variabilis. NCBI lineage: Eukaryota > Metazoa > Chordata > Amphibia > Anura > Dendrobatidae > Ranitomeya > Ranitomeya variabilis. The sequence continues at coordinate 616,270,191 of NC_135235.1, forward strand.
GTCCAAAATCATACAAAAAAAGGATGCATGCGTCACAAAACAATGCGTTTTGCATGCGTTTTGCATGCGTTGTGCGTTGCGTCGCCGATGCGTTGCCGACGCAACACACAACGCAAATGTGAACGTAGCCTTACAGCCAACAAAAATCCAAAAGTCATTATCTCAGTAAATTAGAATACTTTATAACACCAGCTTGAAAAATTATTTTAAAATCCAAAATGTTGGCCTACTGAAATGTATGTTCAGTAAATGCACTCAATACTTGGTCGGGGCTCCTTTTGCATCAATTACTGAATCAATGCGGCGTGGCATGGAGGCGATCAGCCTGTGGCACTGCTGAGGTGTTATGGAAGCCCAGGTTGCTTTGATCGCAGCCTTCATCTCGCCTGCATTGTTGGGTCTGGTGTTTCTCATTTTCCTCTTGACAGTACTCAATAGATTCTCTATGGGGTTAAGGTCAGGCGAGTTTACTGGCCAAACAAGCACAGTGATACTGTTATTTTTAAACCAGGTATTGCTACTTTTGGCAGTGTGGACAGGTGCCAAGTCCTGCTGGAGAATGAAATTTCCATCTCCAAAAAGCTTGTCAGCAGAGGGAAGCATGCAGTGCTCTAAAATTTCCTGGTAAACGGCTGCTCTTACTTTGGTCTTGATGAAACACAGTGGACCTACACCAGCAGAGGACATGGCTCCTTAAACTATCACTGATTGTGGAAACTTCACACTAGACCTCAAGCAGCTTGGATTGTGGCCTCTCCACTCATCCTCTAGACTCTGGGACCTTGATTTCTAAATGAAATGCAAAATGAACTTTCATCTGAAAACAACACCTTGGACCACTGAGCAACAGTCCAGTTCTTTTTCTCCTTGGCCCAGGTAAGACACTTCTAGTGTTGTCTATTGGTCATGAGTGGCTTGACACAAGGAATGCGACAATTATAGCCCATGTCCTGGATATGTGTGTGTGTGTGGTGGCTCTTGAAGCAATTACTCCAGCAGCAGTCCACTCCTTGTGAATATCCCTCAAATTTTTGAATGGCCTTTTCTTAACAATCATTTCAAGGCTGCAGTTATCCCGGTTGCTTGTGCACGGTTTTCTATCACACTTTTCCTTTCACTCAACTTTCTATTAATATACTTGGATACAGCACTCTGTGAACAGCCAGCTTCTTTAGCAATGCTCTTTTGTGGCTTACCCTCCTTGTGGAGTGTGTCAATGACAGCCTTCTGGAAATCTATCAAGTCAGCAGTCTTCTCCATGATTGTGGAGCCTACTGAAACAGACTAAGGGACCTTTTTAAATGCTTAGGAAGCCTTTGCAGGGTTTTTTTGTTAATTATTCCAATTTACTGAGATAATGACTTTTGGGTTTCATTGGCTGTAAGCCGTAATCATCAACATTAACATAAATAAACGCTTGAAATAGATCACTCTGTTTGTAATGACTCTATATAATATATGAGTTTCACTTTTTGTATTGAAGAACTGAAATAAATTAACTTTTGATGATATTCTAATTTTGCAAGAAGCACCTATCTATCTATCTATCTATCTATCTATCTATCTATCTATCTATCTATCTATCTCATTAAGATTTTCTATACTATCTATGTAGATTTTTATCTAATCTTTCTAGTTTTGATTCTAACATGGTGAACACAGAAACCAATTCCTACAATTATTCGACATTGTTGACATTTGACGGCTCGCCTTGTTAGAAGGATATTTCTAATCATTTTCTCCCTCCAGGCTGTCTGGTCTGTATTTGCTTAGCGCACTCCTTTGCTCCTGGATTATTCTGTCACCTCCATTGGGGCGGCCGTGGGTCACCGGGTAATAGATCAGGAATTAGGACATTTTCAAAGAAAACTGAAATAATTTGTCCGGTGCTCTAAGCTAACAGATCGTCGGCTCATTCTGGAGCAATTAGAGAGTCGCTCCTAACAACTTTTACTGAAGGGTCAAAGGGGCGGTGAAATTCACACAATGGGCCAGGGGGAAACTCAGTCCCTGTCCTTCCCAGAGGTCTGCATTTCTGAATTTATATTATGGGAACAAATGAAAATGCTGTCAGGCTTTGCTAAATATGAGTTTTCCATTTTGTTTTCATGGCAAATTTTTTTGCAAGAATACTGGCTGCTCATAACTGGTGTAGACAAGTGTAAAAGAGCCCCCGAGTGGGACTAGGAAGGGGCTAAGGATGTTACAATGGGTAAAGTCATAGCTAGTTGTTTATGTGATGGGGACTTTTTCTCCTTGTGGGGACTGCCAGCCTTGCAATGCTTCCTTGGGAAAAAGGTATGCAAATTAGTTTAATCAAAGTCCCTCTAGTGCCACTTACTGGAGGCATCTGCTCTTTACGCGTAAGTCAAATTCTTTATCCTTTTTTTCCAGGGTATTTAAACTTTTATATAGTTGTGCCCATTGACTTTAAGTAACAAAGGGTACTGTAATGCAATGATGCTTTAAGTTAAAGGAGATGTTCAAGATTCAAAAAACAAGGGAGGCTTTTTGCAAATATAGTGAGACCCCTGTCTACAGGTTCGTGTGGTATTGCAGCTTAGCTCCATTCTTTCCACTTTTAAAGTCAGTACTTTTACTCTTAATGAGCATATGAAATTAATCATAAAGGGGATGTCTGACCACTTCAACGTTTTTGAAGGCGAGGCCGGTGCCATCTTAGTGGAGACAATTTTTTTCTCTAGCAAGATGGCACTGCTGGAGCCTGCACAATAGCATCTATTGGATTGCTGATAGCTGCTATTGCACAGGCGCGGCTGGCACCATTTGCAAACTGATTTTTTTTTTTTTATGAATTTATGGAGACCATCAAAGAAAAGAATTAAATACACAATATACAGCTCTGGCAAAAATTAAGAGACCACTGCACAGTTTTATAAAAATCAGCTTCTCTACATGTCTGACAGCCATTACATTACAGTGTCAGTTGAATTCCAACCAGAGTACACCTCATTCTACTTAATGTGCTTCTGATTAGGTGATCACCTGAACCAAATCTTACTTAATGAAGGAAAGTATAAAAAACTCTGCTGTGGCATTCACAATCCTCTTGCAATAGGAAAAGCTGGATGGCACAACAAGTGCTAGTAATATCCCAAAAGTAATAGGAATAAAAAAATAACTTTTAACCATGCCAAAGGAGTTCAAAAGAAAAAAGTCTTAAGTGAGGAAAAGAAAGGCTCAATTCTGGCTTTACTAGCAGAGGGATATAGTGAGCATCATGTTGCCTTCATCCTTAAAATTTCTAAGATGGCGGTCCATTACAACAAGGTAAAGCAGCAGACATTGGGGACAACGAAGCTACAGACCGGCACAGGGCGAAAACGACTCTCCACTGTCATCTTATTCGAATGTCACTCAGAAACCGCAGGATGGCATCAAGTGACCTACAAAAGGAATGGCAAATGGCAGCTGGGGTGAAGTGCATGGCAAGAACAGTTCGTAACAGGCTCCTAGAGGCAGGGCTCAAGTCATGTAAAGCTAGAAAAAAGCCTTTCATCAATGAGAAGCAAAGGAGAGCCAGGCTGAAGTTTGCCAAAGACCATAAGGAATGGACCATAGAGGACTGGAGTAAGGTAATCTTCTCTGATTAGTCTAATTTTCAGCTTTGCACAGCACCTGGTCGTCTAATGGTTAGATGGAGACCTGGAGAGTTGTACAAACCACATTGTCTTGCACCCACTATGAAATTTGGTGGAGGATCGGTGATGATCTGGGGATGCTTCAGCAAGGCTGGAATTGGGCACTATAATCTTTGCGAATGAAGTATGAATCAAGCCGCATACAAGGTTATCCTGGAAAAACAGTTGATTCCTTCTTCTCAGGCAATGTTCCCCAACTCTGAGGACTGGTTTGTTTTTCCAGCAGGACAATGCGCCATGCCACACAGCTAGGTCAATCAATGCGTGGATGAAGGACTACCACATCAAATCCCTGTCATGGGCAGCCCAATCTCCAGACCTGAACCCCATTGAAAACCTCTGGAATGTAATCAAGAGGAAGATGGATCGTCACAAGCCATCAAGCAAAGAACCACCAGGAGTGGCATAAGATCACCCAAGAGCAGTGTGAAAGACTGGTGGAACATAACTCAAGACGCATGAAAGCTGTGATTAAAAATCATGGTTATTCCACAAAATATTGATTTCTGAACTCTTCCTCAGTTAAAACATTAGTATTGTTGTTTCTAAATGATTATGAACTTGTTTTCTTAGCATTATTTGAGGTCTGCAAACACTGCATTTTTTGGTTCTTTTGACCATTTCTCATTTTCTGAAAATAAATACAAAATTTAGTGCTTGGAAATTCGATGACATGTTGTCAGTAGTTTATAGAATAAAAGAGCAATTTACATTTTACTCAAAAATATACCTATAAAGAGAAAAATCAGACAAACTGAAAATTTTGCAGTGGTCTCTTTAATTTTTAAGATTATCAGTAGAGGATTAGTAAACTTTCTGTTATAATATTCATGAGCTCTGTATAACCTCACCCACACCACTGAAGAGTAGCTCTCTGCCTATGCACAGTGTACACAGAAAACTGCCAATCAAAAGTGTGGGTGGGGTTATATAGAGTTCTGCACTCAAAACTGCAGCAAGCAGCCCAGTAAGTGACACATCACTGGAATCAAGGTCTCTTCTCTACAACATTATGATCTCAGATGGGGTACCAAAAAACCTGGTGACAGATTCCTTTTAAAAAATGTATTCCCACTTTGTGCATACAGCTTAAATCCAATCCTATGTGTCTCCATGGTAACAGACTACAAATATACCCTGTGTGTAGTCAGACCTTATAGTCGCTACAAAACAATTTAATCAAAGGATTAAAAGAGAAGGACACCTTTATACCTTTATAACTTTTTCTTTCTTGTTCCACAGATCAGATCACCTTGCAGAACTACAGTAATATCCTTACACCAGGTAGCGCATTAGTCTGCATGCTGAGATTCCTGCAGTAACAGGTCGATGGGAAAGTATGTGCAGGTATTTTTAGACACCCCTGAAGCATAACTGTGCTTCCTTCTGCCGAGTACACATGTGCTTAAGGTACAACGGAAAGATGACACATCAATGTCTCAGTTATATTAATAGGAAAGCGCTGTCAGTGAGTCACCACTATTAGTCTGGAAAGTTTGCTCTTCACTGTTTATTTAACAGGGGATCGCTTGTCACCCCAATGATAAATGGTTCAACTACTGTATAAACTTTTGGCTTCTTACCCCAAATACAATCATGGTCAAAAGTGTTGGCACCCTGGAAATTGTTCCTGAAAATGAAGTATTTCTCCCAGAAAATTACTGCAGTTACACATTTTGTTATACACATGTTTATTTCCTTTGTGTCTATGGGAACAACACAAAAAAATAGGAAAAAAGGCAAATTGGACATAATTTCGCACAAACTTCCCAAATTGTGCCAGACAAGATTGTTGGCACCTTCAACTTAATATTTGGTTGCACACCCTTTGGAATAATCCTATAACCATCAACAAAGCTACACCTCTCCACTGGAATTTTGGACCACTCTTCTTTTGAAAACTGCTCCAGGTCTCTCATATTTGAAGGGTGCCTTCTCCCAACAGCAATTTTAAGATCTCTCCACAGGTGATCAATGGGATTTAGATCCAGACACATGCCTGGCCACTTCAGAACTCTCCAGCCCTTTGTTTCCATCCATTTCTGGGGGTTTCTTAAAGTATGTTTGGGGTCATTGTCCTGCTGGAAGACCCATGACCTAGGACTCAAACTCAGCTTTCTGACAATGGGCTCAACATTGTGACCCAAAATCCTTTGGTAATCTTCAGATTTCATGATGCCTTGCACACAGTCAAGTCATACAGCGCCAGGGCCGGACTGGCCATCGGGCAGTTTTGGCAAATGCCAGAAGGGCCAGTGGCAGTAGTGGGCCGCTCGAGTGTGCCGCTGTCGGCACACTCTCCCCGCTGTCGCGGCACACTCCCGGCCCCGCATTCAACTATACCGGCATCTATGACGCCGGTACAGTTGAATGCAATGATGGAGGAGAGAGCGTCTGCTGACGCTTCCTCTCCCATCATTCCCCGCTCTGCCTGCCGCTGACACTGCGGGTGCGCGATGACGTCATATCATCGCGCACCTGCTGTGTGACCGGGCGGGCAGACTGCGACTGCTGAGACCAGAGCCAGAGCAGCGCGGGGCAGGAGGAAAGGTGAGTAGAGTGTTTTTTTTGTTTTTTTTTATCAATGAGTGATGAGTCTGACTGGATTGTGGAGCTATGGGGGGGGGCCTCTGCTGCATTCCATACTATGGGGCTGGCTGCATTCCATTCTATGGGCCTCTGCTGCATTCCATACTATGGGGCTGGCTGCATTCCATTCTATGGGCCTCTGCTGCATTCCATACTATGGGGCTGGCTGCATTCCATTCTATGGGCCTCTGCTGCATTATATTCTATGGGGCTGACTGCATTCCATTCTATGGGCCTCTGCTGCATTCCATACTATGGGGCTGGCTGCATTCCATTCTATGGGCCTCTGCTGCATTCCATACTATGGGGCTGGCTGCATTCCATTCTATGGGCCTCTGCTGCATTCCATACTATGGGGCTGGCTGCATTCCATTCTATGGGCCTCTGCTGCATTCCATACTATGGGGCTGGCTGCATTCCATTCTATGGGCCTCTGCTGCATTCCATACTATGGGGCTGGCTGCATTCCATTCTATGGGCCTCTGCTGCATTCCATACTATGGGGCTGGCTGCATTCCATTCTATGGGCCTCTGCTGCATTCCATACTATGGGGCTGGCTGCATTCCATTCTATGGGCCTCTGCTGCATTCCATACTATGGGGCTGGCTGCATTCCATTCTATGGGCCTCTGCTGCATTATATTCTATGGGGCTGGCTGCATTCCATTCTATGGGCCTCTGCTGCATTATATTCTATGGGGCTGGCTGCATTCCATTCTATGGGCCTCTGCTGCATTATATTCTATGGGGCTGGCTGCATTCCATTCTATGGGCCTCTGCTGCATTATATTCTATGGGGCTGGCTGCATTCCATTCTATGGGCCTCTGCTGCATTCCATACTATGGGGCTGGCTGCATTCCATTCTATGGGCCTCGGCTGCATTCCATACTATGGGGCTGGCTGCATTCCATTCTATGGGCCTCTGCTGCATTATATTCTATGGGGCTGGCTGCATTCCATTCTATGGGCCTCTGCTGCATTATATTCTATGGGGCTGGCTGCATTCCATTCTATGGGCCTCTGCTGCATTATATTCTATGGGGCTGGCTGCATTCCATTCTATGGGCCTCTGCTGCATTATAATCTATGGGGCTGGCTGCATTCCATTCTATGGGCCTCTGCTGCATTATATTCTATGGGGCTGGCTGCATTCCATTCTATGGGCCTCTGCTGCATTATATTCTATGGGGCTGGCTGCATTCCATTCTATGGACCTCTGCTGCATTCCATACTATGGGGCTGGCTGCATTCCATTCTATGGGCCTCTGCTGCATTATATTCTATGGGGCTGGCTTCATTCCATTCTATGGGCCTCTGCTGCATTCCATACTATGGGGCTGGCTGCATTCCATTCTATGGGCCTCTGCTGCATTCCATACTATGGGGCTGGCTGCATTCCATTCTATGGGCCTCTGCTGCATTCCATACTATGGGGCTGGCTGCATTCCATTCTATGGGCCTCTGCTGCATTCCATACTATGGGGCTGGCTGCATTCCATTCTATGGGCCTCTGCTGCATTCCATACTATGGGGCTGGCTGCATTCCATTCTATGGGCCTCTGCTGCATTATATTCTATGGGGCTGGCTGCATTCCATTCTATGGGCCTCTGCTGCATTCCATTCTATGGGGCTGTGCTGCATTATATTCTATGGGCCTGTGCTGCATTATATTCTATGGGCCTGTGCTGCATTATATTCTATGGGGCTGTGCTGCATTCCATTCTATGGGCCTGTGCTGCATTATATTGTATGGGGGCTGTGCTGCATTACATTCTATGGGGCTGTGCTGCATTACATTCTATGGGGCTGTGCTGCATTATATTGTATGGGGCTGTGCTGCATTACATTCTATGGGGCTGTGTTGCATTATATTGTATGGTGGCTGGCTGCATTACATTCTATGGTGGCTGGCTGCATTACATTCTATGGGGGCTGTGCTGCATTACATTCTATGGGGGCTGTGCTGCATTACATTCTATGGGGGCTGGCTGTATTACATTCTATGGGGGCTGGCCGTATTACATTCTATGGGGCTGTGCTGCATTACATTCTATGGGGGCTGTGCTGCATTACATTCTATGGGGGCTGTGCAGCATTACATTCTATGGGGCTGTGCTGTATTATAGTCTATGGGGGCTGGCTGTATTACATTCTATGGGGGCTGGCTGCATTACATTCTATGGGGGCTGAGCTGTAATGCTGGATACAGCTGTAATTATATGTTATATAGTCGTGTTACACTCCCCTCACTTCTTGTAGCCTACAAGTGTACAAAGATATTATACAGTCACCATGTGACAAGTGGGCCTGTGTGACTTCAAATGCCAGGGCTGAATTTTAGTCCCAGTCCGGCCCTGCCCAGCGCCAGAGGCAGCAAAACAACCCATGAAATATCTTTAAGCCGTCATCATATGTGACTGTAAGTACTGTGTTTTTCTTCATTGTAGGCCTCATTCCATTTTCGGAAAACAATAGACTGTTGAAAATAGTAGAATATTGTGCTTTGCCAAAAAGCTCTACCTTGGTTTTATCTGTCCACAAGACACTTTCCCAGAAGGATTTTGGCTTATCCACATACATTTTGTCAAACTCCAGTCTAGCTTTTTTTACGTCTCTGTGTCAGCAGTGGGGTTCTCCTGGGTCTCCTGCCATAGCGCTTAATTTAATTCTAATGTCGACAGATAGTTCACCCTCACATTGATGCACCCTGAGCCTGCAGGACAGCTTGAATTTCTTTGGAACTTGATTGCGGCTTCTTGTCCATCATCTGATCTATCCTGCGTTGCACTTGCCACCTTTCATTATTTTTCTCTGCCATCCACATCCAGGGAGATTAGCTACAGTGACATGGGTTGTAAACTTCTTGATTATGTTGCGCACCGTGGACAAAGGAATATTGTAATGAATGGAAGCGAAGGCATAGGTGATGAAGTTCACATTCAATTTTTATTTTTTGAGTGGAACCTCGGGACCTCGGTCCGGGGGGTCCGAAGGGGGTGTAACTAGTGAGCCTCAGGTATCCATAGTAAGATCCCTCGAACAGGACCAGAATAGAATACCTAGGGGACACAAGTGCTACCTCCAGTTAGACCCCAAACACGTGGCAGCTGTCCCAGAGGGACAAATGGATAAACAGATATAACAGATATGGTGGAGCTGACCGGTGGACACCAGGTATGAGATATGAAGCTGGCTCTAGTGAGGGAAGTCAGATTCCAGGTAGATGGGAGGAAGTTGGCTTCAGCACCTTTAGCGTTTTCCAGGAGTTCGGATGGCGAGTGGCGGAATGGGATGGCACTTGAGTATAAAGGTACATGTGTCATCTTAGGATAGCCGAACCACTGGTCACTGATATTCTGCAGAAACAAACAGTATAAGCAGAGTACAAAACGGAATTGTAACGCCCCCACTGTCGCAGGGCCGAGGGGTACCCGGTACCAGGCCTCTGAGTCTCTGTTCTGGGGTTGTCACGGTGGCTAGACCCGGTCCGTGACCCTGCTGAGGGGCGTACAATTAAGATGGATGTATGGTGATGATGTTATGGTGCGGTGAAGTGCCGGTCGCAGTAAATAACGAGGACACCAGGTTGCAGTCTCTTTACCTCTTTACTGAAGGCTTCAGGATCCTCAATCCGGAATACGGTTAACCGGGCTGCGCAAGCCTGGCCGGTCCGATGGCACCTCCAGAGTTCCCTTTGCAGGTGGAAATCTGTGCCTACCTTCTAGCGCTTGTGTGTTGTAGTCCTTCCCTGCTAAGCACCACGGGATAGTCCTCACAACTGTTGTGTCTGTTTCTCGTGTTCCCTCACAACTCGATTCTGATGTTCTTCCACGTCCCCCAGATCTTATGGTTAGGACGCACCCGTTTGACGGGGAGGCTCGGAGCTCTTCCGGGACTCTAGCGTCGCCCCACTCCTGTTGTTACCCCCCTGTGTCTTCCTAGGTCAATTGGGTGAGACAGCCCACCTATAACTGACTGTCCTGCCGTAGGTTTGAAGTTTGGCCTGGAGCTCTATACTTCCTCGGCGTTCCGGCCACCGGTTATGCGCCTCAATAGGATGTTGCCTTGTCTTACAGCACGACTCCTACTGGCATTCTCCTTGTTGCGTTGATCTCGTTTCTCACTCAGCACAATAAACCTCGCTTCTTATCCTTTCTTGGGGTACCGCCACTATATCATGCAGGCGCGGTCCCGTAACGTTCTCTCTGGTTGCTAGGCCTCTGTCAGGATCCCACCCCTGACAGGGACCCCTCCGAATCTTCCCCTACAACACCCTCTGCCACAAGGTGTTGCCTGGTTCCAACCCAGTCAGCTTTCTGTCTAACTTCCTGCCTAACCCCCAGTTTTACCAGATTGTGAGGAGTGGCCTAATACATAGAATCCTTAGCTCCCCCTGGAGGCCAGACTGTGAAGTGTATTGGTGACTGTGATACCTGGTCAGGAGAACTCCTTCAGTGCCATCAGACGTACCATAGCCCCCCTTAGCGGCGGAGCTCCAGTACTGCAACGACCAGGACTCTGGGGCGCTGCAGAATGCTATAACAGTGCAGACAGAACAGAAACAGAACTGGAAATAGCAAGAGTAGATACTTGTTGCTCCGGCACCCTCCCTATGATGGAGGGGCCAGAAGTAGTAATCAGTGAACTTCCTTTGGTTAATTGAAATTTTTATAAAATGCGCGCTGTCCCTTTAAGAGACTGGAGGTAAGCGCAGTGTGTCCTAAGCATTCTCCCTGGAGGCCTGCTGGCAGCATGCCAGGAAGTGGGGGAGAGAGAAGGAGCAGCAGGACACAGAAGGACAGACAGAGGGCGAGGATCCAAATAGGGACCTCGGAAAGGTGAAGGGGTAGCCGCGGGAGCAGGAGCAGGTGAGGGACCAGAACTGGGGGCAGCGCCAAAACCAGGTTCAGAGCCAGAACAGGGTGTAACAAGTATCAAGATCTCTTGAGATGGACTTGTAACCTACAGATTGTTGATATTTTTCAACAATTTTGGTTCTCAAGTCCTCAGACAGTTCTCTTTTTCTCTTTCTGTTCTACATGCTTTTTTATCTGGATTCAGGTGTGATTTTCATATTGTCCACACCTGTCACTTACCACATGTGAGTTTTAATGAGCATTGTATGCTTGAAACTAAGTTGTTTACCCACAATTTTAGAAAGGTGGCAACAATTTTGTCCGGACCATTTTTGACATTTTCTGTGAAACTGGGGGCCCCATACTGAAACAGGGAGCTGTGGAGGCCCTGTACTGTATAGGATCTGCATGAGCCATTATACTGTAAGGGTAAGTTCACACTGGGCGTTCTTGCTGCTTTTTTTGTGCAGCAAAACCTAATCGTCTTGGCAGGAAAGAAAAAAACCCAGGTTTAGGTGCGTTTTTGGTGCGTTTTTTTTTTCTCTTTGTCCATGCTAATGCTCTTGAATTTTCAGCAGCAAAAACACAGCCAATAATGACATCTGCATTTTTTTCAACACCCATTCAAGTCAATGGGTGAAAAATGCAGAAAAAACGCAGCAAAAACGCTGAAAGAAGTGACATGCTCTATGTCCAAAAAACGCAGCAAAGCACAAAATACTGATCACACAAAAAAACAGTGTCTGTGCATGAGATTTCTGAAATCTCATAGGCTTTACTGGTACTGTAAAAAGCAGCTGAAAATGAGCATAAAAAAAGCAGCAAACAAAGCAGCAAAAACACCCTGTGTGAACCCTAAATATGAGGCAATGGGGGACATCATACTGTATATAGTGGGCTGTGGGGGCCATATCCTGTGTATACTGCACACAAGTAGCTGTGAGGATATTATAGTGTATATAAGGAGATGTGAAGCCATTATACTGTATACAGAGGACCCAATACTGTATATCGGGATTTCTTGGGGCATCGTACTTTTCTGCAGGGAGTTGTGGGTGACATCATTCTGTATATAGGAAACAGTGAGGATATAATGCTGTACATAGTGAGCTGTAGGGAACATCCTGCTGTGGGAGACACCACAATGAATATAGGAAGCTGTGAGGGACATGATACAGTATATAAGCTAGATATGGGGTGCATCTTACAGTATATATTGAGCTGTGCGAACAACATACTGTATACAGGGAATTTTCTGGGGGACATCATACTGTGTGTAGGGAACTGTTGGTGCATTATTGGACATTATTGCCTTAAGGGGCACTCTGGAAAGAAGATTAAATGTTAAGTGGGCATATAAGATGCGTCATTACATCATAGGGGCACTCAGTGTACTGTAACTGTGAGATGGGCACACAGGAAGTATTATACTTGTTGAGGTCAAACTTTTTAGGTCACTCACAGAGGGCATTAATAGTTTCTAGAGTACATCCATATAGTACAATAGGCCACAGATAGTGTTGAGCATTCCGAAACCGCAAGTATCGGGTATCGGCCGATACTTGCGGTATCGGAATTCCGATACCGAGATCCGATACTTTTGTCGTATCGGGAATCGGAATCGGAAGTTCCCAGTGTATGGTTCCCAGGGTCTGAAGGAGAGGAAACTCTCCTTCAGGCCCTGGGATCCATATCCATGTAAAAAATAAAGAATTAAAATAAAAAATAGGGATATACTCACCCTCTGACGCGCCTTGGTAGTAACCGGCAGCCTGCTTTGCTTAAAATGAGCGCGTTCAGCACCTTCCATGACGTCACGGCTTCTGATTGGTCGCGTGCCGCTCATGTGACCGCCACGCGACCAATCACAAGCCGTGACGTCATTCTCAGGTCCTAAATTCCTAATTCTAGGAATTTAGGACCTGAGAATGACGTCACGGCTTGTGATTGGTCGCCTGGCGGTCACATGAGCGGCACGCGGCCAATCAGAAGCCGTGACGTCATGGAAGGCCCTAAACGCGCTCATTTTAAGCAAAGAAGGCTGCCGGTTAACAGCGGTGAGGTGCAGGGGCCTCCGGAGAGGTGAGTATATCAATATTTTTTATTTTAATTCTTTATTTTACACATTAATATGGATCCCAGGGCCTGAAGGAGAGTTTCCTCTCCTTCAGACCCTGGGAACCATCAGGATACCTTCCGATACTTGGTGTCCCATTGACTTGTATTGGTATCGGTAACGGCGATATCCGATACTTTTCGGGTATCGGCCTATACTATCCGATACCGATACTTTCAAGTATCGGACGGTATCGCTCAACACTAGCCACAGATTGACTTCCATATAGTATAATGCGCTCCATAGTACTCCATACAGTATAATGCACAGCCCATAGTCTTCCTTGTAGTATATTGCATACCCCATAGTCCTCCATACAGTATTATGGCCACCACAATTTTTAAAAAAAATACAATACTCACCTCTCCTACATTGCTGACGCTCCCTCCTCCATCATTGCTTTCAACTGTATCAACATCCAGTATGCCAATATAGTTCAATGTGTGATGACGGGTGGGGCCCGATGCCTGCCACCATTGGCGATACCCTGTCTACCACTATACAGCCATCACATAACGGTAATACTGTCTGGATTTTTGTACATCATTTATGCCAGAACAAAACTAATTGTTCTTGGCAGTACATTGACCTATATAAACATGAGATTCGCTGACGATAACATGATATGTATGGAACCATAGAACCATCTATTAGAGATTGTTTTATCCCCATTATTCTTATCACTTGTGGAAAGAGGCCGATAATCAAGGGCCAAACAGCTTAAATATAGTTAAATGACTCTCGAATAACTATCTGATATCAGCATGCCCCCTATTTGTTTCTGTTTGATGATACAAATATGTTATATTTGTCCAGGGCCGCACTTTGCAGAAAACTGTCCCTGGACAGGTCCTTCATCATCTTTTCCTTGGAACTTTATCAGCAGATTGTTCTATAGAACAATCCGATCTATGAGATTCTATGAGATCAGATCAGACGGGTTAGCCTTCACTCCCCATTGGCACTAATAAGCTTTGTGCATCATCCAGTTGTCAGTTTACCTGCTGTATACTAGGAACACCTAAGACCTGCTGTATAGTGGGAACACCCCACAAGACCTGCTGTATACTGGGAACACCCCACAAGACCTGCCATATACGAGTAACACCCCACAAGATATGCTGTATATCGATAACAACCCACAAGACCTGACATATACCGGGAACACCCCACAAGACCTGTCGTATACTGACAACACCCCACAAGAGCTGCTTTATACCAGGAATACCCCACAAGACCTACTACTGAATACCGGAATATTCCACAAGACCTGCTATATACCGGGAACACCCCACAAGACCTGCTATATAATGGAAACATCCCACAAGACCTGCTATATACTAGTTACATCCCACAAGGCCTGCTATATACCAGTAACACCCCACAAGATCTGCTGTATATCGATAACAACCCACAAGACCTCACATATACCAGGAACACCCCACAAGACCTGTCGTTTACTGACAACATCCCACAAGACCTGCTTTATACCAGGAATACTCCACAAGACCTGCTGAATACTGGAACATTCCACAAGACCTGCTCTATACCGGGAAAACCCCACAAGACCTGTCGTTTACTGACAACATCCCACAAGACCTGCCATATACCAGTAACACCCCACAAGACCTGCTGCACATCAAGCACACTCCATAAGATCTGCTGTATACCGGGAACCCCCCACAAGATCTGCTGTATACCCAGATGTCATGTCGGACGCTGTTCAGACTAGGTCGTCCGACAGACAGCGGTAATTCCGCTGTTGACCACTATTTGCTCATTGGCGTCTGCTAGATTTTGTCTAGCTGTTCCGGGGTTAATTTACCTGATCCTCGGATTGGAAGCTGGGCCATTCCCATTGCCTTTAAATAGTTCTCCTGATCATGGGGCGTCGCCGATTATAGCTTCTCTGGTTTGGAGATTCGTTGCTGGTGGTGTATTTTCCTCTGTCTTATTTACTCCTTCCTATATTTGTATTTATTTTGCCCTGCACATTTATAGTGTATTCCTGAGTGACTGCGGCGTGGTGTATATTTTCCTTTATCCTTGTCTGTTCTATCTGTGGGTACTGGAATATTACCTCTTCACTGGGTGGAGGGCGGAGGTATCAGCCTAGGGTTATTACAGGAGTTAGGGTGAGGTTCGAGGCCTGGACATGCACATCATCAGTGTAAACTCCAGGTAGAGGGTCAGTCAGGATTTCCCTAGTCTGAGGGAAACTGCAGGGGCCCGGGTATTTAGCTCTCGCTCACCTAGTTTCCCCGTGACACCAGAACACCCAATAAGACCTGCCATATACCAGGAAGAAGCCGCAATACCTGCTGTATACCAGAAAGAAGCTACAAGACCTGTTGCACATCGGGAACACCCCATGAGATCTGCTCTATACCAAGTACACCCCACAAGATGTGCTTTATGCCGGGAACACAGCAAATGACCTGCTATATACCAATTAGGGCAGCGTGGTGGCTCAGTGGTTAGCAGCACTGCAGCATTGGAATCCTGGGTTCAAATCCCACCAAGGACAACATCTGCAAGGAGTTTATATGTTCTCCCCGTGTTTGCGTGAGTTTCCTCCGGGTTCTTCTGTTTCCTCCCACATTCTAAAGACCTACTGATAGGTAATTTAGATTGAGCCCCATTGGGGACAGCGATGATAATGTGTGCAAACTGTAAAAAGCGCTGCGAAATAAGATAGCGCTATATAAAGATTATTATTATAAAGATTATTATTATTTTATTATTAATTACACCCATGAGACCTGCTATATACCAGTAGCACCACACAAGACCTGCCGTATACTGGTAACAAAGCATAATAGCTGCTGTTTTTGCGATGTTTTTGCACAATCATCTAGTCACCACAACTTGGCCCTTGTCACTGTCGCTATGATCCTTGTACTTGCTGGCTATTCACTATGACAGGCACCATTGTCACAAGACAATTAAAGTAATGTAGCCTTAGGGTACCGTCACACAGTGAAATTTCCATCGCTACGACAGTACGATTCGTGACGTTCTAGCAATATCGTTACGATATCGCAGTGTCTGACACGCAGCAGCGATCAGGGACCCTGCTGAGAATCGTACGTCGTAGCACATCGTTTGGAACTTTCTTTCGTCGCTTGATCACCCGCTGACATCGCTGGATCGTTGTGTGTGACAGCGATCCAGCGATGTGTTCGCTTGTAACCATGGTAAACATCGGGTAACTAAGCGCAGGGCCGCACTTAGTAACCCGATGTTTACCCTGGTTACAAGCGTAAACGTAAAAAAAACAAACAGTACATACTTACATTCCGGTGTCAGTCCTCCGGCGTCTCAGCTTCTCTGCACTGTGTGAGCGCCTGCCGGCCGGAAAGCGAGCACAGCGGTGACGCGGTGACGTCACCGCTCTGCTTTCCGGCTATGGCGCTTACACAGTGGAGAGAAGCAGAACGCCGGGGACAGACACCGGAATGTGAGTATGTACTGTTTGGTTTTTTTACGTTAACGCTGGTAACCAGGGTAAACATCGGGTTACTAAGCGCGGCCCTGCACTTAGTAACCCGATGTTTACCCTGGTTACCCGGGGACTTCGGCATTGCTCCAGCGCCGTGATTGCAAAGTGTGACCGCAGTCTACGACGCTGGAGCGATATTCATACGACGCTGCGACGTCACGAATCGTGCCGTCGCAGCGATGGAAATTTCACTGTGACAGTACCCTTAGTCTTGCAATGTTGTGGGAAATTAATCTTGTTTTCTTTAGACAGCAGACAGTGTATTTACACGTGTAATCAATTCAAGACAATATCAAATCAATTCTGCATTGTCCGATGTCAGACTAACTCCCCTATTAAATAAAATTAGGGGTGACCTAACCCCTCACATAGAAGCCATGCTGGGAATGCTTAGTAATATGCATTAGCCACTTAGCCCATCCTGCAAGCCTCTGTGGGATTGTAGGGGTCCGATCTCCTGCCTATAACATCATGCTATCATCCCTCCAGCTCCTGTGATAGATATTGCCTGTGACAAGGCCCCACCAATAACAAGTCATTCCTGACCTGTTCCCAGATGGCCGCCAGCCTTTACATTTCCCCTGCGACCCCTGGCCAATGTGGCTGAAATTTAGCAATTATCAGCAATTCCATCCCTTTGTTTTTCCATGACTGACTTATGCAAATCTCGAAGTGGGATAACATTTACCTGCATTTACTCATAGGAGGTGAATTTATGCGTAGGAGCGTCCGAGACGGTCAGCTTCTCGCTATCCAGAAAAATAATATTAGCTTTCCTCCCAATATATTAACCTCCATGTAACCGGTTCTACCGCCATGACCCATATTTTACGCAGGCATCTGTCGGGTATTTCCATGCTTGTTTATCCCCCCCTTCATCCCCCCCCCACATTGCTTCCTCTAATCTATGTTGTATGATTGTTGGTAGCTTTCAATGGACTTTGCTGATCTTTGTAGGCAGTGGTGTAACAAGGATGCTATGGGCATGGTGGAAAATTTGGACCTGGACTCACAACCAGCATGGTGGTCCAATGTATGGGCCCTTGAAGCATTCTAGAGACTAAAAGACATAAGCGTTCATCACAACCCCATTAAAAAAAAGACTACAGGTAATGTATAAATCTCATAGAAAACACGGCAATAAGATAATTTCTAAATATTTCTAAATAGAAGTTAGTTACCAAATAATAAATATCACCATAATGTTACTGAAGGAGTCCTCTATACTAAAACTAGTATGCCAATAATAAACCACATAAAAGGGATAAATACTGCAATAAGATCAGTATATATTACTACCATACAGTGTCTGGGCATAACCACCATTCTGTTATTGGACAAATTCCACTATATAAAGACTGATATACCAATAAAACCACATGCAAGGGATAAATACCACCACACTGTGACCAGAACACATATTACCAGTACATAGTAACAGAATAACAACACATACAAAGGAGAAATACCGCCACTCCATCTCTGAGCCTCATATTACTATCATATAGTTACCAAATAATACCACATGCAAGTGATAAAAACCATCACACAATGACCTTATATTACTACCACACAATGTCTAAGTATAACTACCATCCTGTTACTGAACAAAATCTACTATACCAAGACACTTATGCCAATAGTACCACATACAAGAGATAAATACTGACACATCGTGATCAGACCACATTTTACCACCACATAGTGACCAAGTAATAATACTATATTCAAGGTAAAAATACTGTCACACCATGACCAAACTACATATTAACACTACAGACTAGCTAACTAATGCCTCATATAATGGATGAATACCATCACACCGTGACCCAACCACTTATCGCCACCTCAAAGTACCTAAATGGTACACACACAGAGATATAAGGGATAAATACCGCTACACCATAACCAAACCACATATTACCACTTCAGAGCACCTAAATGATACCACATATAAGGGATAAACACTGCCACACTGTGACTGGTCAACCTATTACCACTACATAGTGACCAAATAAAACTACCATGCTGACCATTATTAAAAAAACACAGTACTAACAGTAATATTACTACCAGTGACACAGGAACTCTCTAGATTTTATATAGTGAAGGTAATACAGTGGCTTATGGGTAGCACATCCATTTCTTTTTTGCCTTTCTTCTTCTTCCTATCATTTCTTCTGGTCAGGACTCATCTCTGCAGAAAGTAACTCACAAACATGTATGATTAGTCACTTCTACAGCACAATCCAAACTATTTTCAGAAATGTTATACAGTGCCAGATGGAAAAAAGTGCATTAGTACCGCCTTGGTGCCCTGCACAGTATAATTACCTCCCTTTGTTTCCAATTGTCAGGTACACAGTACACTATATGTGCCACAGTCATCAAAGTAAAAAATCATAAAGAACCCTTAAAAAACAAATTTTCATTAGACATGTATTAAAAACCATAAATAAAACAAAAAGAGCAGACAAACGACTAAAATACCCACAAAAATAAAATATGTTATAGTAGTAATGTCTCCCTTTGTGACCCCCTCACAGTAGAAATCCCCCACTCTTTGGCCCCATAGAGTATTAATGCATTTGTTTCCCTTTGTGGCCCCCGTTACTAATATTCTTTTTTGTACCCTCAATTCAACAGTTTTGTCCATCTTTGTGCTCAAGTACAACAGTAATTCTCCCTCCCCAG
This sequence comes from Ranitomeya variabilis, assembly GCF_051348905.1. Lineage (NCBI taxonomy): Eukaryota > Metazoa > Chordata > Amphibia > Anura > Dendrobatidae > Ranitomeya > Ranitomeya variabilis. Next base: position 616,289,612 of record NC_135235.1, read on the forward strand.
AGGAGCTCGGACTCAAAATATACAAACTCTGACACTGACACAGGGAAAGTGTTTGTGTGCAGCAGCTTGGCACTGCCATGGGGAAAAGTAATATGGAGGGTACCTGAAGGAATATAAAGCATGCTGCATATTGCATACCGTTTTTTCCCACTTGAGGAATTGAACTAAATACTTTATTCCCTGCATCGGCTGTGGAGTAAGAACTTAAGAGCAGATAGGTGGTAACTGGTAGTTGGGTGAAGATACAAACACTGGAATCCCCCAATCAACATATTACATGTGTGATTGCTGAGCCCTGCATTCTGGTGATCAGTAAGGGGCCCAACAGTGAGACCCCCATGATCTAACAGTTATCACTTATCCAGAGGATAAGAGAAAAAGTGGTAAAAACGTACTCTCTCGGGCCAACAGCCCGAAACACCATGTCTGCGAATTGGGATACTGATTTGGCTTTTATCCTAAGTCATATTGCACGACTCGTTAAAGGGTTGATTGTGACTTGTAGGATCGCTACTTCCAACAGGTGGCGCTATAGAGTTCGAGTCCTCTTTTTCTCTGAAGAGGCAATTTGCATATTAAATCTCTCCCACCCTTCATTCATCTCTCACTCTTTTTTTATTCCTTTTTTCTTCTTTGCCTCTGATATCTCTTCTTTTTCTTCCTCCCCTTTCTTCCTCTACCATTCTCTCTTTCTTTCCCCCTCATCTTTCTCTCCTTTCCCTCTTCTACTTCCCCCTGACTCATACCATGCTCCCAATCTTCTTCTCTCTCACTCTCTCCTAACCTGTTTTGCCCTCCTTTCATTCCCACTCACCCTCTCTCCTTCTCTCTTTCACCCTCTCCCTCGCTCTCTCCTACACTCTCTTTTTTTTATCTTTCTCTCTCACCCACTCCAATTACCTTTTCTCTCTCCCTCTGCCACTCTCTCCCTTACACTCTTTCTTTTTCCCTTCTCTCTCACCAACCCCCTCTCCTTTAGTCTCTCCTCTCTTTCACCTTCTCCTACTCTCTTTCTCTACTTATCTTTCTCTCTTTCTCTCTGTCTTTCATTCACTCCTCCTTTAGTCTTCTTTCTCTCTCTCTCTCACTGTCTTTTCCATCCACCCTCTCTTCTCTTTCTCCTTCACCATAATCTACTCTCTCTCCTACTCTTTTCTCTCTTTCCTTCTGTCCCACTATCCTACTCACCCTTTCTCCTTGTTTTTCTCCCTCTCTCTCCTTTCTCATTCCTCTTTTTCTCTCTCTCCCTTACTTCTAATGCTATCTCTCCCTATTTTTCTATTTTTCTCCTTCCTTATCGCCCTCCTTCTATTAAAGTCAGTTAAGCTCCTAGGAATGCCTTTTCCCTATTATAAGCCTGTCTAAATAGACTGACAATAGCCCAACGAATGAGAAAACCGCTAGTCGGGTGTGAAGATTTTTAGTCTTAAAAATCATTATCCTCGGCAGCATATTGTCCTGTGTAATCATGTGCTGTCGATAACAAAGGTATACTATGCGCACAGAGTGATCACATTTACAAATTAACGATCCTTCTTTGTGCATAATTCTTTTCTGCTTGCCTAAAAAAGCTATTAATCGATCGTCAGTCTCATTACATGAATCCATGTATGCAGTCATTTAACAGCTGTGATCGGGCAGTGTCAATGTAGCTTTATTCTCTCTCCCTCTGTTCACTGCTCTCCTCTTTCTCTCTCCCTCTTTATTTCTCTCTCCCATACTTTTTCTCTCTCTACTTCTCTCTTTTTTTCTCGCTGTCTCCTACATACGCATACGTATATATCTACTATAAAATTGTCTAAGGGTCACTTCCATCTTTCTGTCTGTCTGTCTTTCTGTCTGTCTGTTTGTCTTTCTGTCTGTCACAGAAATCCCAAGTCGCTGATTGGTTGCGGCAAAACGGCCACAACCAATCAGCGACGGGCATAGTCCGGCGGCAAAATGGCCGCTCCTTACTCCCCGCAATCAGTGCTCACAAAGGGTTAATGGCAGCAATAACGGACCGCATTATGCTGCGGTGTAACGCACTCCGTTAATGCTGCTATTAACCCTGTGTGACCAACTTTTTACTATTGATGCTGCCTATGCAGCATCAATAGTAAAAAGATCTAATGTTAAAAATAATAAAAAAAATCAGGGATATGGTGCCCACATTGCTATATACTACGTGGGCTGTGTTAGATACTGCATGGGCTGTGGTATATACTTCATCTTTGTGCTATATACTATGTGGCCTGTGCTATATACTATGTGGCTGTGGTATATATTACGTGGCTGGGCAATATACTACATTGCTGTGCTCTATACTACATTGCCTGGGTTATATACTGCATGGGCAGTGTTTTATAGTACATCTCTGTGCTATATACTACGTGGCTGTGCAATATATTACGTGGCTGTGCAATATGCTACGTGGCTGTGCAATATGCTACGTGGCTGTGCAATATATTACGTGGCTGGGCAATATACTACGTGTCTGTGCTATATACTACATGTCTGTGCTATATACTACATTGCTGTGCTATATACTACGTGGCCTGTGTTATACTGCATGGGCTGTGTTATATATTACGTCTTTGCTATATACTACGTGGCTTTGCAATATATTGTGTGGCTATGCTATATACTACGTCTCTGTGCTATATACTATGTGGCTGTGCAATATATTACGTGGCTGTGCAATATATTATGTGGCTGGGCAATATACTATGTGTCTGTGCTATATACTACGTGTCTGTGCTATATACTACGTGGCTGGGCAACATGCTACGTGGCTGGGCAATATACTACGTGGCAATTTAACCTACGCTTTGCTGATTAGTCACGGCCGGCCGGCCGAATCCTGTGTGTAAATTGCATTATTCTGAAAACTTAATAAATAAACAAAATACAGATTCTAGAATACCTGATGTGTTAGTGACGGGGACTCTGTTTACTAAATCCAGCAAATTAAAATTGGCGTCTAGCTCACTTGCAAGCCGCAACTGGTAAATATTATGTTATGGGCGACATGTGACATATCCAGTTTGGGCAACAGCTAATAGCTGGATCTGCCACTTTGCATCAGTTGCGAGGTCCCTTGGTTGGTAAATGTTCCCTTTTGGGTTTCAGCTGTCACACATAGCTGCCATGGAGGGCTTCAGATTAGCCAGAAATCCAAACAGACAAAGTATTTATGAGAAAGAAAAAAAAACAAAACAATTTTTCACACCTGCCCTTATTAGAAGCAGCAGGTAGTCAGGCCCTGTAGCCATAACAGGGTTCAAAGGGTTAAAAGAAAAGAAAATAATCTACTAATGTGTTCCATGTGGTGCATCGATGCAACCTCTCCGCCCTGCGTCCCTCATCTAACGCTCATTACTACATGTGCGATGACGAAAGCATTAGAAATTAATAGAAACCTGTTAACGAGTGATTTTATTTGATAACACGTGCCTATTTGTACAGGTGGGGGGGACATGCAGGTTATAGGGGCTGGTACGGGGCAAATAAAAAATTCACTACGGCTATAAAAAAAATGCAAAACATTTCAAAAATTGGAAGAGGTACAATATAAACTGCTGGAGGAATTATAATGGAAAAAGGGGGTTCTGCATTATTAGATTGTTATTATTGTAAATGGTTAGTTAGCCGTGGCATGGAGCCATAATAGGACGCCCATCAGAATTTAGGGGCTCGTAATGCATATCTGATTCCTAGGAAATATACGGGAATAGCGATGAGAAATGTGCCACAGTGGTTGATACCTTTTAATGGCTAACTGAAAAGTTGGTAACAAATTGCAAGCTTTCGAGACTACTCAGATCTCTTCAGCAGGCATAGACTAATACAAAATCTGAAGACATTTGCCAAAATTCAAATTCAAAAGTTCACTTGAATTTGGACAGGAAATTTGATTTCTATAGATATCTTACTGTATGTTCTGAGATTTCTCCAGACCCCAGGACATAATAAATTTAGGTAAAACAAAGTAAAAAAAATTTTTAACCCACCCAGCCCTTACCTGTTCCAAAACATAGCCCTGCTCTGGTCAGGTGTTCTTCTTCAGGCCTATCACCAGTACGTTCTTCACTGGACCATCTTTTTCATCTTCTAGCACCCAACATTTACTGTACAAGGTCTACTGTGAAGACAAAGCCACGACATTATGACGCATGTCATGATGTTGTTTGGTGTCTCTCGAGACCTAGCAAATGCAGGAGGCCCCAAAGATACTGGATGAAAGATGGTCCAGTGAAGATCTCACTGGTGACCATTCAGAATTAATCGACAGGACCAGAACAAAGCACGACATGTAAGGGCCAGTTCAAATTTATTTTTTTTCTTTATCTTCTCCCTGACCCTTTTGAAGACAGGAAAATGGCAGTAGACAATCGAATCACAAAAAATTTAAGATTCTGGAAAAAATAAATACTTTGTGAAGTTTGAGCCAAATTTGATTTGCCTCAAAGTGAGTTACTCATCTCTAGGAAACAGTGGTGTAAATTGAAGCTTAAGGGTCCTTGTGCGAAATTTCCAACATGGACCTCAGCTCTCACAGGCCTTTAATAGTATTGGTCTTCTCAAATGGGCCAAAGTGACATTTTGGCACCACCTAATATCCTGGGCTCAGAGGTGACTGCAACTCCTGCACCCACTATAGGTAAGATAGATGGATTGAGGATCCTAAAAAGAGGAAGAATATAAAGGCAAGGTCTACATTATGCTTCTCCGGAACATAGAGACCTTCCTTGTTCACATCCAAAATTAGACTTCAGTTCTGCATGTATCATACAGAAATGGTCCATTTTCTTAATTGCTTCTGTTTTTATTATCTGTTTTCTATTGTTTTTGTTTCCTATTTTCCACCTCATCATGTAATATCAGAGTCAGTCCTGTATTTTCTGCTTTGCGCAGAACTAGTCTGTCAGGTACACAGGTGGTGTAATAATAAGGCGCTGGAAATTGCAGGAAAGAGAGGATCTGTCATCGCGGAGGTGAGCAGAAAACCTATTGCATTTATACATAATCCTCTAAAAAGGTTTAATTTTCACAGAAGTCCGAGGGAAGATTGAGTTTCAGCTTCACTGCATTGCCTGAGGATGCCTGAGGTCTGGTTTCACAGGATCGGCATTGTGGGAGGGAGCGAGGTCAGAAGCAGCCAAACTCTTTCGTAACCTCTTAAAGTTCTGGGATGAATTATATTAATAAGAGCTCGGTGGCGATGAATATGGGATTCTACAAGCCAAGGAAATTTCCAGCTCCCGATGATTATTTCTGTGGTTGTGATGTCAGCACGGTGCCATTTGTAAAACTACAGCAACACAGACGACCTTTTGGTTTCCAACCTGTCAAACCATTTTACACCTACTATGGGCTACGGGGTCAGGGCGACATTTCAATTTCCACTAGAAAGAAATATATACGGTATGTGGATTTATAAAGGTAATAGGAGAATGAATATTCTGCTTGACGCCGGATCTACTGAGTGACTTGTGTTGTATGATCCCCTGTCGCTGACTTGCACCACACAAGAAGCACCCGAATACGCATCATTTACAAAAATACTAGGTGAGCAAATTTAAAGGGATAAATAATAACTTGTTAAACACTGGGAATCCGACCACTGGGTTCAGCAGATCGAGACACTTTTTACCTGCTAGAATGGAGCTACAGTGTATATGTACAACCTGCGCTCCATTCATCTCCTATCGGGCTGCGTTCAGATGTTTTCTGGCAGCCCCATAGAAAATGAATGGAGTGGCGGTTGGGTTGTATAAAGGTTTTTCGTTCTTCTGTTCAGTTTAGACCCCTGATGTCACACACCAACTGATCAGCAAGTTGTCATTGACAACCCCTTTAGAGAAAAAAAACATCTGATCATGGGGAAGGGTGGCACCTGACTACTGGGACCCCGAAGATTTATTGAGAGAGAATGGTACCTCCGAATGCATGCCACTGCTCCATTCATCATCTATGTGCCATAGCTCCTTTCATGGTGAGGGGTATAGGTGAGTATAATAGTTTTTTAATTTTTTACCAACTTTCATTGCCAATTGGGGCACATTTGAATAAATACTTTTCAAGATTGAATTTTCCTGTCAATTTTAAATCCCAGAGGTCAGTGGATCGCCACTGACCTCTGGGATCGTGACTGATCTCTGGAATCACCACTGACCTTTGAGATCACCACTAACCTCTGGGATCGCTACTGACTTTTAAGATCATTACTGACTTCTGGCATCGCCTCTGATCTTTGGGATTGCTATAGTTTCTGAATGTAAAGGGGCCGCAGCACTAATACTTTTGCTGTTTCTTCCCTTTAAATCAGCCTTCTGGGCTGTGCTATATATATGCAAACATTCCACTGCACAATAGGTCACAAGGGCACCACTGTACAGGGAAACACAGTGGTACGGCCTAAATCAGTGCTGCAGCTCCATTATTATCAAACTGTGGGGCCTGCCCTGATCACGAAGTGCAGTTATATCCGCACTTGCTATGAAGTGCAAATACCCCTTCATGTATGGCGTGAGTTCTTTAGCTCCCTCTAGTGGTGGCAGTTTAATCAGCATGCAGCATGGTTGGCCATGTCACCACTTCTATGGGACTATATAAACCAGCCTTAGTCCCATATAAGTAAATGGAGCATTGATCACGCATGCACCTCACCAATCCATTTGAACTCATAAAATAGGGACCTGTTGTGAATTTGGATTCTGGGCTCCCCCGGTGGCTACTGGTGGAATTGAACTGGTGTCTTCATCTTCTCTGTTCACCTGTTCCCATCAAGATGTGGGAGTCGCTATATAACCTTGCTGCTTTGTTAGTTGCTTGCCGGTCAACAATGTTATCAGAAGCCTCTCTGTGCTTGTTCCTGCTCCTAGACAACTACTAGATAAGTTGGACTCTTGTCCATGTTTGTTTTTGCATTTTTGTTCCAGTTCACAGCTGTAGTTTCGTTACTGTGTCTGGAAAGCTCTTGTGAACAGGAATTGCCACTCTGGTGTTATGAGTTAATGCCAGAGTTTTAAAGTAATTTCTGGATGGTGTTTTGATAGGGTTTTCAGCTGACCATGAAAGTGTTCTTTCTGTCTTCTGCTATGTAGTAAGTGGACCTCAAATTTGCTAAACCTATTTTCATACTATGTTTTGTTATTTCATCTTTATTCACCGCCAATACATGTGGGGGGCCTCTGTCTCCTTTCGGGGTATTTCTCTAGAGGTGAGCTAGGACTAATATTTTCCTCTGCTAGCATTATTTAGTCCTCCGGCTGGTGCTGGGCATCTAGAATCAACGTAGGCATGCTACCCGGCCACTGCTAGTTGTGTGTTAGGTTTAGTTCATGGTCAGCTCAGTTCCCATCTTCCAAGAGCTAGTTCCTATATATGCTGATGCTATGTTCTCTTGCCATTGAGATCATGACAGTTTGACCGGCCCACAAAGTGTTAATTGTTTGGGCTGAAGCAGGAGATAGAGAAGTGTTTAAGGGAAATTTTTTTTTTTTTTTTTTTCCCTTCAGAGTTTTGCTGCCTAGCCCTTAATTGCTGTCTAGCTGCTTCTTACCTCCTCTTAACCCTTGAATGGCTCTGTGTCCACCTGTTTGTAATGGATCTTCAGAGTGTAACTGCAGGTTTGAATAATCTCGCCACGATGGTACAAAATTTGCAAGATTTTGTTTGTTATGCACCTGTATCTGAGCCGAGAATTCCTTTGCCGGAATTTTTCTCGGGGAATAGATCTGGGTTTCAGAATTTTCGAAATAATTGCAAATTATTTTTGTCCCTGAAATCTCGCTCTGCCGGAGACCCTGCACAGCAGGTCAGGATTGTGATTTCCTTGCTCCGGGGCGACCCTCAAGACTGGGCTTTTTCATTGACACCAGGGGATCCTGCGTTGCTCAATGTGGATGCGTTTTTTCTGGCCTTGGGGTTGCTTTATGACGAACCTCATTTGGAGCTTCAGGCAGAAAAAACTTTGATGTCCCTATCTCAGGGGCAAGATGAAGCGGAAATTTACTGCCAAAGATTCCGTAAATGGTCCGTGCTTACTCAGTGGAATGAGTGCGCCCTGGCGGCGACTTTCAGAGAGGGTCTCTCTGATGCCATTAAGGATGTTATGGTGGGGTTTCCTGTGCCTGCGGGTCTGAATGAGTCCATGACAATGGCTATTCAGATCGATAGGCGTTTGCGGGAGCGCAAACCAGTGCACCATCTGGCGGTGTCCACTGAGAAGTCGCCAGAGAGTATGCAGTGTGATAGAATTCTGTCCCGAAGCGAGCGGCAGAATTTTAGACGGAAAAATGGGTTGTGTTTCTATTGTGGTGATTCTACTCATGTTATATCAGCATGCTCTAAACGCACTAAAAAGCTTGGTAAATCTGTTTCCATTTGCACCTCACCGTCTAAGTTTATTCTATCTGTGACCCTGATTTGCTCTTTGTCATCTATTACCACGGACGCCTATGTCGACTCTGGCGCCGCTTTGAGTCTTATGGATTGGTCCTTTGCCAAACGCTGTGGGTATGATTTAGAGCCTTTGGAGACTCCTATTCCTCTGAAGGGGATTGACTCCACCCCATTGGCTAATAATAAACCACAATACTGGACACAAGTAACTATGCGTACTAATCCGGATCACCAGGAGATTATTCGCTTTCTGGTGCTGTATAATCTACATGATGATTTGGTGCTAGGATTGCCTTGGCTGCAATCTCACAACCCAGTCCTCGACTGGAGAGCTATGTCTGTGTTGAGCTGGGGATGTAAGGGGGCTCATGGGGATGTACCTGTGGTTTCCATTTCATCATCTATTCCCTCTGAAATTCCTGAGTTCCTGTCTGACTATCGTGACGTCTTTGAAGAATCCAAGCTTGGTTCGTTACCTCCGCACCGAGAGTGCGATTGTGCCATAGATTTAATCCCGGGTAGTAAATACCCAAAGGGTCGTTTATTTAATCTGTCTGTGCCTGAACATGCTGCTATGCGAGAATATATAAAGGAGTCCTTGGAAAAGGGACATATTCGTCCATCGTCATCTCCCTTAGGAGCCGTTTTTTTCTTTGTGTCAAAAAAAGACGGCTCTTTGAGACCATGTATTGATTATCGGCTTTTGAATAAAATCACTGTTAAATATCAATACCCATTGCCGTTGCTGACTGATT